>NC_041385.1:15965333-16022439 GCF_002162155.2 Triticum dicoccoides
CGCGTCGAATGGGCGCCGGAGCAGCCATTCCGGCGAGCCACCGCCGCGTCTGGTCGTTGCCGGCGGTTAGACGCCGGTGGATTAGCCGGGCTGACCAGGGATTTGACCCCCCTGGGTCACTGACGTGTGGGCCCGTCCCCTGCTAACCTTTGGTTAAGTTAATAACTAAGTTTAATTGAGCCACTGACTCACTGACATGCGGGCCCGGGCCGACTAATTAAACTAGGTTAGGTTTAAGTTATATTAGGATTAGCCGTAGTCACTGACCAGTGGGCCCCACTGGTCAGGTTTGACCCGAGCCAGCCCAGTTGACTCTGCTGACGTCACAGTGACGTGGTGCTGACGCCATAATCATTTCTGGATTTAATATTATTCAGGAAATTCCAGAAAATGCCCTAAACTTCAATAAATCATAGAAATTCAACCGTAGCTCCAAATTAAATAATTTATATATGAAAAATTATCAGAAAAATTCAAGGAATCCATTTGTACCATTTTCATGCATGTTAGAACAACTTATAGGTGCTGTTTAGCACAAATCATATAAATGGCATCTGAATAATCACATATGGAGTTTGAATTTGAATCTTATATTCAAACCAACTTCATTTAATCTGTTGCTAGTTGCATTAGCTCAAAACACATTCATATTGCCATGTCATGAGCATGCATCATATTGTGCATTGCATTGATTGTATTTCTTCTTTGTTGTAGGTATCTGTTCCCTCCCGGTAGAGGATGTTCCGACGTTGTGATCGTTGACACTGATGAAGACTCAATGTTATCTTAAGAAGTGCCAGGCAAGCAAAACCCCCTTGTTCATTCCGATACAATCCCACTCTCTCGCTCCTGCTCTCTTTTACTGCATTAGGACAACAACGATTCATCTGTTACTTGCTGCAGTAGCTGAACCCCTTTATCCTTTGCATGACCTGTCATTCCACAGTAAATAGATGAAACCCACTAGCATGAGTAGGAGTTGTTTGAGCCCTGTTGTGCCTACTCATTCATGCTTGTTGTCATGCCTGCTACTGCTTAGAGTTGAGTTAGGTCTGATTCATCGGGGATGAATCAGAGGTGTGTGAACATGTCCTACTGTGTGTGAGCTAAGTGTGTGAACACGATTTGGTAAAGGTAGCGGTGAGAGGCCATGTAGGAGTACATGGTGGGTTGTCTCATTGCAGCCATCCTCAGGAACTGAGTTCTGTGTTTGTGATCCATGATTCAGCTACTACCACACATTGGGCCCGAAAACAATGGACCCTCTCGGCTTCTTGATCACCCTTGTCCTCTGTCCAGGAGTTGCAAGTAGTTTCTGGTGTTTGTAGTATGCTGGAGGCCGTGCGCAGCGCTGACCGTAGGGGTGGGCTGTGATGCGGTAGGCACGTGGCCGGGTAAACCGGGCGCCCGTTTGGTGTCACGGAACCCTGTTCACATCGTTTGGGGCTGTGAGCGAAACTCCGGCCGGATCTCCTCATGGATGGAACCCGAATAGGCGATAAACCTGGACTAGAGACTCGAGTGTTTAGGCAGGCCGTGGCCGACACCCACGTTGGGCTTCCGCTTGAAGGTTGCCGAGTACATGTCGTGTAAACGGCGGTAAGTGGTGAGAGCGTGTGTGAAGAAGTACACCCCTGCAGGGTTATCATCATCTATTCGAATAGCCGTGTCCGCAGAAAAGGACTTCTGGGTTGCTTATATCAGTTCATAGACAAGTGAAAGTGGATACTCTAAAATACGCAAGATAAGCGTGAGTGCTATGGATGGCGTTCTCGTAGGGAGACGGGAGCGGATCCATAGTGGTGTATTGATATGGTGAATATGTGGACTCGTGTGCGCCACCTCAAAAGAGTTACTTGCAGTCGTAGTTCAGGATAGCCACCGAGTCAAAGCTGGCTTGCTGCAGTTAAACCCCACCATCCCTTTGTTGATAATGATGCATATGTAGATAGTTCTGATGTAAGTCTTGCTGGGTACATTTGTACTCACGTTTGCCTATTTTATGTTTTTGCAGAGAGACTTCAGTCTCACTAGTATTTCCGCGTGGTCTTCGATGTTTAGCTTGTTACCTCAGCTACGATCTTGTGCCTCGGCAGGATTTGGTAGATAGTCAGGCTTCTCAGCCTTTTTCATTTATAGATGTCTGTACTCAGACATGATAGCTTCCGCTTGTGCTTTGTTTTGTATGCTCTGAATGTTGGGTCATGAGACCCATGTTTGTAATATCTCGCTCCTCGGAGCCTATTGATAAAATACCTGAGTTATAGAGTCATGTTGTGATGCCATGTTGTATTTGCACATATCGAGCATATTGTGTGTATGTTATTGAAATTCTTGGTATGTGTGGGATCTGACCATCTGGTTGTTTATCCTTAGTAGCCTCTCTTACCGGGAAATGTCTCCTAGTGTTTCCACTGAGCCATGGTAGCTTGCTGCTGCTCCGGAACACTTAGGTTGGCCGGCATGTGTCCTTCTTCGTTCCTGTGTCTGTCCCTTCGGGGAAATGTCACGCGATGAATACCGGAGTCTTGTTAGCCCGCTACAGCCCGGTTCACCGGAGTCCTGCTAGCCCAGTGCTACAGCCTGGATTCACTCGCTGATGACCGACACGTTCGATGTTGGGTCATGGATGCCTGTCCCTATAAGTTTGTGCCACTTTGGGTTTACGACTAGCCATGTCAGCCCGGGCTCCTTATCATATGGATGCTAGCGACACTGTCATATACGTGTGCCAAAAGGCGCAAACGGTCCCGGGCAAAGGTAAGGCGACACCCGTGGGAATACCGTGCGTGAGGTCGCAAAGTGATATGAAGTGTTACATGCTAGATCGATGTGGCATTGAGTCGGGGTCCTGACAGCGTTGGTATCAGAGCTTGACTGCCTGTAGGATTACCAAGCCAAACTGGTCGAAGTTGAGTCTAGAAATTCTTTAGTTATATAAGGGAATTGATTGTGGGATGGAACGTAAGGCTCTTTTTACTCCTTGTACCTCATGGCCTTCTGATCTGAGTCATCATCTTCTCTTCTACGGGGATTAAGAACTAGGCTATCTCTTCTCTCTATCAGGATCACGTGTTACTAATCCGTAGACTTATAAATTGTTGGACGTAAGCCTCTGTTCAGTTCCTATTACCTCTGTATGTTAATTGTTGATCTCGAAACCTTGATATTGTGCTTCTGAGTGGTTATGCCACCATTTTTGTGAATGTCTCAAATCTTTTCTGAGCATTTACAGCCGTTATGCTGTCCGAGTCATCCCAGGTTTCTAAGTAGTCTGATGCATTTGCAAATCCTTTCTTCCCGTTTCAATGTTCTCATGGGCCAGATTAACCACACTAATCAGTGAGTTGAGGTACTCCGTTACCTTGACATATCTGTTGGAGATATTATTATGACCCTAGGTGTCTTAGGGGATCATCTAGTAATTTAGCCATGATTTGTGTTCCCAGTGTGATGATTCTGGCCATCATTCTCGAAAGCATCCCGTGATGCTACTTAGTAATAGGTATTCTGTTCCTGGGTTCTTGAACCCGAGATTCACTCTGCCTACTTCATGTTGATAGTAATTGCTAGTGCCTTTAGGATATTAGTAACCTTTGCGATAGTCCTTGAAGTCCGTGGTATCTTCTTCTTCCAAATACCATGAACTACTTATGGCAGAAGTTACTCGTTGAACTGAAATATCACAACATGATTATTCTTGATGAGTTCTCCATTATATATTGTGGCTCTGCCAGTTCTACCTTTCTGCATGGGTTATCCGGAAGAAATATGTTGAACTTCGTTCGACATGCTAATCCATGCATCCACAACTCAGAAAATCATATGTTCTTCTGAGTTGTCCCATCTTAGTTGTTTCCGACCCTCGCCTATCAATTGATAGTCAAGAGTATGCGTGCATTCGTTCGTCGATGCCTTTTACCCTTGTGGTCCGCCAAGCCATTCTATTTCAGAATGAATAGGAGAAACAAACTCTAGAATCTCATCCATATCTAGGATGGGTCAAAGCAATTGTATTCCGCAGATCAAAATGCCAATCCAGCTTCTGGTCTGTTCTACCTTGAAGTATTACCATCTTTATATCAGGAATATCATGTTAATTGCACACCATCTTATGAATTCTTGACGCAGTAATACTTCTGATCATCATTGATAATTTCTAGGTTTCCGTGTTATTGTAACCGGAATGCCGACAAATGAATCATGGCGTGTGAAATCAATACAGCTAGCAACTCCATTGCTTGGTAGTTAAATGGACGATAACCTCATTCTTAGCGTGTTGATTATTGAATCGTCACCCTAAGATTGATCGTGCTACCTAGTCCATTCTCCTGGTTCACTCCTCGATCGATGAGTTAGGATTATTTCAAATCCTTGCCCTACTGATCATATCGTCTTGCCCTGAAAAGCAAGATTGTTCTCGAGCTTAGTAACATACCGGTGGTTCGTGATTTTCCGAATATCTTCTCGGAAGTATTACCAGGTTGTCGCCTGACCGCTATGTTGATCTCGTGATCAAGTTGGGTTCTTGTGAACCACCTTCTCTCCAAAAATCGGTGTTAGATATCCCTGAGCTAGTTGGTTAAACTAGACAACAACTTGGAGAGTTGGAAGATAAAATCTTGCCTGACTTAGTTCGTTCCAAAGGGATATTCTTGTGTAGTGTGTGTTGAAGAAAGATGATATCTTCATCGATTGGTCCCTGTGATCAGTTGTTGGACCTATTGTCTTATCAATCCTTTGATTTGAGTGTGGGCTATCGTCAAATCAAATCAGTACCAACGATGCTCGTAATGTTGTCTTATTCGTGGTTGATCCCTTGAGCATACACCATTACATCTTTGGTCTGACCAATGCTATCACCGTGTTCACTTAACTCTGGAATTCCTCTTAAAAGGAAACCTAGATGAATTGTTGTTGAGCCCATTGGCAACATCCTTATCTCCTCCATGATGTTGTTGAACATTAAGCTAGTGTTGGAAACTTTTGAAAGCATTTTCTTCATGCTATCTCATGAAGTATTTGTTTGATGAAAGGAGTGACTTCCTCTTATACACGTGCATCTGATGCAAGTTGCCGCCGTGGATTCGAGAAAGTCAATGTTGCTTTCTTTGGAATCATTCCAAATCAGTCATGCACACGTGCGAAGAATGCTGTGGTTTGAAGACTTGCAACCTTCAATCTATATGTATCCCTAGCACACCAAGCCACTGATTGATTTGTTCAAGGAGAAGGAGTTCCTTCATAAGAGCTAATCCGGACTTATGTAAGGACTTCGATATCCTCGTTGATGGTTCCACCTCCTGAACTCGGTAGTGTTTTATTATAAGACTACTATGTGGTCATGCTTGTCTGGGACAGCGTGTTCACATGTTTGTAGCAGAACCAGCTCATGTTTTGGAGCTTGCTATCGTAGTTCATTCCCCGAGAATCTCGCAACGTCATCTCGTCGATTCGTGTTGCAAACTTCCGTTTTTCTTCCTAGACTCGATGAGTCTGGAATATCCTGACACCAACCAGATCTGAATCTCAGGCAGATATGATGGTTGGAATATTTCCCAAGAATTATAATATTGGTCGCGCGATAACCGGTAAAGTGGATGTCGTGGCCAACACACCCAGCCGGAAGACCTGTTATTATAATATCTTGATTGATGAAGTTGGCCACCTCCCCATAGGGATGTCGTAGGATTTACTCCCTAGTTGCCCTATGGATTTCTGTGTTCCGAAGTCCGACCTTTTTACTTGATGTTCTAGATATCAAACCATATCTATGAATGGGTACACTAGCACATCAAGGAGAACATTAGAAGCGGAGTGCTAAATGTCTCTCGGTCGATCATCCAGATTCTATCTCCTTGGCCCCGTCAAGGGTGAAACCTGAGAAGGTGTTATCTTTCTTTGCATCTGCATCCTCCATCACCATTCATCATGGTAGCAAGTTGTGTTGCCAGGATCCTTGACACGGATGTTGGTAAAACCTTGATGATTATGGAATTGCTCAAGTTCTTGAGAGCACGCGCAAGTGCTAGGTTTGATCGTCGGCATTAACTGTATAGCGCTCTCAGTTTCCTCGGTTATGCTATAACCATTCCAATAGTGGAATAACTCTCTACTGTTGAGCCTCTCCCCATTTACCAAAATCATTCCTAGCATTTGCATTTTGTTCCCAGCTTGCACCGCCAATGTGTCATTCTACCATGGGTCTCTTCCATTTCCGGTGATAAGCAAATTCATCCATTACGTTGTCTTCAACAAGGTAATCCACATCATCCAAGTTTGAGTATGCCATTCTACCGACCCCCTCCAAACGATCGTTGTGAATTGCCTTAGGCTGGTATGAAGAGTTTCAATGATCTCTGAATCAAAAGTAATTCTTTTTGCCACTTAAGGAATTAATCTACGAATCACCCTCCTCCAGGATGTTTCGTCGTGGTATCATGGCAACTCAACTCCTCGCTACGTGGACAATCGTTTACCACCTTCTTAAGTGTGGAATTGTTGTCCACCTAGTGAACCTTCGTCATCCGTTTCTTTCCACCCCTCTTGATGTGTATCTCATGTCTCAACCTGAGAGATGGTCCTATGTCTCATTCCGTGAGTTGTTCGATCTTCGAGAAGATCGACCCTTCTAGAGTCTCCTTCTCCCCAGGTCATGTTGGCAGGATTTCTCAGAGCAAGACTTCAAGACAATAATGGTGATCGAATCAACGTTCCTATGAAGGGCAACCTGGATCGTGAAGATTGTGTTAGGTTGCGTTCCCCATCGTCTTACCCTACGCTTGAATCTCGAGACGAGATTCTTGTTTAGTGGGGGTGAGTTGTCACATCCCTAGCTGCTGGTAGTGCTCTAGGATAGCTTCATGTGTGCATCATGTTTAAATTTTTGAAACCTGAACTGAGGAATTTTGGAAGCCTCAAAAACTTAAATAAAAGAAGGGCAAAAACCCTAAAAATCTCATTCATTGCTCCAAAATGCTCTTCTTAAATGTTTGATAATTTTGGTAAGGGTTCTGGTCCCAACCAAAATATTGAACATTTTTAAGGATTTATTTTTGGGACTTTGAATATAAATCATTAGCTATTTGAATTTGAATTATATTCATATAACTAGAATATAATTTCAAATACCCCTGAAATATTTTATGAGCTTTTGGAAAAGTCCATATAGCAAAATAAAAATATTCAGAGGAGCTTTTGGCATTGCTTGAATTATTTTAAATTCAAAACAGTGGCAAAAGATTAAATAAAAATAAAACAAACAGAACAATAAAACAGGAGAGAGGAAACCTACCTGGGCCACTTACCCGCAGCCTACCTGGCGCCACCAACCGGCCCAGCCGGCCCAGCCCACCTCCTCCCCCTTGTCCTCTTCCTCCTCTGCCAGGAGGAAGAACAGAGGCGAGGCGTGGCGCGCGCCCGAGAGGCCTCGGCCACCTCCTGCTTCCCGGCCACCTCCTGCTTCCCCGGCCTCCCTAGCAACGCCACGACGAGGCCTCGTGTCCCCTCGCTCCTCTTCCTCCCCCGCTGCATCCCCTCTCTCCTCTGTTCCCTCTCTCTCGCCCGGACCGAACGGAGCCGCCGCCACCGACGAGCTCCCTCGCGGCCACCGCCACCCCCTCTCCTCCCCGACGCGCTCCCGAGCTCCGCCGGTCCTCCCTCATCCTCCTCGTCGTCTCACGCGACCAGAAGACCCCCTGGATGCCCAGCAGCGCCATCGCCGATGCCATCTTCGTTTCCTGCACCGACGGTCGCCGTCGACCGATTCGTCGTCACCAGGCCGTCCCCGAGGCCGCTGAGATCACCTACGACCCCGCCGTGAGCTCCTCTTCTCTTCCCCTCACTCCGCGCACTTGATTTCGTCCCCTAGCTCCATCTTCCACCACGGCCGAAGCTCGCCGCCGCCGTGCCTCGTCGCCATCGTGGCCAGAGCCACTGTGGCTCGAAGCCGGGCACACCACCATGCTCCACACCTCACCAGGAGCACGTAGCACGCACCAACGCCTCCCCTAGCGCCCTGCATCGCCTAACCCGCGGGTGCCCAAACTCCGGCCGCCGCCTCCCTCGCCGCTGCCGATGCCACAACCAACCCCAACTCCTCTGGCTTGCTCCATTGGATGCGCACGAGCTCGAGCTCCCTGTAGAACCCCTCCACGCGTCGAATGGGCGCCGGAGCAGCCATTCCGGCGAGCCACCGCCGCGTCTGGTCGTTGCCGGCGGTTAGACGCCGGTGGATTAGCCGGGCTGACCAGGGATTTGACCCCCCTGGGTCACTGACGTGTGGGCCCGTCCCCTGCTAACCTTTGGTTAAGTTAATAACTAAGTTTAATTGAGCCACTGACTCACTGACATGCGGGCCCGGGCCGACTAATTAAACTAGGTTAGGTTTAAGTTATATTAGGATTAGCCGTAGTCACTGACCAGTGGGCCCCACTGGTCAGGTTTGACCCGAGCCAGCCCAGTTGACTCTGCTGACGTCACAGTGACGTGGTGCTGACGCCATAATCATTTCTGGATTTAATATTATTCAGGAAATTCCAGAAAATGCCCTAAACTTCAATAAATCATAGAAATTCAACCGTAGCTCCAAATTAAATAATTTATATATGAAAAATTATCAGAAAAATTCAAGGAATCCATTTGTACAATTTTCATGCATGTTAGAACAACTTATAGGTGCTGTTTAGCACAAATCATATAAATGGCATCTGAATAATCACATATGGAGTTTGAATTTGAATGTTATATTCAAACCAACTTCATTTAATCTGTTGCTAGTTGCATTAGCTCAAAACACATTCATATTGCCATGTCATGAGCATGCATCATATTGTGCATTGCATTGATTGTATTTCTTCTTTGTTGTCGGTATCTGTTCCCTCCCGGTAGAGGATGTTCCGACGTTGTGATCGTTGACACTGATGAAGACTCAATGTTATCTTCAGAAGTGCCAGGCAAGCAAAACCCCCTTGTTCATTCCGATACAATCCCACTCTCTCGCTCCTGCTCTCTTTTACTGCATTAGGACAACAACGATTCATCTGTTACTTGCTGCGGTAGCTGAACCCCTTTATCCTTTGCATGACCTGTCATTCCACAGTAAATAGATGAAACCCACTAGCATGAGTAGGAGTTGTTTGAGCCCTGTTGTGCCTACTCATTCATGCTTGTTGTCATGCCTGCTACTGCTTAGAGTTGAGTCAGGTCTGATTCATCGGGGATGAATCAGAGGTGTGTGAACATGTCCTACTGTGTGTGAGCTAAGTGTGTGAACACGATTTGGTAAAGGTAGCGGTGACACGCCATGTAGGAGTACATGGTGGGTTGTCTCATTGCAGCCGTCCTCAGGAACTGAGTTCTGTGTTTGTGATCCATGATTCAGCTACTACCACACATTGGGCCCGAAACCAATGGACCCTCTCGGCTTCTTGATCACCCTTGTCCTCTGTCCAGGAGTTGCAAGTAGTTTCTGGTGTTTGTAGTATGCTGGACGCCGTGCGCAGCGCTGACCGTAGGGGTGGGCTGTGATGCGGTAGGCACGTGGCCGGGTAAACCGGGCGCCCGTTTGGTGTCACGGAACCCTGTTCACATCGTTTGGGGCTGTGAGCGAAACTCCGGCCGGATCTCCTCATGGATGGAACCCGAATAGGCGATAAACCTGGACTAGAGACTCGAGTGTTTAGGCAGGCCGTGGCCGACACCCACGTTGGGCTTCCGCTTGAAGGTTGCCGAGTACATGTCGTGTAAACGGCGGTAAGTGGTGAGAGCGTGTGTGAAGAAGTACACCCCTGCAGGGTTATCATCATCTATTCGAATAGCCGTGTCCGCGGAAAAGGACTTCTGGGTTGCTTATATCAGTTCATAGACAAGTGAAAGTGGATACTCTAAAATACGCAAGATAAGCGTGAGTGCTATGGATGGCATTCTCGTAGGGAGACGGGAGCGGATCCATAGTGGTGTATTGATATGGTGAATATGTGGACTCGTGTGCGCCATCTCAAAAGAGTTACTTGCAGTCGTAGTTCAGGATAGCCACCGAGTCAAAGCTGGCTTGCTGCAGTTAAACCCCACCATCCCTTTGTTGATAATGATGCATATGTAGATAGTTCTGATGTAAGTCTTGCTGGGTACATTTGTACTCACGTTTGCCTATTTTATGTTTTTGCAGAGAGACTTCAGTCTCACTAGTATTTCCGCGTGGTCTTCGACGTTTAGCTTGTTACCTCAGCTACGATCTTGTGCCTCGGCAGGATTTGGTAGATAGTCAGGCTTCTCAGCCTTTTTCATTTATAGATGTCTGTACTCAGACATGATAGCTTCCACTTGTGCTTTGTTTTGTATGCTCTGAATGTTGGGTCATGAGACCCATGTTTGTAATATCTCGCTCCTCGGAGCCTATTGATAAAATACCTGAGTTATAGAGTCATGTTGTGATGCCATGTTGTATTTGCACATATCGAGCATATTGTGTGTATGTTATTGAAATGTTTGGTATGTGTGGGATCTGACCATCTGGTTGTTTATCCTTAGTAGCCTCTCTTACCGGGAAATGTCTCCTAGTGTTTCCACTGAGCCATGGTAGCTTGCTGCTGCTCCGGAACACTTAGGCTGGCCGGCATGTGTCCTTCTTCGTTCCTGTGTCTGTCCCTTCGGGGAAATGTCACGGGATGAATACCGGAGTCCTGTTAGCCCGCTACAGCCCGGTTCACCGGAGTCCTGCTAGCCCAGTGCTACAGCCTGGATTCACTCGCTGATGACCGACACGTTCGATGTTGGGTCATGGATGCCTGTCCCTGTAAGTTTGTGCCACTTTGGGTTTACGACTAGCCATGTCAGCCCGGGATCCTTATCATATGGATGCTAGCGACACTGTCATATACGTGTGCCAAAAGGCGCAAACGGTCCCAGGCAAAGGTAAGGCGACACCCGTGGGAATACCGTGCGTGAGGTCGCAAAGTGATATGAAGTGTTACATGCTAGATCGATGTGGCATTGAGTCGGGGTCCTGACATAACTTTGAGGTGGTTTCGTACCCTACCATAATCTCTTCGTTTGTTCTCCGCTATTAGTGTCTTTGGAGTGACTCTTTGTTGCATGTTGAGGGATTGTTATATGATCTATCTATGTTATTATTGTTGAGAGAACTTGCACTAGTGAAAGTATGAACCCTAGGACTTGTTTCCTATCATTACAAATACCTTTATCTACCATCTATATTGCACTTGTATCACCATCTCTTCTCCAAACTAGTGCACCTATACAATTTACCATTGTATTGGGTGTGTTGGGGACACAAGAGACTCTTTGTTATTTGGTTGTAGGGTTGTTTGAGAGAGACCATCTTCATCCTATGCCTCCCGTGGATTGATAAACCTTAGGTCATCCACTTGAGGGAAATTTGCTACTGTCCTACAAACCTGTGCACTTGCAGGCCCAACAACGTCTACAAGAAGAAGGTTGTGTAGTAGACATCAAGCTCTTTTCTGGCGCCGTTGCCGGGGAGGCTAGGTAAGCGGCACTCACACCCCGTCAACTAAGCTCTTTTCTGGCGCCGTTTCCGGGGAGGTGAGTGCTTGAAGGTATATCTTTAGATCTTGCAATCAAATCTTTTTGTTTCTTGTATTATCACTAGTTTAGTTTATAAAACTTCAAAAAAAATGAGTTAAGTTTTTCTCATACGCTTCATCTTTTTAATATCTTTCGTGAGTTTGATGGAAAGGAAAATTGTGCTCAAGTGCTAGAAGAAGAAATCTATAGAATGTTTGACACTAAATCTTTGAATGATGAGCATGATTGCAATGTTGTTAGTATGAAATCTTTGAATATCCATAGTACTAATGACGATTTCTCTAGTCATGATGAAAACATCTCTCATAAGCATGTCAACTTTTGTGGAGTGCATGTTTGCATGAACACACCGAATAGAGAAGATGTATATTGCAAGAGGCATAAGCATTTAGAAACTAAATTGTTGCAAGAAAAGTTAAATGGGAGTGCTGAAAATTTACATTTCCTTTGCCGTACTTGTGAACTATGCAATGAACGTGGTCATCTATATCTCCTATGCAAATTATTTCATGATCGAATCGTGTCCAAGAATTGTGATGATTTGATTTCCCTTGCACATTATAATAAACTTAGTTTGCTTTTGGGTTATGAAGAATTGAAATGTTTAACTAAGGATCTTCCAGATTTTGCCCTTAAGAAATTCCTTGATATTGATCTAGAGAAGATTTATTTGTATTGTACGGTGAATTGCATTGAAAATCCTTATATTGCCAATTACCTAAAGAAAAGAAATCAAATATAAGATGATGAGAATACTAATGAAAGGGAAGAGACTTCCCAATATCCTCCTATTATTTCTTATGATAAATCAGGTGACGAGGAGGAACTTTCTATTGAACCAATCTCATCAATAAGGAGCTCAAAGAAGATGGTTGAACCCACACATAATGTGAAGAAGAAAAGGAAGAGAAGGAGCAGCAAAGGTAAAAAGGTATCCCTCCCAAATCATGTTGCTCCTACTACTCATTGTGATGATGATAATTGCTATACTATTGGTGCTATCCATACTACTAATGATGAGAATGATTATGCTTATGATATGAAAAGGCCCAGGCTTGGGGAAGCTATGTTTGATGAGTATGAAATATTTGAGAATATATTTTCTAAAATTAATGTTTGTCCCAATCTTGGGGATGCTACGTCTAATGAAGATAATATGTTTAGTCCCCCAAGTTTTGATGAGCAAATTTATTATGATGAAAGCATGCCTCCTATTTATGATGATTATATTGATGAAAGTGGGTTTGGAAGAGTGTCAACGTTAGGAAGTAATGATCCCACTATTTTGGTGGATGGTGAATCTTATTGTGATGAATATGAAAGTGGATTTGGAAGAGTGTCAACTTTATTTAGTGATTCCACTATCTTGGGAGAGGTTTCAGTCGATTATGACGAGAACGAAGTTGCTACTTATGATGATTATTGTGATGAAACTTATGCTATGAAAAGTAGTGATGATTATATTTATAAAACTTGTCATGATTATGATTACCCTTTTTCTGAACATTACTCTTTTAATGCGGAAACAATTTTTAGTGTTCAAGTCTCTTACGATACTCCCACTATCCCGAATGAGAAGAATTTTGCTTATGTGGAGAATAGTAAATTTTATATGCTTGTAGATCATGAAAAGAATGCTTTAGGTGCTGGTTATATTGTTGAATTCATGCATGATGCTACTGATAATTATTATGAGGGAGGAACATATGCTTGTAGGAATTGCAATAATATCAAGTTTCCTCTCTTTGCGCTTAAAATTTTGAAGTTATGCTTGTTTTACCGCCCTATGCTAGTTGATTATTGTTCCCATAAGTTGTCTTCTCACAAAATCCCTATGCATAGGAAGTGGGTTAGACTTAAATGTGCTAGTCATATGCTTCATGATGCTCCCGTTATGTTTCAATTCTTATCTTTTATGTGAGCATCATTGTCATCATCATGCCTAGCTAGAAAGGCATTAAAGGAAAGCGCTTGTTGGGAGACAACCCAATATTTACCCTTACTGTTTTTGTGTGTTCACATGATTATGCTACTGTATTAATCATGTTTTATAGGTTTTGTTTCAATAAAGTGCCAAGTAGAACCTTTGGGAAGACTTGGGTGAAGTCTATATGATCTTGCTGTAAAAAACAGAAACTTTAGTGCTCATGAGAATAGCTTCCGTTTTTTTACTGAAGAGTGCTTTTATGTTCATTCTTTTTGCAGATGATTAATAGACAAATTCCTCAGGTCCAGCAATTTATTTCAGAATTTTTTGAGTTCCAGAAGTATACGTTTGATGCAGATTACTACAGACTGTTCTGTTTTTGACAGATTCTGTTTTCTATGTGTTGTTTTCTTATTTTGATGAATCTATGAGTAGTATCGGAAGCTATGAACCATAGAGAAGTTATAATACAGTACATATTACACCAATATGAATTCAGAATGACTTCATTACAGTACCTAAGTGGTGGTTTTATTTTCTTATACTAACGGAGCTTACGAGTTTTGTTTTGAGTTTTGTGTGGTTGAAGTTTTCAAGTTTTGGGTAAAGATTCGATGAACTATGGAATAAGGAGTGGAAAGAGCCTAATCTTGGGGATTCCCAAGGCACCACAAGGTAATATTCAAGGACAACCAAGAGCCTAAGCTTGGCGATGCCCCGGAAGGCATCCCCTCTTTCGTCTTCGTTCATCGGTAACCTTACTTGGAGCTATATTTTTATTCACCACATGATATGTGTTTTTCTTGGAGCGTCATTTTATTTTGTTAGTATTAGCTTGATGTCATTTAGAATAATGTTTTGCATCTATATTTTCAATAAAAATGTCAAGGATAGCCTTTGCCATGCTTATTTTGCTAGTATACATGTTGCTGTTTGAAAACAGAAAGTCTACCGCTGTTGAAAATATTCCCTAGAAAAGTCAGAAAATGGTATAATGTTGAATATTTTTGCATATTGAGCTATGATAAATTTACTACAGTGGGAATTTTCTCTCATAATTTTTGGAGTTAGGGAAGTGTTTATACTCTTGCATTCTTTACAGACTGTACTGTTTTGGCAGATTGCTGTTATGGTTGCATTGTTTGCATATGTTTGCTTGTTTAATGATTCTATTTGAGGATAGGAGTATTAAATATGCAGAGGCATTTAGTATGAAATGTTGAATAATAATTTTAGTGATTTGTTACAGTAGAAACTGATAAGGTTTTGCATTGGTTTATACTAACCTATCTCACGAGTTCTTGTTGAGTTTGTTGTGGATGAAGCTTTTGATAAAAAGAGAAACCATGATATGAGAGGAATTAAGGAGACACAAAAGTTCAAGCTTGGGGATGCCCAAGGCACCCCAAGATAATATTTCAAGAAGTCTCAAGCATCTAAGCTTAGGGATGCCCCGTTAGGCATCCCACCTTTCTTCTTCAACAATCATCGGTTAGTTCGGTTGAACCTAAGTTTTTGCTTCTTCACATGAGTTGTGCTATCCTTGCATTACCATTTTATTTTGTTTTGCTTGCTGTTTGAATACAATACCAAGATATCAAATTCTTAAATGAGAGAGAGTCTTCATATAGCTACATAATTATTTAGCTACTCATTGATCTTCACTTATATCTTTTTGGAGTAGTTTGTCATTTACTCATGTGCTTCACATATATCCTTTGAGTAAATGGTTGAATGAGTTGAATGTCATTAATCTTAAATTATATATGTTCCATTTGCTTATCCCATGGGGAGTAATGACTTCACATCTAAGAAGTAGAGGTTGTAAATGTATTGAATGTTAGCAAGTATTGTATTGGTCATTCGAACAATTCATGAAAGAATATTGAAGGAAGAGAGATTTCACATATAAATATACTATCCTAGACATCTTTTATAATTGTGAGCACTAAGTATGACATGCTAAAGAGTTGATGTTGGACAAGGAAGACAACATAATGGGTTATGTTTTCTCACATCTCATTTAAAGTATATTTTCATGGATCATTCAAACATGTTGAGCTTGCCTTTCCCCCTCATGCTAGACAAAATTCCTTGCACCAAGTAGAGATACTACTTGTGCTTCCAAATATCCTTAAACCTAGTTTTTGCCATGAGAGTCCACCATATCTACCTATGGATTGAGTAAGATCCTTCAACTAAGTTTTCATCGGTGCAAGCAATAAAAATTGCTCTCTAAATATGCATGACTTATTAGTGCGGAGAAAATAAGCATTGTACGATCTTGTTATGGAAGTAATAAAAGCGACAGACTACATAATAAAGGTCCATATACAAGTGGCAATATAAAGTGACATTCTTTCACATTAATATTTTGTGTATCCAACCCTAAAAGCGCATGACAACCTCTGCTTCCCTCTGCGAAGGGCCTATCTTTTACTTTATGCAAGAGTCAAGGTGATCTTCACCTTTCCCTTTTTCTCCTTTGGCAAGCACTTTGTGTTGGGGTGATCCTGATATATATATCCAATTGGATGTAAGTTAGCATGAGCTATTATTGTTGACATCACCCAAAGGTGAATACGTTGGGAGGCAACACTATAAGCCCCTATCTTTCTCAGTGTCCGATTAAAACTCCATAACCATTAGTATCGCGTGAGTGTTAGCAATTATAGAAGACTATATGATAGTTGAGTATGTAGAGTTTGCTATTCCTGAAAATAAAATGAATTGCAATTGTTTGATGACTAAGAATGAAGTTTGCTAGTTTTCATGAAAGTTTATGGTCTATGCTTTAACATGTGAATTGCTTGTTACTCATTCGTGAGAAGTTTTATGAGATGAACTACTGTTATGACATATAATCATGCTAGAAAAGGTGATTAAAATTATCATTGATCAAACTCTAGCATTCACACTTCATAAATTCTTTCTTTATCATTTACCTACTCGAGGACGAGCAGGAATTAAGCTTGGGGATGCTGATACGTATCTATAATTTATGAAGCATTCATGCTATTTTATTATCTATTTTGAATGATTACAGGCTTTATTATAAACTTTTATATTACTTTTGGGACTAACCTATTAACCGGAGGCCCAGCCCATATTGCTATTTTATTGCATATTTTAGTATTTCGAAGAAAAGGAATATCAAACGGAGTCCAAATGGAATGAAACCTTCGACAGCGTTATTTTTTGGAAGAATATCACCGAGGAGACTTGGAGTTCACGTCAAAAGAGCCTCGAGGAAGCCAGGAGATAGGAGGGTGCACCCCCTACTAGGCGCGCCCCCCTGTCTTGTGGGCCCCTCGAGCACCTCCTGGCCAACTTCTTTTGCCTATATAGTCCCACGTACCCTAAAAACATCCACGGAGAAGATAGATCGGGAGTTCCACCGCTGCAAGCCTCTGTAGCCACCAAAAACCTCCCGGGAGCCCGTTTCGGCAACCTACCGGAGGGGGAACCCATCACCGGTGGCCATCTTCATCATCCGGCGCTCTCCATGACGAGGAGGGAGTAGTTCACCCTCGGGGCTGAGGGTATGTACCAGTAGCTATGTGTTTGATCTCTCTCTCTCTCTCTCTCTCGTGTTCTCTCTATGGCATGATCTTGACGTATCACGAGCTTTGCTATTATAGTTGGATCTTATGATGTTTCTCCCCCTCTACTCTCTTGTGATGAATTGAGTTTCCCTCTTGAAGTTATCTTATCGGATTGAATCTTTTGTTTGAGAACACTTGATGTATGTCTTGCCGTGTTTATCTGTGGTGACAATGGGATATCACGTGCCACTTGATGTATGTTTTGGTGACCAACTTGCGGGTTCCGCCCATGAACCTATGCATAGGGGTTGGCACACGTTTTCTTGACTCTCCGGTAGAGACTTTGGGGCACTCTTTGAAGTACTTTGTGTTGGTTGGATGAATCTGAGATTGTGTGATGCATATCGTATAATCATGCCCACGGATACTTGAGGTGACAATGGAGTATCTAGGTGACATTAGGGTTTTGGTTGATTTGTGTCTTAAGGTGTTATTCTAGTATGAACTCTATGTTATTTTTGTGACCATCACAGGTGCTTGCTCTTACTTGGAACTGTTATATGTGGTTGCGTTTTCCGTATGATGTCTAGTTTGTATTGCTTCTGATTATGTTGAATTGCATCTGCGTAGCTTACAACTTATACCTGCAACGATCACTTACCCATAAGACACATTTAACTTGGGACAGTGATGTAGGTTGCATCTTGCATTGTCTTGTAGCTTATACTACTTCTAATTTCTTCAAATGGCACTTACGACGAGACACTTTTTACTTGATAGAGTGATATTGGTTGCATTTTCATATGGTGCCTAGCTTTCATTTCTTCTAATTTTGTTTAAATGCCTTTCGCTTACTGTTTTTTCATACATATTCCATCCTCCTATCGTACGTGTGAATATGAAATGATGTCTTTTTTGTATATATTCCATCCTCCTATCCTGCGCTTGCCTTACATCAAAGTAGTGTTCGTCTGTATCATGCATCAACCAGTTATGCAGAGCTAATTTTATTCATCTTCTTGTGGTTTTGACTTCATAAGGCAATATCAGAAATTATTAAGGAAAAGAGTAAGTTAGGGGATGTTGGTGGTCCTCCGCACTGATATGTCTCCAACGTATCCATAATTTATGAAGCATTCATATTATTTTATTATCTGTTTTGAATGATTACGGGCTTTATTATACACTTTTATATTACTTTTGGGACTAACCTATTAACCGGAGGCCCAGCCCATATTGTTGTTTTATTTCCTGTTTTAGTATTTCGAAGAAAAGGAATATACAACGGAGTCCAAATCGGAATGAAACCTTCGACAACGTTATTTTTTGGAAGAATATCACCCAGGAGGCTTGGAGTTCACGTCAGAAGAGCCTCGATGATGCCAGGAGATAGGAGGGCGCCCCCCCTACTGGGCGCGCCCCCTGTCTCGTGGGCCCCTCGAGCACCTCCCGACCGATTTCTTTCGCCTATATAGTCCCACGTACACTAAAAACATCCACGGAGAAGATAGATCAGGAGTTCCGCCGCCGCAAGCCTCTGTAGCCACCAAAAACCTCTCGGGAGCCCGTTCTGGCACCCTGCCGGAGGGGGAACCCACCACTGGTGGCCATCTTCATCATCCCGGCGCTCTCCATGACGAGGAGGGAGTAGTTCACCCTCGGGGCTGAGGGTATGTACCAGTAGCTATGTGTTTGATCTCTCTCTCTCTCGTGTTCTCTCTATGGCATGATCTTGATGTATCACGAGCTTTGCTATTATAGTTGGATCTTATGATGTTTCTCCCCCTCTACTCTCTTGTGATGAATTGAGTTTCCCTCTTGAAGTTATCTTATCGGATTGAGTCTTTTGTTTGAGAACACTTGATGTATGTCTTGCCGTGTTTATCTGTGGTGACAATGGGATATCACGTGCCACTTGATGTATGTTTTGGTGACCAACTTGCGGGTTCCGCCCATGAACCTATGCATAGGGGTTGGCACACGTTTTCTTGACTCTCCGGTAGAGACTTTGGGGCACTCTTTGAAGTACTTTGTGTTGGTTGGATGAATCTGAGATTGTGTGATGCATATCGTATAATCATGCCCACGGATACTTGAGGTGACAATGGAGTATCTAGGTGACATTAGGGTTTTGGTTGATTTGTGTCTTAAGGTGTTATTCTAGTATGAACTCTATGATGGATTGAGCGGAAAGAATAGCTTTATGTTATTTTACTACGAACTCTTGAATAGATAGAACAGAAAGGATAACTTTGAGGTGGTTTCGTACCCTACCATAATCTCTTCGTTTGTTCTCCGCTATTAGTGGCTTCGGAGTGACTCTTTGTTGCACGTTGAGGGATTGTTATATGTGCTATCTATGTTATTATTGTTGAGAGAACTTGCACTAGCGAAAGTATGAACCATAGGCCTTGTTTCCTATCATTACAAATACCTTTATCTACCATCTATATTGCACTTGTATCACCATCTCTTCGTCGAACTAGTGCAGCTATACAATTTACCATTGTATTGGGTGTGTTGGGGACACAAGAGACTCTTTGTTATTTGGTTGCAGGGTTGTTTGAGAGAGACCATCTTCATCCTACACCTCCCACGGATTGATAAACCTTAGGTCATCCACTTGAGGGAAATTTGCTACTGTCCTACAAACCTGTGCACTTGCAGGCCCAACAACGTCTACAAGAAGAAGGTTGTGTAGTAGACATCACGCACCGACGCAAACAGAGACTCTCTAGATTTGCCAGTGCTCCTGCTAATGAAGTTGAAGTCCCAAGTTTACATGATGAGTTCATATCCCGTACTCCACCATCGCACGTGCTTGCTCTAAGTTGACAGTGTGATAATTGGTTTCATGTTGCATAGGTTGTCTAGCCCGTATTTCTTCTATTTTGATTAAATTGCACCTGCTGAGTTTATACGTTATACATGTGCATATGACATGGTTTTCTGTGTCGAGAATACACTGCATCTATCTATCATACCATGTTCTTACATCAAAGTACTGCTGTTGTGTAACCCGCATCAGTCACTCATGATTGGACGCTTTTAACATGGCAGTTTGATAGTGGTTGCATCTTGCATTAATTTCTATGTTGTACTGCTTCTAATTTTTCGAATTGCCACTTACGACAAGACACTTTTAACTTGGCAGAGTAATATTGGTTGCATCTTTCATATGGTGTCTAGCTTGCATTACTTCTATTTTCTTGAAAATCCTTCTGCTTAGTTTGCACATCGTAGCTGTGAATATGTCATGACGTCTTGTTTTTCTTACATATTCCATCCTCATACGGTTGTCTTACATCAAAGTATTGCTTGTCTGTATCATGCATCAATGAGTTCTGAAGAGCGATTTTATTCTTTTGTGTTGTGGGTACGGCTTGAGATGGCAAAGTCAAAAAAGAGCAAGCAAAATAATATAGTAGGGAGTGCTATTACTCGTCGGGTGAAATGGAAAAGGATCTGCCGTCGA
Source organism: Triticum dicoccoides (assembly GCF_002162155.2). Classification (NCBI taxonomy): domain Eukaryota; kingdom Viridiplantae; phylum Streptophyta; class Magnoliopsida; order Poales; family Poaceae; genus Triticum; species Triticum dicoccoides. Next base: position 15,985,849 of record NC_041385.1, read on the forward strand.
GATTCTGCTGGTACTTATAGTGCAGTAGAAGGTCCAAGTCCACGGGCTAAATCTACAAACACAGTATCACCTGCTCCACCAGCTGCAGCATCCGCTTCAACTGTACCAACATCTCAACGATTTACTCATTCGTTTGCTCCGGAACTGGCCAGTTCCCAAGCTTCCTTCACACCTAACACTACTTCTGAAGCACTGCTGACACAACAGGACTTGGCAAGATCAGATGAACCTCATGAGCATCAACACCAAGACGGTACGTGACCGAGTCAAGTTATAGTTGCATGATCCTTTATATGTACTCTCATAGTTTGATGTACACTAACACTCTCCATATTCGTTGTTGAACTAGCACCACGGCGCAAGCGGAAACAGACATCAGGGATAATGCTTGATAGATTAACAAAATCTAAAGAAGGAAGAATGGAGATCCATTTTGAGGCAGGTTTAAAAAGGCCACGTGATGCTACAGAGTCAGCCAAGTTAGTATCAGAGGCAGCCATTGCCGTTAGCTGTCATGCACGTATCCTCCCAACATGGATCCAGTACAGGAATGAGAAACACAATACCCAGTTTAACACCTTCCTTAACCATTTATCCGTAAGTAATGTTATTCATCGCAATTAGTAATATTGTCTTGCTCTGTCCCATACTTTCTAGCTTCCTCCTAATAAGACTCACATTCTTTTTTCAACAGATGAGGTTCAAGTTGGATCTGAAAGATGATGCAACTAAACAAGCATGCACTCATGTTTTTCAGTCTGCTCTGCGACAATATCGGTACCACTTAGAAAATCTCACTTTGAAGGCAAGGCTAACAATGAAATCACCCAAATATCTCCAGTGGAATATATTACAGATGAAGACTGGACAACCCTTGTTAAACACTGGTTTGATCCAAAGTATCAGGTAGGCTATATATATTTGATCAGACCACATATTGAACTTGTATTTATGTATGTGCCTTACAAGTGTATCTTCTTCTAGGCTAACTATTTGAAGAACAAAAACAACCGTTCTAAAGTGAAATTCCAATAGACAACAGGATCTCGTAGCTATATTGCACACTGCGAGGCTCTTGTAAATAGCTGCTACTTCCTTCTTTTTTTTGTGCCATATTATCGTATCTATATTGACTTGTTACAAATACAGAGGAAAGCCCGTACGGACCAAAAAGAACCTGAATCGAATGCAGTGCAAATCTTCAAGCGTTTTCACACCAGCAAGATGAAGGGCATGAGCACACCAGTTCAAGCCGATGTTGTAAGTTCTTACTCCTCCTGCCTTGAACTGATTGATACTATGATGTGTTCATTTAACTACTTGGTTTGCAACCAATGTCAGTTACTCTGTTCACTTTTATACACAGTTGTCTTAACGTATCATTTCACCTTACATGGTTTAAAAGAAATGAAGGATATTCTTTTGGTCTTGATCTGTAATCTAGTTGTTATGTTCACGTGCGCAAACAATGATAAAATAGCCTGTTTGTTTTATATCTGTTTGCCCATGATATGAATGATGTCATACTATGTTCATCCTACTTTAAACCATGTCTCTTTATCCTTAGATATCAACGAATGTGAGGAAATAGACAATACAATAGGCATGCTACATGGACATATGTTCCGAAAGTGATTTTATTATGTAGTTGGCACTACAATACATGCTAATGTATTACAGTAGTTCATCAAAATAAGTTATGTGTAAATGTTTAACCTACTTTGTTTGTTCTTGTATCATTAGTAACTTATCTGGTACACTAATCTACAAGTTCAAACTTTCAGGAAGCTATGGAACAAATGATTGAATAGCCACAACCACCTGAAGGTGACGAGGCTACCACAAGCACAATGTCACCTCTTGCTGCAGTGCATCAGTATCTCTCCACTAATAGTGCAAAAAGCACCTTCCTGCGTAATTCTGGGTTGGTTGTCAAGGTTACCTCGTCCAAATCGCCTATTGAACAAAATCTTCCTGCTAGGCAGAGTGATATATCTGTGCTCCAGACACAAGTCCAATCCCTAATGGACGTCGTTTCGGAAACAAGAATAGTGGTTGACAAATTTTGTCAAGATATGAATGGTTTTGAAACCAGACTATTAGACGTTCGCTTCGTTGTTCAAGAGCAATGGCGGAAAAAAGGTGAAGATCGTGCTACTCCATCAAATTCTACAGCCTGAAACATTAGCACTCAGGTCAAATGATCTGTGCTTCTATACATCTAATGGTGCTTTTATCTGGAAGGACTGTAAACTTTATGCCAACAGGCCTTTTGTTGTATGGTTGGAATTTATTTTGTTGTGATACAACATTTATGATGCTGCCACAGGCTGCAGTAATTGCGACGCTATTTTTGGATAGTGTAGGTTTATCTTAGTAATGTATTCGGCCAAAAGCTTTGTAGGAGCCCAACATGCCAACACTCGTCGGGCCCATTCCAATTGGGCTAAAAACAATTACGGGCCGAAATTGGCATGTTGCCCGCTAAAAATATCTGGGCCTAAATCAGCATAAGCTTTCATATTTTTCTGGTAGGGCCTGTGCCCATAGTGGGCCTTTAACAGGCTTAAACATAATTTGGGCCCTCAGTAAAAATAGGCTGTCTACAGGTGTAAATATCTCGAGCCCATAATAAACATGGGCCTTTAATAGACCGAAAGTGAGATTGGGCCCTGATTGTGCCGAATAACCCACTGGTCTTAGCAGGCCGAAATGGTGGCCCATTTACGATGCGGATCTTTGACAGGCCGAAATTCGGATGGGCCGTAAATGCGCCGACCTAATACATGGGACTTTAACAGGCCGGAACTTTGGCAGGGTTAGTTTATCGTCATTTTTATATGGGCCGTTAATGGGCCTAATATGACGTTGGGCCACATATGGCCCATGGTTTTCGTCCGGCGTTAACAGGCCGAAAATGACAACAGGCCGAAAGTGGCCCAAATCTATAGTGGGCCTCTAACAGGCCGAATGTCAGACATGGCCGAATATGACCCAAGTCCTTCACGGTCATTTATGGGCCGAAAGTTTTGATGGCCTGTAAATGGGCCCAAATGAAGCAGGACCTTTAATAGGCCGGAAATACACCGGGTCGTAATTCGGCCCAATTACTTAGCGGACTATTAACGGCCAGAAGTGACCATGGGCCGCGTTGATGACAAGTTTAGGACAGGCCGTTGACGAGCTGATTTGATAGAGAATGTTGGGCCTTTAGCTGGGCCGACCCATTATGGTCTGTAGAATCTTGTGGGCCTTTAGCTGGACGGCCCATTGTGGTCCGCAAAATCTTGTGGGCCTTTAGCTGGGTTGGCCCATTATTGCCTGCAAAATCGTGTGGGCCTTTAGCCGGGCCGGCCATTATGATCTGCTAAATTTTGTGGGCCTTTAGCTGGGCCGGTCCATTATGGTTGCAAAATCTTGTGGGCCTTTAGCTAGGCCAGCCCATTATGGTCCTCTAAATATTATGGGCCTTCGGTTGGGCCGGTCCATTTAAACTTTATGGGCCATTTTTCGGCCGGTCCACGTGTCAACATATCATAGGCCCATCTCGACCGTTGGATGAGTGACACCTGTGCAAACACGGAGCTGACACGTGTTTCCTCCAGCCAATGATGATTTTACACATGGAAAATCGGCATTGGTCGTGGCTGTTAGCGGGTTATCGGATCCAAAAACTGGACCCGATAGGTTAACGGAGGTTAATGCCATCCCGTTACGGTGGATGCCACGTGTCGGCCACCCTTGACGAAAGCACTTCTATGACGCGCGATTTATCGTCATGGAAGTGGACACTTCCGTGATGATAATTTTGGTAATGTCATGGAACACTTCTACGATAGCACAGGTATGACTATCTTGATTCTGTCATAAAATCATCATGGATGTACATGCATGACAGAAAACGCGACCTACTGTGACAAACACGTATCATCACGTAAGTGTATTTTTTGTAGTGTATTTAGAGAGAAATTTTTATTGCATGCAACATGCCAACTTACTTGAATGATCTTATTCAATCCATAGGTAGATATGGTGGACTCTCATGGAAAAACTGGCTTTAAGGATATTTGGAAGCACAAGTAGTATCTCTACTTGGTACAAAGAATTTGGCTAGCATGAGAGGGAAAGGCAAGCTCAACATGTTGGATGATCCATGACAGTGTACTTTATTTCGGATGTAAGAAAACATAACCCATTACGTTGTCTTCCTTGTCCAACATCAACTCTTTAGCATGTCATATTTTAATGAGTGCTCACAATCATAAAAGATGTCCATGATAGTATATTTATATGTGAAAAACTCTCTTTCTTTATTACTTCCTATTAATTGCAACGATGACCAAAACTATGTTTGCCAACTCTCAATGATTTTTATTCATCATACTCTTTATATGTGAAGTCATTACTCTCCATAAGATCAATATGATCTCTTTATTTCTTTTTATTCTTTCTTTCTTTTTATTCTTTCTTTTATTCCCTCAAGATCAAAGTAAGATAATCAAGCCCTCGTCTCAACACAAATCTTTATTACATATAGCTCACGGACTCAATTACATAGAGGGATCATAAAGAAAAACTCAAAACTAAATCATACCAAAACTTTATTCTACTAGATCATGATATTACCAAAAGGATCGAACTAAGATAAAGGGTAAAGACAGGAGTGTGATGGTGATACGATACTGGGGCACCCACCCCAAGCTTGGTAGTTGCCAAGGGGAGTGCCCATACCCATGTGATTATGTCTCCTTCTTCAGAGGTGATGATGATGGAGTTGTTGATGATGTAGGCTTCTTCCTTAGTTTGCGCCTGAGGATGGAATTTTGCTCCCTTAGATCATCGATCTCCTACTCAAGGCTTAATATCCTTTTGCACAGTTCCTGTTTGTTCTCCTGCAAGAGACGAAAAGGGATAAACTCGATCTTAGGTTTCTTTATTCTATCAGGGAGGCTTGACTTTTTAAACTCCACCTGCATGTCCCCAGATCGAGGTAATGGACTTCATCTTCATCTGAGCTCGTCTCCTCCTTTCCCTTAGGCTCGTAGTCTTCTTCTTCCTTAGTGGTACAACCATAATGGTCCAAGTCCCCGTAGACCTTAGGGTCTGCAAGGTAATCAGCCACATAGCTTTCTCCCTCCGAATCCTTAGGCGACATATTGCTTAAATCTGCGGCAGAAACAACTCGAAACAAAAATAGAGGATTTCATCGTGCTACGGTGGTCAAAACCTTCGGGAGATTATATAATGAATTTTTACCGACCACAAGAAGTATCGTGCAAGAAAACGGAGTCCGGAGAGCACACGAGGTGCCCACGAGGCAGGGGCGCGTCCAGGGGGTAGGGCGCGCCCTCGACCCGCGTGGACGCCTCGTGTCCTTCCCGGACTACTTCTTATTTTCCTATTTTCTTAAATATTCTAAAACAGAGAAAAAATGCTATTAGAACTGTTTTGGAATTGGTTTACTTACCGTACCATATACCTATTCCTTTTCGGAGTCTGAAGCGTTCTGGAAAGTGTCCCTTATGTATTCCTCCGGGGTTACGGTTCCAATAACATTAGTTTCTACATTTATGGGATTTCCTAAGATATAATGTTTGATTCTTTGATCGTTCACCACCTTCGGACTTGTGCCTTTGAAGTTGTTGATTTTTATGGCACCGGAATGATAGACCTCCTCGATAACGTAAGGGCCTTCCCATTTAGAGAGAAGTTTTCCTGCAAAAAACCTTAAACAAGAGTTGTATAGCAAAACATAATCACCTACATTAAACTCACGCTTTTGTATCCTTTTGTCATGCCATCTTTTAACTTTTTCTTTAAACAGTTTGGATTCTCATAGGCTTGAGTTCTACATTCATCAAGTGAGTTAATGTCAAATAACCTCTTCTCATCGGCAAGTTTGAAATCATAATTGAGCTCTTTAATGGCCCACTATGCCTTATGTTCTAGTTCGAGAGGTAAGTGACATGCTTTTCCATAAACCATTTTATATGGAGACATACCCATAGGATTTTTATATGCAGTTCTATAAGCCCATAATGCATCATCAAGTTTCTTGGACCAATTCTTTCTAGATCTATTAACAGTCTTTTGTAAAATCAAATTAAGCTCTTTGTTACTCAGTTCTACTTGGCCACTAGACTATGGGTGATATGTAGATGCAATTCTATGATTAACATCATACTTAGCAAGCATTTTACGAAAGGCACCATGAATAAAATGTGAAACACCATCAGTCATTAGGTATCTTGGGACTCCAAACCTCGGAAAAATAACTTCTTTAAGCATCTTAATAAAGGTGTTATGATCAGCACTACTAGTTGGAATATCTTCTACCCACTTAGTAACGTAATTAACAACAACTAAAATATGTGTATACCCATTAGAGGAAGGAAACGGTCCCATATAATCAAAGCCCCAAACATCAAATGGTTCAATAACAAGTGAATAATTCATAGGCATTTCTTGACATCTACTAATATTGCCAATTCTTTGACATTCATCGCAAGACAAGAGAAACTTACGGGCATCCTTGAAGAGAGTAGGCCAATAGAAACCAGATTCCAATACCCTATGCGCAGTTCTATCTCCAGCGTGGTGTCCTCCATAAGCCTCGGAGTGACACTTCCGTAGGATCTATTCCTGTTCATGCTCAGGTACACAACGTCTAATAACACCATCTACTCCTTCTTTATAAAGTTGTGGGTCATCCTAGAAGTAATGTCTTAAATCATAGAAGAACGTTTTCTTTTGCTAGTATGTGAAACTAGGTGGTATAAATTTAGCAACAATGTAATTAGCATAATTAGCATACCATGGAGTAGTACGAGAAGCATTTATGATAGCTAATTGTTCATCAGGAAAGCTATCATCAATAGGTAGTGGATCATCAAGAACATTCTCTAACCTAGACAAGTTGTCTGCAACGGGGTTCTCAGCTCCCTTTCTATCAATAATATGCAAATCAAATTCTTGTAATAGGAGAACCCATCTAATAAGTCTAGGTTTAGCATCTTTCTTTTCCATAAGATATTTAATAGCAGTATGATCAGTGTGAACAGTTACTTTAGAATCAATGATCTAAGGTGTAAACATATCACAAGCAAATACAACTGCTAAAAATTCTTTTTCAATAGTAGCATAATTTCTCTAGGCACTGTCTAGAGTTTTACTAGCATATTGAATAACATTTAATTTCTTATCAACTCTTTTTCCTAGAACAGCACCTACGGCATAATCACTAGCATCACACATAATTTCAAAGGGTAAATTCCAATCAGGTGGCTGAATAATAGGTGCAGAAATCAAAGCTTTCTTAAGTATTTCAAATGCTTCTACACAATCATCATCGAAGACAAAAGGAATATCTTTTTGTAAGAGATTAGTCAGAGGCCTTGAAATTTTAGAGAAGTCCTTAATGAACCTCCTATAAAAACCGGCATGACCAAGGAAACTTCTTATACCTTTAATGTCCTTAGGACACGCCATCTTTTCAATAGCATCAACTTTGGCTTTATCAACTTCAATACCCCTTTCTGAAATTTTATGCCCCAAGACAATGCCTTCATTAACCATAAAGTGGCATTTTTCCCAATTCAACACAAGACTAGTTTCTTCACATCTCTGCAAAACTCGATCAAGGTTGCTCAAGCAATCATCAAAATAAGATCCATAAACGAAGAAATCATCCATGAAAACCTCAACAATCTTTTCACAAAAATCAGAGAATATAGCCATCATGCATCTTTGAAAGGTAGTAGGTGCATTACATAAACCAAAAGTCATACATCTATAAGTAAAAGTACCGAAAGGGCAAGTAAAAGTGGTCTTTTCTTGATCCTCTTTTGACACAGGTATTTGAGAGAAACTAGAGTAACCATCTAGAAAGCAAAAATGTGTATGTTTGGGTAATCTTTCTAGCATTTGATCAATAAAAGGGAGAGGGTAATGATCCTCTTTAGTAGCTTTATTTAATTTTCATAAATCAATTACTATCCTATAACATGTAACAATTCTTTGTGGGATCAATTCATCTTTATCATTAGGAACAATAGTTATACCTCCCTTCTTAGGGAAACAATGGTCAGGACTTACCCACTGACTATCAGCAACGGGATAAATTATAACTGCATGTAGAAGCTTTAGTATTTCTTTTCTTATCACTTCTTTCATCTTAGGATTTAACTGTCGTTGGTGATCAACAACTGGTTTGGCGTCTTTCTCCAATTTTATTTTGTGTTGGCATAGAGTGGGACTAATGCCCTTAAGATCATCAAGAGTATATCCAATAGCAGCACAGTGCTTCTTCAGAGTTTTCAATAATTTCTCCTCTTCCTGCTCTGAAAGGTTAGCACTAATAATAACAGGATATATCTTCTTTTCATCAAGATAAGCTTATTTAAGAGTATCAGGTAGTGGTTTAAGCTCAAACACGAGATCACCCTTGGGTGGTGGAGGATCCCCTAGAATCTCAACAGGCAAGTTGTGTTTCAAAATAGGTCCCTGTTTAAAGAATACTTCATCTATTTCCCTTCTTTCATTCATAAACATATCATTTTCATGGTCTAGCAAATATTGTTCTAAAGGATCATTAGGAGGCACGGCAATAGAAGCAAGACTAATAATTTAATTCTTACTAGGAAATTCTTTATCACGGGGTTCTCTACGAAATTTAGCAAAATTAAACTCATGAGACATATCCCCCAAACCAATAGTAACAAAATCCTTTTTGCAATCTATCTTAGCATTAACAGTATTCAAGAAGGGTCTACCAAATATAATGGGACAAAAGTCATCTTGTGGGGAACCAAGAACAAGAAAATCAGTAGGATATTTAACTTTCCCACACAAGACTTCAACATCTCTAACAATCCCAACTGGTGAAATAGTATCTCTATTGGCAAGCTTAATTGTAACATCAATTTATTCTATCTCAGCAGGTGCAATATCATGCATAATTTCTTTGTATAAGGAATGAGGTATTGCACTTGCACTAGCACCCATATCACATAAGCCATGATAACAATGATCTCCTATTCTAATAGAAATAACAGGCATGCCTACAACAGGTCTATGTTTATTTTTAGTATCAAGTCTAGCAATTCTAGCAGCTTCATCACAGAAGTAAATAACATGCCTATCAATATTATCAGCCAAGAGATCATTAACCATAGCAATACTAGTTTCAACTTTAATTTGCTTAGGTGGTGTAGGTGTTCTAGTATTACTCTTATGAACCACACTTGAAGCTTTATCATGATCCTGTATTATAACAGGGAAGGGTGGTTTCTCAATATAGGTAGTAGGAACAATAGGATCATTATAAGTGATAGTCTTTTTTTCAACATTAATAGGTGCAACTAGTTTTACTTCAATGGGAGGATTATATTTAAACGACTTCTCCTTAGGGAGGTCAACATGAGTAGCAAATGATTCACAGAAAGAAGCTACTATCTCAGGGTCAAGTCCATATTTAGTGCTAAATCCACGAAAAGCATCGGTCCATAAAAGATTTAACACAATCAAACTTAGGTGTCATACCTGACTCCTTACCTTCGTCGAGATCCCAATCATCAGAGTTGCGTTTAATTCTTTCCAATAAATCCCACCTAAATTCAATAGTCTTCATCATAAAAGAACCAGTACAAGAAGTATCGAGCATGGAGCCATTGTTGAGAGAAAGCCGAGCATAAAATTTATGAATAATCATTTCTCGTGAGAGCTCATGATTGGGGCAATTGACTTAAGACTCCCCCAAGCTTGAGCGATGCTTTCTCCTTCGTGAGGACAAAAATTATATATATAATTACGATCACAATGAACAAGATGCATAGGATAAAACTTCTGATGAAATTCCAATTTCAATCAGTTGTAGTTCCATGATCCCATATCATCACATAGCCTAAACCATGTTAATACCTCTCCCTTCAAAGATAAAGGGAAGACCTTCTTCTTGATAACATCGTCGGGCATACCTGCAAGCTTAAATAATCCACAAACTTCATCCACATAGATTAGGTGCAAATCAGGATGCAATGTTCCATCACCAGTAAAAGGATTAACTAGCAGTTTCTCTATCATACCCGAAGGAATTTCAAAGTAAACATTTTCAGTAGGTTCAGTAGGTTGACGAGCAACTCTTTGCTCTACTAGTCGGGGCGAAGATACCCCGAACAAGCCTCTCAAAGGATTATGTTCCATAGTAACAAGTGACAGTAAATTTTAGCACACTATATAAATCTTTCCTTACCAAGTTGCACTTACCAAAGGCGCTTCACTCCCCGCAACGGTGCCAGAAAAGAGTATTGATGACCCACAAGTGTAGGGGATCTATCTAGTCCTTTCGATAAGTAAGGGTGTCGAACCCAACGAGGAGCAGAAGGAAATGACAAGCGATTTTCAGTAAGGTATTCTCTGCAAGCACTGAAATTATCGGTAACAGATAGTTTTGTGATAAGGTAATTCATAGCGGGTAACAAGTAACAAAAGTAAATAAGGTGCAGCAAGGTGGGCCAATCCTTTTTGTAGAAAAGGACCAGCCTTGACAACTCTTATATGAAGGAAACCGCTCCCGAGGACACATGGGAATTATCGTCAAGCTAGTTTTCATCCCACTCATATGATTCACGTTCGTTACTTTGATAATTTGATATGTGGGTGGACCGGTGCTTGGGTAATGAGCTTTCTTGGACAAGCATCCCACTTATGATTAACCCCTATTGCAAGCATCCACAACTACAAAAGAAGTATTAAGGTAAACCTAACCATAGCATGAAACATGTGGATCCAAATCAGCCCCTTACAAAGCAACTCATAAACTAGGTTTAAGCTTCTGTCACTCTAGCAACCCATCATCTATTTATTACTTCCCAATGCCTTACTCTAGGCCCAAACAATGGTGAAGTGTCATGTAGTCGACGTTCATATAACACCACTAGTGGAGAGACAACATACATCTCATCAAAATATTGAACGAATACCAAATTCACATGACTACTTATAGCAAGACTTCTCCCATGTCCTCAGGAACAAACGTAACTACTCACAAATCATGTTCATGTTCATAATCAGAGGGGTATTAATATGCATATAGGATCTGAACATATGATCTTCCACCGAATAAACTAACTAGCATCAACTACAAGGAGTAATCAACACTACTAGCAACCTACATGTACTAGTATGAGGTTATGGGACAAAGATTGAATACAAGAGATGAACTAGGGTTTGAGAGGAGATGGTGCTGGTGAAGATGTTGATGGAGATTGACCCCCTCCCAATGAGAGGATCGATGGTGATGACGATGGTGATGATTTCCCCCTCCCGGAGGGATGTTTCCCCAGCAGAACAGCTCCACCGGAGCCCTTGATTGGTTCCGCCAAGGTTCCGCCTCGTGGCGGCGGGGTTTTGTCACGAAAGCTTGCTTATGATTTTTTCAGGGTAAAAGACTTCATATAGCAGAAGATGGCCACCGGAGGACTGCCAAGGGGCTCACGAGGCAGGGGGCGCGCCCAGGGCGGTAGGGCGTGCCCCCCAACCTCGTGGCCAGGGTGTGGGCCCCCTCTGGTACTTTCTTCACCCATTATTTTTTATTAATTCCAAAAATAACTTTCATGGAGTTTCATGACTTTTGGAGTTGTGCAGAATAGGTCTCTAATATTTGCTCCTTTTCCATCCCAGAATTCCAGCTGCCGGCATTCTCCCTCTTCATGTAAACCTTGTAAAATAAGAGAGAATAGACATAAGTATTTTGACATAACGTGTAATAACAGCCCATAATGCAATAAATATCGATATAAAAGCATGATGCAAAATGGACGTATCAGTCTCGTCCTACAAGAGTTGTGCTAGCTTACTAAAAAACTGAAGAATGATAAATGAAAAAAAATCTAAAGCACTATTGATGAGACTGATAAAACACTGGAGAAGATATACTGAAAGCATATGGTAGAGAGCAGCGATGCTAAGGTGATTATAAGTGCTCTAGTTTTGAATTATGTACAGGAAAACACACTGCATGTGAAAATCCTAAAAATAGGGACCGTCGTTCTACAAGAGCCATGCAAGCCAAAACTGAAAAACGTGACAATGAATAAAGTGACTAGAATAAATCCAAAAATTGTAGAACCAAAGAACTAAGTGACAAAGAACTTACTTAAAATAAAAAGGTACATGATGACATTGTAATGGAATCATCCATAGCGTAGATTGATGAAATTGAAGATCAAAACCATCTATCAATCTCCAGGAATGAGAAATCAATTAACAAATACATAGACCGAAGCAACATGTGGCAGCAGTCTAGCAGATGACTGATTCAACCAACAAGTTGCAGTCTTTTACTACGAAGAGGAAGAACATGCTTCAGAATTCCGACGAGTGAAAAATTTTAACTTCTCCCCTTCTATCTGTGTAGATAAATTTGGGGGGAAAATTACAAAAAATGCAGTGTACTCCCTCCATCCTTTAAAGAGTGTACTTCCAACATTGTTGGAGAGTCAAACTATCTCAAAGTTTGACTGAGTTTATGCAAAAATATATCAATGTTTGTGAAACCAAATAGATATATGATGAAAATATATTTTATTATGAATCTAATGTTACTAATTTGATGACATAAATGTTGGTGTATTATTGTATAAATACGGTCAAACATAAAAATGTTTGACTTTCCAACAATGTTGGAAGTACACTCTTCAAAGGACGGAGGGAGTACAAACTGCTACAGGAGGTAAGTAATGACACTCAGGACAATATCATCGGCTGGACAAGGGCATAGGCCCCACTCCTCGACGCACTTCACCACATTGTATTTATAGCTTTTTATAGTTGGGTACATTATAATCATTAGTTGCATCATATAATCAAATATAGATGGTGTTTTTTATAAAGACATAAATGGTGTATTGAGACTTTCTTTCCAACTAAAATAATGTTTTTCTGCCAATGCCTTTATATTTTTCATGATATACTATATATATATATATATATATATATATATATATATATATATATATATATATATATTGATAAAAGAGAGCTCGCCTCTCTGATTTCTATTACTAGAAACCGCCAAGTCTTACTACAAAGAGTTCGAAAATAAAATAAACCAAATGGTAGGAAACATAGACTACACATATGAACCTCGCCAGAGGAGATCAAGAGAAGATAGCCATCCCACCTCCCTCACCTCCCCCCAGTCAGCTCACAGCTAAGGCTTGGGCTCACAGCTAGGCCCAGAGCCGACAACACAAAGTTTGAAGCATGTTATTTCCACTCTTTTTTATTACAAAAGACTGCTAATATGACATCAACAAAAAAAGACAAAGAGGAGATGTTTCATAGATGTATACCATGAATGAGCATCCAGTGTTGTTGAAGAAGACAACAACATCACCCAACTATGATCCTCCTTCCTCCCGGGTGCTAGCCATGACCTGCCACGAATACCCCTCAGCGACTCTCCTGACTTGTCTTCCGCCAGCCGTCATAAGGTTACTTCTTGTGAGGTTTTTCTGCAAAATAGTCCAATCATGAAGCCACTTCAAGAACAAATTAACTGGAACACAATGATCATGCACCTCACTGTTATAAAAAAGGATAGTATTACATAATTTCCAAAACGTCCAACATATAGCAGAGATCCCCACAATCACTAGATCCCTCTCCATTTTGTTAAACTTTTTAACCCAGGTTCCAATTAAAGAATGTATATTATCAGGTAAATAAGATGAGTTAAAAGTACACTTCAAGACATTCCACAACATATGAGTAATCGAACAGGTGAAAAGGTGATGGTTGATGGTTTCATCGTTCCCACAAAAGGGAAATTCTTATCACATTTTCATCCTCTCCAAAGCAGATTATCATTGGTGAGTATGCTATTTCTAAGAGTCAACCACATGAACCCTTTCACTCTAGGTGGCATTTTAACTTTCCAAAAAAATAAATGTGGATATTTAATCCCGTTTTCAATTAAATGTCTATAAAATGACTTAACATAATAAGTACTATTTTTTTTAGGGTCCACCTTATTCATCTTTATTCTTGTACAGAACTAGGGAAACACACACCTCTTTGATGTGATTCCACAATTCAAGAGAATCTCCAATCAGATTTCTTCTAAATTTCACATTGTCTCTCACACCATCAAGGATATCTTTGACAGGTTTGTTTTTATGAAAGCAAATACTGTATAATCTAGGGAAACTATGTTTCAAAGCTTTGTGCCCTATCCACCAGTCCTCCCAAAATCTCAATTTTTCCCTCTCCCACTTTAAATCTACACAGTAAAAGGAAGTGTTCTTTACTAACACCCACCGGGAACGCATACGAAGACATCATGAAGTATGGGACCATAGTCGGGGAAGACTGAATTAGGGTGATCCTCCCAGCACTAGCTAGTAACCTACCCTGCCAATTTTCACATTTTCCATCCATTTTTCCCTCTGGGGGCTTCCAGTGTTTATTTCTAATCTTTTTTCATCCACAGGAAGTCCCAAGTATTTCGTCGGGAGATCACCAACAGGGCAAGTAAAGATCCTAGAATATTCATTTGCTTTATCAACATCATTTCCATATAAGAAAAATTCACTTTTCTGAAAGTTTATTTTTAGTCCAGACATTTGCTCAAAGGGATAAAGAACATATTTTAAATTGTGTGCACTTTCATAATCATCCTGTAGCAAAAATAGTGCCATCTACATACTGCATCATGCTTATCCCATTTGTGACAGTTTCAGTAAGGACCCCGTTTATAAGGCTAAATTCCCTAGCATTGTCTAGCATCATATCTAGGGCATCTGCTGCCAGATCGAAATTCAGACGAGAGAGTGAGTCTTCTTCTCTCAACCCTTTATGAGTGGAAAAACATGTTCCCAAATTATCATTTACTTTGACACAAACTTTGCCACCTCTAGTTGTTTCCATCACCTAATTTATCCATTTATCTGGGGAACCTTTCATTTTGAACATTTAAAAAACAAAAGAGCATTTGATTTTCTCATATGATTTTTCAATATCTACCTTTAAAAGAAAAGCATTTTCCATATTTCTATGTATAGTGTTCAGAGCTTCATGAAGTATTAGGACTCCTTCCATAATATATCTTCCTTTGACATGGGCAGTTTGTATTGGAGAAATTACCTCAGCAGCTACTAAATTTAATCTGTTTATACAAAAAATTTGGTCATAAATTTGAAACTTACATTTGACAGACAAATGGGTCTAGATTTTCGTATTTGGTTTATAAATATTTTTTGGTAATAGAGTTATAATGCCATAACCGAGTCTCCTTATGACCATTTTTTCTTCTGTAAAATCATCTAAAAGAGCTTTTAAATCAGATTTAATCGAATCCCAAAAATTATGGTAGAACTGAGCAGTAAAGCCATCAAGGCCAGGGAATTTGTTATTAGCCATGTTGAAAACCACATATTTCATCTCTTCCAAATAAATTCTCCTTATTCCTCCTACGTCTGCCATTGGCCGTGGCCTGAATTTTTTTTTGTTTTACCATCACCTTCCAATAGTTCATCTACTTTAGCTCTCTGATTCCACTTAGCACCCCCCCCCCTGCTTGAGAAGCCTACGTAGTTGAGCTCTAAGATCTAGTTACACATTTGTACCCTTAGCAGAGAGCCCAAAAATCCCACAATGTTTATCAATTATATCAAGCTTAGTAAGAACATATTTTTAAGCTCTCTATACCAAACATTTCTGTTTCTATTCAACCCCTTCAATTTAGGTCTAAGCAATCAAAACCTAGCTTGACGTATCTCTATATTTCTGCCAGTGATGCTTGGATCACTCTAAACATCACTCGTAATTTTATCAATTCCTTCTCTCAACAGCCAGGAATTTTCAAATCTAAATATAGGATCAGATCTTTGTATATCACCAGAATCTAGAAAAATAAGAGTATGATCAGATTTTTCTCTCACCAAGGCAGACACCTGTGTCAGGGGGTATGTCTCTTCCCGTTCCACACTGCAAAAGATTATGTCAAGCTTTTCAAAGGTGGGGACACGTAGATTATTCCCCCAGGTGAACTGTCTGCCATGCATTTGTAGCTCTCTCACTCCAGCTTGTTCTAGAATGGCATTAACATGAAGGTCCAATGACCAGGAGTTCCTGGTTTGTTTTCCTCCGCAGCTTTAGTAATTATATTAAAAATATTACATGGATTAAAATAGGTTTAATTTTTTTGGAAAATTCTAGATAATTTAGCAAGGAAAGCAGCTTTTCTTTTTGGCTGAGCTTCCCCATATACTATTACCAAGTCCCAAATAAGCTTGGTTTTAAGATCTTGCACAATCATCTTGATATGATAATCAACTTCATCCTTTGATATCACATAAAGTGTGGTGTAGTTGATCCCCCCCCCCAACAAAACTACCATATTTATCCCTGGCAGGAGTGAAATGCCAATGAAAATCCCTACCAGCACATAAATTTTGTAAATCTGTTCTGGAAAAGGCTTGTCTCATGGTTTCTTGTAAGGCATAAAATCAACTTTCATATCCATGATCATTTCCTTAAGAAATCTAGTTTGATAACACCCCCAAAACCTCTCATATTCCAGAAAATATCTCACATTTTGTTTTCTTTTTCTTGCTAGATTGTTGAGAAGTTTTAACTATGACAACAGCTTTACCACCAGAATTTCTAGTGTTTTTGCTTTTATTTTTTCTTTGTTTTGGAGAGAAAATGCCTCTCAATTCGTCCGAGTCATCAACATTATCTTTCCCGTCACCCCCCTCCTCACATTCTATCAATTCCTCAAGACTATGCTCCCATGTATCAATAAAATGAGCATCTTCAGGGATGTGAGCATGATTGTTAGTTTTGTTATTATTGTTAGTCACCCACATATCAACTCTAGCTTGTTCCACTGACTTAATAAGCTTGATATTATGTTCACTCACATCAATATTTGCACCTAAACTAACACCCACACCATCTGCAACATTCTGTAAATAATTGTGTGATGTAAGAAGCAAGTCAGGGGAATCATTGTTACCATAGATATCCTTCTTAGCGGCCCTTTCTTGAGCTAAATCAATGATGTTGCAATCTTATTTTCCTTTGAGTCTTTCACACCTTCTAAGCCTCTCTTTCTCTTTTAGTTCAAGTCCCCCGTCTCAGCTTTCTTGATTTTTTGTCTCAAAGGACTCCTGATCTTGATTAACAGAATAATCTACTGGCGCCAAGTATCCCATTCCTATCTCCTCTTCTAGCATTGCCAGCTCTGTCATATTTTTGCCTTCAGTTGTCCCTTCTCCTTCAAGCTCATCACCATCCACGGATCTATTATCCTTCTCCATGCTTTTTTCATCAGACTGAGATTTTCTCACTTCATCAACTATTTAAAATTTATATGTAATACTTCATGCTATCTTTTAACCTCTCTCTCAAAGCCTCTCCTAATGATTTACATTTCCTTCATCTTCTTCTCTTCCAATATCAACTAAGCAACCTGTCTGACAACCATCTCTTCTGCCAATTGGAGCCTCATAAGAAAATCCTGCTCCTCTCTCTTATCCTCCCGCACCCTTTTCTCTATATTATTGCTACTTCCTCCCAGCAGGAGATTGTTTTGCCCATCACTATTACAACTTGTTCATATTGTTTCAGTCCAAAGATCCCTAAACTCACAGTATTTTTACCAGGATCAGATTGTTCGTTCTTCTTCCGCACAACATTGTCTTTTTGCTCAGGTATATCTTCCAAAGATAAGAAATGAAATACTTTATTTTTGTTTCCATCATCACATTTATACCACCACCGTTATGCAATGGACACAAATTCAAAGCCAATATCATACAACGACAAATGTTCCGTGTTGATCTCAGTCCTAGCTCGAATCTTATGTAGGTCGCTCACTCCAACCTGAAACCTGATTTCTTCTTGTGAGTGAATGTGATCTACATTAACTCCACAATAGGCCCCAAGGCCATGCCAATCTCACATATCCCTAAGTAATGTCTCAAGGTATTAGGCACTCCCAACATTTTCATCCAAACAGAGTGTAGTTTCCCTTTGGCCTTGTCATTAAGGCTCCAGAAGTCAACCTCCGCTATAGCTGTTGTTCCTAGTAAAGTAAATTTCTCAAAATTCCATAATTCTACCAGCTTGGCGTTGCTAGGAAATCTCATTAAGAAAGTTTTTGGACTCTGAAACTTAGCCCTTCATGTCCACCCCACTCAAACATCTTGTTGAAGCCTTGAGCCATAGTAGTTTCATTCAGTTGACCTGAGAAAATGTTATCAGTGCCATATGATTAGCATGTTATGTAGTAGCAATGTCTTTAGTATATTGCATCGACACGCAACCAAGCCCCCTAGCACCATATCCCACATATTTCGCAATATGCTTAGTTTGTTTTAGAATAGTAGATTCCTCTGTAATGTGTGAGGGCCTTTGACAAACCACATAGAAAACTTCGATTTACATTCATTTTTAGATGCCCCTGTCCCTTACACTTTGCACAAAACATTTCTTTTGATCCACTTGCATCATTTTTCTTGTCTGTTTCTTTGTATCCACTTTCTTTACCATCACATTGAGTTTGCAGAACAGTCTTGTTGGGCACATTTGCAAGCAAGTATTGATATTGCTGAGCTATCTGGTCCTAAGGCATCGATCCCAATTGACTCAAACCCAGACCCATAGAGACCATTTGAGGCAAGTTTTGGTAAGGCATAAGAGCAAAACCACCTCCTTGCATCCGCAAATTGTTCCCCTGACCACTAGGATGTTGAAAATTTGTAACCCGTGGAAGAAAACCAATGCCACTCCCAGCTGCATTTGGCCCAAATTGCAAACTATCTTGTTGAACCACACACCTGTCAGGGTTTTGTCTACCTATCCGGCCAGCAAAATCATTATATACCTTGTCCACTTTGGAGCTCCCTCACTTCCAGGTTCGTTACTGTTGGTCCCAGATCCACCTTTGAAACCACCTTGTACACCTCTGCGATCGAAATTATCTAATTCTCTATGATCTTGCCTGTTGATATCTCTGTCGTAGTTGCCCCCAAATCTGCCAGATGAGTTCCCTCTCCCCCAAAGCCACCTCTGCTTGGTCTGGGGCGCCAATTATCTTGCCTTCCTGCCATATTCCCTTCTTTTGTCAACAAATCTTCCTTCACTTATTCCTCCTCAGCAATAAGCAAATTAATGTGACTTGTGAGGTACACGAATTATTAGGAAATAATCTACCAGTCGCCGCCCGGTCGCTAGGGTTTGGTGAGGACAGGATATCTAGTTCTAATAGGATTAGGAATGGATCCCAGGTATTAAATAGCACCAGCTCTCTAGCTCTGTTCGGTCCCCCATTCCATATCATTCTGCTAGGCCCAGCACTCCTAGGCCCATAACCCTGATCATTTTTTCCCAAACCAGACTTGTTGTCTCCCCCTACACCACTATCATCAACCTTCGGAATGCCCTCCATATTAAATTCAAAAACAGAAAAGCTCCAAAACCTCATTAGCAGCTATCGAATAAGACATCCTGATCTTCTCAATCTCAAAATTTATGGTATTTAAATTACCCCTTTCCGTTTCCCGCTAGCAAAATTGTCATCTCCTTCTATGCTCATCGAACACTCAGGTAAACGACAGAGATCAAAAGCTTGCGGGATATGCAAAGTCAATTTGTTTGTTATGGTATCTACCACAATCAGGGGAATCTACAGATGGTAGATGATTCCGACAACCAGCAATGACCTTCCCCGTCTGCGTCCCCACCATTTTCTCTGAATTTTTAAGCAGAAGACTCTGAACATATTGGTTCATTTGAGTTTTTATTTTTTTATTTTCCCGTATGATACAATGTTGAATTTTCATATTATCCCCCTGTCGTGCATTATCAACACTCGCAATTGGGAGGAGATATGAGGTTTTTGTACCTGATTCGAAGCTAGCATTGATCCTCCCATCAGAAATGTTGCCTGAACCCTCGCTAGCTAGCTAGCATCCAGAAGGGGTTGCTGGCTAGCTCAGGATTCAAGCATCATTCCCGGGGAGGCACACCGAGAGACGTGGTGTCGGAGTCGATGAAGGTGGTGCCAGACAAGCGGAGCGCCGGGGCATGTTGGCGTGCGCCCCCGTTTCCGGTAGGTGAATCGCCCTCAGCTCGTCTTGAATCACAATCAGAGCATAAGCCGACCCTGGCAGTGGGAGGGTGAGGACCACCTTGCAAGATCTGAGCGTCGTCAAGAACCATAATAGGCATTCTATGTTTAATACTCCCCATCAAGAATAGGCATTCTATTTTTAATACTCCCGAATGTAGACTCATCCATCTTCCTCCAATGGTGATTAAAACAAAGCAATGGAGACCAAATCTCTGATACCAACTGAAAGATCGAGAAGAGGGGTCTAGAGGGGGGGTGATTAGACCCTTAACAAGTAAAAATGACAGTCTTTAACATTCTTCAAGTTAAGGTTGATTTTAGCACATGTTAATAGGCACTCAATACATTTTATACAAGCATGGAAAGAGTATGGGTAGCGGAAAAAGTAAAACATGCAAGTGCAAGAATGTAAATGGATGGGAATTGGAAGGTGCAAACGTAATGGTGACACGGAGATTTTTGGCATGGTTCCGTTAGGTGGTGCTATCATATGCCCACATTGATGGAGACTTCAACCCATGAACGGAAACAGCTGCGCGAGTCCATAGAGGACTCCACCCATGAAGGGTTCACGAAGAAGAAACCTTGTCTATCCCACCATGGCCATCGTCCACGAAGGACTTGCCTCACTCAGGTAGATCTTCACGTAGTAGATGATCTCCTTGCCCTTACAAACTTCTTGGTTCAACTCGACATCATGTCGGAGGTTCTCAAGTGATACCTAACCATTCTAGGAGACACCACTCTCCAAAAGGTAATAGACGGTGTGCTGATGATGAACTCCTTGGTCTTGTGCTTCAAACGATAGTCTCCCCAACACTCAACTCTCTCTCTCTCTCGCAGATTTGGCTATGGTGGAAGAAGGATTTGAGTGGAAAGCAACTTGGAGAAGGCTATAAATCAAGATTCAAATTGTAGGGATGGAAACTCTTGACCTCAACACATGAGTAGGTGGTTCTCTCTCAAAAAATGATTTCTGGAAGTGTAGGCATGTTCTGATGTCTCTCTTATTGAGTAAGAGGGGTGGAGGGGTATATATAGCCTCCACGCAAAATCCAACTGTTTGTAACATCCCAAATTTCCAATTTGGTATGTTGTACATTAGATCATCATTGCATATCATATTTTGTTGCATTTTGTTTCACGATCCACGAAATTCTAAGCAACTCAAGGACCCACGGAGAGAGTTGGGGATTTCATCGTTTTCATATTTGATTTTTTCTCAAATATGAAAAGAAGGATCTTGTTGGTTTTAATTATTAGTCCTTTCAAAAATATTCATATTAAAAATATATGAGAGGAGATAATATGACTTCTCCAAAATAAATGAAATATATGAGGGAAAATATTAAAATCAAATAAATAGTTTTATTTGGATTTTATTGCAATTCTATTTGAATTAGAAAAATTGCACGTTTTCAAAATTGCATTATTAGGCCAAAAAAATGTTCATCTAGTTCTAAATATCTTATTTAGACAGCGAAAATTTGTTTTGGTATATTTAAATTTTTATTTTATTTTCTAGGATTTGTTTTGTTCGGCAAAATCTATTTAAAAAAGAAAATTGTTCGCGCATCCGACTGGGCCAAAGGCCCAGCCGAGCAGGCGGGCCCGCCTACGACGCCGCCTCACCCTATCGTGCAGCTGCCGGACTCAGGGAGTCCGACCCCGAGCCGCCTTGCCGCCGCCCCTTGCTCAAGTCACCGCCGCCTCTTGCTCAAGTCGCCGCCATCCCCGCCCCCTCTTAAATAATGCCGCCCCCGCCGCCTCCTCTCCACCCCGCCCCTCCACCCGACGTCGCCGCCGCCTGCTGGAGCTCCACCGCCCGCAAGCTGCCGCCGTGCCTTGCCTCTCGCCCCGCCGCCCCACCGCCGACCCGCGCCGCCCCGGAGTCCCGCCGCTGCAGCAGAACCTCGCGCGGAGCCTCGCCGGAGGTAGAAATTGCCGCCGCCGCCGTTTTGGTTTTTTAGAGAACCACACGGTTTTTTAGAAACCAAGATTCGTTTTTTATAGATCGGTTTTTTCTGGTTTAGTTTAATAGCGGACGTTTGTCCGTACGTTCGTTTTAACGAACGGTGTTCACTCGTTAGCCGCAGACAGCGAATGTTCGTCCATTAGTTTGTTCGTCAGTTTTTCTTTTTCCAGGGTTTTTTCGCGATTATTTTCGATTGCGATTTCTGCCCTGATTTTCGTTTTACTTTATCTTTTCGCTCGTTTATTGGAATCAGGCAATTCAAGCGCCCAGATCTTCGTCTCGAAGCCCTTTTTCTGTTTAACAAACTTGAACAAGATTTTGGTAATGTAAAATTTGACTTTAGTCCAGATTAGTAAATGGATCTTGTTTCTTTCGTACTTCGAGTTTCGTGGCTTCGTTTGATTTGATTTCTTTTGCAAACCGGAGTTATTAAGTTGAACTTTCTGGTTAGATCTTTTATTTGAGTTTTACCCGTGCTTTTAGTTGAGTGCTTATTGTATGCTTGTTTGTTTGCGATAGAGTACCCGGAGTGCGAAGCGTGCTACTACGAATCTCTAGGTTTCACGGATCATCAGCAAGGCAAGTAACACTTTGATCATACCTCTTTACTACCCAGTTTTACTGCATTAGATCAACCCTCAAACAATTGCATGCTTAAGATCTGTTAACATGTGGGTTTCGGGAAGTAGATGATGAGGTAGAACCTATCGCCCTGTTTATTATCAAACCTTTGGGAGTTACTTCTACGTTATGTTTATACTGCAATGCTATGCTCGTAAACGTGGTTTGGTTTGAGTGATCCATGACAGATGTGAGTGTTGCTATTACTTAATGGTTAACTTAAGGTGGCTACTTTAATACACATCTAGGTGGGTTGCTTGAGGCACCCTGGAGTACCCAGTGGTTGTCAGGGCACCTGGAGAATTCAGTGTTGTCCAAGGATATCCCGGAGTACCCGTGTGATCATCCTACCACCCAGGCTCAAAGGGATCATAAGATTATTCATGCTAGAAACTTCCGTGTGCATCCACAAGCTATTATGGGCTCTAGCATAGTTGAGTATGTTGCAAGACCTCTTTCATTGGTGGGCTAGCAGATGTAGGGGAAAGTAGGTGTAACTGTCCACCCATAGTAAAGAGTTATTGGTTCAGAAAGACCGTGTCTCGATTCTCCGACCATGGATGTATTCGAGTCTTGTGGGGAAAAGTGTGCAAACCTCTACAGAGTGTACAAACTAATCATGGTTGGCCATGTCCCCGGTTATGGACGTTTTGAGTATCTGGTTCTTGGATTATCATGTTGATCTCATCACTCTAAATTTAATTTGATTTTGTTAATGATGATGCTTAATTTGGATTGAGTTGGAGGAACCTTCTCAATGTTTAGCAACCACCATGATAGTTAAATAAAATTTATTCCTTTATTGTAGGGAAAAATTGGCTTTATGCAAAACTGTAACCATAGAGCTTTCCACCAGCCATATATGCATGTTGTGATAGCATTTATTATGTTCATTACTCTATGTGTTACATTGCCAGCATATTCCATGTGCTGACCCGTTTCGGGCTGCAACGTTTCATGTTGCAGACTTTTCAGACGACGAGTAAGGTGCCATAGGTCATTGTCTTCTACTCAACTATGCCGTTGGAGTTGATGGACTCACTTTATCTTCCAAGCCTTCCGCTGTTATCGTTTTTAGATGGCCTTAAGCCATATTATTGTAATAAGTTCTCTTTTGAGACATTCGATGTAATAAGTGTGTGATTGCTACTCTGTAATAAATCCTCGAGTACTGTGTGTGTCAGCATTACCGACCCAGGGATGACACTGATGCATAGAGATTGGACTGTTTGAGGTCTGGTCGCTACAAGATGGTATCAGAGCACACATTGACTATAGGACACGACCACTAAGCTAAAGCCCTAGATCACTACTCTCTTCTCATTTTTGACTCTTCTCCCTTTCCTACTCTATAGGATGGCGGATGCAAGGAGCAAGTTCACCCAACCGGATGAAGATACACCTTTTGGACGACACTTGAAGGAGGTTACTAGGTACCTGAACATCAGAATACCAAGCTTCACCGGAACCTACATTGCCACTTTACCAGAAGAGGAGCGTTGGATGATTCGAGTTCAAGTTCCAGGAAGGACGTTCATGCCAGTCACTGATTCCATAGAGTTTTCCTTTGATGCACCAACCTGGAGTCTAGGAAAGAGCATGGCAGCACACATCACCATGGGACGCATTGGAGAAGTTTACCACAAAGATCTCAAGGATACTATCTATCAGATTTGTGGGCGCCGAGATGAGCAATGGGAGATGATCAGCAATAGGAGGGATAGATCCATTGCAACATTCATCCAGGAGCTAAATCAGCACATTCGACGCCAGGAGAACCAGATGTGCGCAGGCATGATAGATCTGAAGAAGGCAATGACCAGGATCACGGAGCTGGAGGAAGAACTCAAGTCTACACGCGATGGATATGAGGAGGAAATGACGATACTCGTGGAGAAGAATGACGATTTGACGAGGAAGCTAGGAGTATTCATGGGAGACCCCGGTGCCAGGAGGAGAAGACGACGATTCCACTTGCCCGGAGAACTACATCATCATCGACGACACGGACTCAGACCCTGATGATAGCGACGATGACTATGTTGATGAAGCTGGAGCAGATATCATGGAGTCATCCACCGATCAAATTTTCTAGTCAACCACCATATCAGCAGTAGTATTCCCCCACGTATATAGTATAGTGTGAGTACTTTTGTAACAATAGTTAGACCGATTGTATGCCCTTGTTTGAATTAATTGAAGTGATATGTTTGTGTTTGTCTCATGTGCATATGGGCAGTGTTTTCCCTCTAGATCTCATTCTATTCTGTTTTCTCATATTTTCTAAACCCATCAGATGCCTCCGAGATGTGACAATGGATTTGCTTTCCCACCGGAGCTCACTCAGTTGATCCAGCAGCAGAATACTGTGATGCAGCTACTAGTCCAGAACCAGAATCAGGGGAACAACAACAACCCACCACCACCACCACCTGTTGATCACTTAGCCCGTTTTCTAAGGCTGAATCCGCCGGTGTTCTCCAATAGCACCGAGTCGATAGTTGCAGATGATTGGCTTCGCAAGATTGGAAGGGAGTTGACCACTGCAGGATGCACAGATGCGGAGAGAGTGCGCTTTGCCACACATCAGCTTGATGGACCCGCAATATCATGGTGGGAGAATTTTACAGCCACTTATCCCATTGACACTGTCACATGGGACCAGTTTCAGCAGCCTTTTCGCACTGCCCATGTTTCAGCAGGAGCTATGGTCATGAAGAAGCGCGAGTTTCGCAACCTGCGCCAAGGAGGACGCACAGTGGGCCAGTATGTGGATGATTTCAGTAAGTTAGCACGTTATGCCCCGGATGACGTTTCTACGGATGCAGCTAAGCAGGAGAAGTTTCTGGAAGGAGTGAATGACGAGCTGAGCATGCAGTTGATGGTGGCAACTTTCAACAACTACCAGGAGTTGGTAGATAGAGCTCTCATGATTGAAGGGAAGCAGCAGCAGATAGACAACCACAAGAGGAAGTATGGACAAGGGAAGTACAATTCAGGAGCTCAGCAGAGGCCCCATTTTACCCCGAACTCGGGAGGACACATTCACCATAACCATGGATGTCACAATTCCAATAGAGGGAGTTATCATAACCATACTGGCCCCAAGAATGGGAGTGGGAATGGAGGAAGTAACAGCCAGAACCATTCCAACCCAGCAACACCTGCCAAGAAGGATCTAAGTCATATTACTTGTTTCAAATGCGGGAAGAATGGACATTACGCCACGGACTGTTCTGAAGCAAAGAATGGAAATGGCAATGGAAGCTCTGGGAAGAAGCCCAACCCTTTCAACAGGGGACAACTGAACCACGTTAATGTGGAGGAGGTTGAAGCACAACCAGATGCAGTAATAGGTAAGTTTTTGGTTAAGTCATTTACTGCAATCGTTCTTTCTGATACTGGTGCATCGCATTCATACATAGCAAGGGGATTTGTGGATAAGTATAACTTTCCCACCAAAGTTCTTAGAACACCTATGTTAGTAAGTTCGCCAGGAGCGGAACATATGGAAAGCCAAGGATGTTTTCAGATGCCATTGACCATAGGTAGGCATGGTTTCCCCTCGGACCTGATAATTCTGGAGTCGCAAGGTTTGGATGTGATTTTGAGTATGGATTGGCTATCGATGTATGGAGGTAACATCGATTGCGCCAGTAAGTCGATTATGCTCACCACCCCAGAAGGAAGGAGGATTAAGTATGTATCCCGGCATGTGCCGAAGAGGACTCAGGTGAATTCCTTATCATGAGTTGTACAGGAGGAAGTATCGGTGGTGAAGGATTTCCCTGATGTATTTCCAGAGGACTTGCCAGGCATGCCACTAGATAGAGACATTGGTTTTTTTATTGAGCTTTTGCCAGGCATAGGGCCAATATCAAAGAGACCGTACAGGATGCCCGCAAAGGATTTGGAGGAAATTAAGAAGCAGATCAAGGAGTTACTGGATAAAGGCTATATTTGCCCAAGTTCGTCACCTTGGGGATCACCAGTGCTTCTAGTGGAGAAGAAGGATGGATTGTTGAGAATGGTTGTCGATTATCGAGGATTGAATGAAGTAACGATCAAGAATAAGTACCTGCTGCCGATGATCAATGATTTGTTTGACCAGTTGCAAGGAGCTAAAGTATTTTCCAAGATCGATTTGCAATCAGGATACCACCAGCTGAAGATTCGAGAGCAGGATATACCTAAGACAGCTTTTACCACAAGGTACGGGCTATATGAGTATACCTTATGTCATTTGGTCTGACTAACGCACCTACCTATTTCATGAACATGATGAACAAGGTGTTTATGGAGTTTTTGGATAAGTTCATCGTGGTGTTCATTGATGACATATTGGTCTACTCGAAGAATGAAGAGGAGCATAAGGAGCAATTGCGTTTGGTACTTGGGAAGCTCAGAGAATATCAGTTATACTCCATGTTCAGCAAGTGTGAGTTTTGGTTGAAGGAAGTTGGATTCCTCGGACATATTATATCCGGAGAAGGAATAGCAGTAGACCCCACCAAGGTTGTCACTGTGACAAATTGGGAAGCACCCATGTTAGTTGGAGAGATCCGGAGTTTTCTTGGACTCGCAGGATACTATAGGAGGTTCATTGAGAATTTCTCCAAGATTGCAAAGCCCATGACGGAGTTTTTGAAGGACACCAAGTTCAAATGGACTGAGGAATGTGAGGCCAGTTTTCAGGAGTTGAAGAAACGTGTGGTTACAGCTCTGATGACCCGCAAGTATACGGGATAGTTGTAGCCTCTTTCAATAAGTAAGAGTTTCGAACCCAACGAGGAGCTAAAGGTGGAACAAATACTCTCTCAAGTCTTATCGGCCACTAATACGACTCTACGCACGCTTGACGTTCGCTTTACCTAGAACAAGTATGAAACTAGAAGTACTTTATAGGTGTGATAGGATAGGTTTGCAAGAAAATAAAGAACGCGTAAATAAAAAGTAGGGGCTGTTTAGACAAAGATGCAATAAAGTAAATAAAGCGAGTGTGGAAAAGTGGTGGTAGGAGTTGTGAAATTGTCCCTAAGCAATTGACTATGTTACTAGACCGGTAATCACTATTGCAATTCTATTTGAGGGAGAGGCATAAGCTAACATACTTTCTCTTCTTGGATCATATGCACTTATGATTGGAACTCTAGCAAGCATCCGCAAATACTAAAGATTCATTAAGGTAAAACCCAACCATAGCATTAAAGTATCAAGTCCCCTTTATCCCATACGCAACAATCCCCTCACTCGGGTTTGTGTTTCAGTCACTCACGCAACCTACTATAAGCGAATCATGAACGCATTGCAACACCCTATGGCGCGAATCCCTCACGCTTGCGCGACACGGAGGGCACCATAGGACAGCACCAAAAATAAAACATGCAACTCAAACCAATCATAGCAATTCATCAATCACCGATAGGACAACGGAAATCTACTCAGACATCATAGGATGGCAACACATCATTGGAAAATAATATGAAGCATAAAGCACCATGTTCAAGTAGAGGGTACAGTCGGTAGCGGGAGAGTGGACCGCTGGATATAGATGGGGGAAGGTGATGGAGATGTTGGTGAAGATGGCGGAGGTGTTGGTGAAGATCGCGGTGATGATGATGGCCCCCGTCAGCACTCCAGCGCCACCGGAAGCAAGGGGGAGAGAGCCCCCCTTCTTCTTCTTGTTCCTTAACCTCCTCCCTAGATGGGAGAAGGGTTTCCCCTCCGGTCCTTGGCTCCCATGGCTTGGGAGGGGCGAGAGCCCCTTCGAGATTGGATCTATCTCTCTGTTTCTACCCCTTCACCGTTTCCTTTATATCTGGAGATCCGTAACTCCGATTGGGGTGAATCTTTCGCCCAGATTTTTCTCGTAAAATTAGCTTTCTTGCGGAAAAAGAAGGGCATCAACTGCCTTACGGGTGGCCCACGAGAGTCTAGGGTGCGCCCAGGGAGGAGGACGCGCCCCCCTGTCTCGTGGCCACCCCGGACACCGTTTCGCGTTGATTCTTTCTCCAGAAAATCCCCAATATTCCAAAATAATTCTCCGTCCGTTTTTATCCCGTTTGGATTCCGTTTGATATTGGTTTTCTGCGAATCATAAAACATGCAACAGACAGGAACTGGCACTGGGCACTGGATCAATATGTTAGTCCCAAAAATAATATAAAATGTTGCCAAAAGTATAAGAAAGTTGAAGAATATTGGCATGGAACAATCAAAAATTATAGATACGACGGAGACGTATCAGCATCCCCAAGCTTAATTCCTGCTCGTCCTTGAGTACGTAAATGATAAAAAAGATAATTTTTGATGTGGAATGCTACCTAGCATAATCTTGATCATATGTCTAATCATGGCATGAATTTTAAGACACGAGTGATTCAAAGCAATAGTCTATCATTTGACATAAAAACAATAATACTTCGAGCGTACCAATAAGGCAATCATGTCTTTTCAAAACAACAAGGCCAAAGCAAGCTTATCCCTACAAAATCATATAGTTTGGCCATGCTTCATTTTCGTCACACAAAATGCCCCCATCATGCACAACCCCGATGACAAGCCGCGCAATTGGTTCATACTTTTTAACGCGCTTCAGCTTTTTCAACCCTCATGCAATACATGAGCGCAAGCCATGGATATGGCACTATAGGTGGAATAGAATATAATGAGGGAGGTTATGTGGAGAAGACAAAAAAAGAGAAAGTCTCACATTGACACGGCTAATCAATGGGCTATGGAGATGCCCATCAATTGATCTTAATGTGTGGAGTAGGGATTGCCATGCAACGGGTGCACTAAGAGCTATAAGTGTATGAAAGCTCAAACTGAAACTAACTGGGGGTGCATCCAACTTGCTTGCTCATGAAGACCTGGGGCATTTGAGGAAGCCCATCGTTGGAATATACAAGCCAAGTTCTATAATGAAAATTCCCACTAGTATATGAAAGTGATAACATACGAGACTCTCTATATGAAGAACATGGTGCTACTTTGAAGCACAAGTGTGGAAAAAGGATAGTAACATTGCCCCTTTTCTTTTCTTTTCTTTTTCTTTTTTTTTCTTTTTTCTTGTTTTCGATGGGCTTCTTTGGCCCCCTTTTTTATTTAGGCTTCTTTGGCCTTTCCTTTTTTTCTTTTTTTTTCTTTCTTTTTTTTCCTTTTTTTCATGGGGCAATGCTCTATAATGATGATCATCACACTTTTATTTAATTACAACCCAATATTACAACTCGATACTAGAACAAAGATATGACTCTATATGAATGCTTTCGGCGGTGTACCGGGATGTGCAATGATCTAGCGTAGCAATGATATCAAAAAATGGACAAGCCATGAAAACATCATGCTAGCTATCTTACGATCATGCAAAGCAATATGACAATAAATGCTCAAGTCATGTATATGATGATGATGGAAGTTGCATGGCAATATATCTCAGAATGGCTATGGAAATGCCATAATAGGTAGGTATGGTAGCTGTTTTGAGGAAGATATAATGAGGCTTATGTGTGATAGAGCGTATCGTATCACGGGGTTTGATGCACCGGCGAAGTTTGCACCAACTCTCGAGGTGAGAAAGGGCAATGCACGGTACCGAAGAGGCTAGCAATGATGGAAAGGTAAAAGTGCGTATAATCCATGGACTCACATTAGTCATGAAGAACTCATATACTTATTGCAAAAGTTTATTATCCCTCAAAGCAAAGTACTACTATGCATGCCCCTAGGGGATAGATTGGTAGGAAAAGACCATCGCTCGTCCCCGACCGCCACTCATAAGGAAGACAATCAAAGAAACACCACATGCTTCAAATTTGTCACACAACGGTTACCATACGTGCATGCTACGGGACTTGCAAACCTCAACACAAGTGTCTCTACAATCCACAACCACCCACTAGCATGACTCTAATATCACCATCTTTATATCGCAAAACTATTGCAAGGAATCAAACATATCATATTCAGCGCTCTACAAGCTTTATGTAGGATTTTATGACTAACCATGTGAATGACCAATTCTTGTCATCTCTCTAAATAGATATGAGTGAAGCAAGAGAGTTTAATTCTTTATACAAAAGATATTCCCACGCTCTAACAAATATAAGTGAAGCACATGAAGCATTCTACAAATGGCGGTTTTCTATGTGAAGAAAAACAGGCAATCCAGACTTCAAATGATATAAGTGAAGCACATGAAGCATTCTATCAAGCCATACTCAAAAGATTTAAGTGAAGTGCAATGAGCATTCTATAAATCAACCAAGGACTATCTCATACCAGCATGGTGCATAAAAGAAAAATGAAAACTAAATGCAAAATACGCTCCAAGACTTGCACATAATGCATAAACGAAACGAATACGAAAACATACCGATACTTGTTGAAGAAAGAGGGGATGCCTTCCGGGGCATCCCCAAGCTTAGACGCTTGAGTCTCCTTGAATATTTACTTGGGCTGCCTCGGTCATCCCCAAGCTTAAGCTCTTGCCTCTCTTCCTTTTCCTCATATCGAGACCTCCTCGTTTAGACACTTCATCCACACAAAACTTCAACAGAAAACTCGGTAAGATCCGTTAGTATAATAAAGCAAATCACCACTCTAAGTACTGTTTCAAAGCAATTCATATTTTGTTTTTGCATTGTGTCTACTGTAATATAACTTTTTCATGGCTTAATCCGCTAATATAAATTGATAGATTCATCAAAACAAGCAAACTATGCATCAAAAACAGAATCTGTCAAAAACAGAACAGTCTGTAGCAATCTGAACATCCACCATACTTCTGGTACCCCAAAACTTCTACCAAAATGAGGAAAAATATAAAAGTTGTACAGAAAGACAGTGCAAAAAGAATCAGAACCGTTTGACCTTTCAGTCAAAAATGTAAAATCGAGCACTACAGCCAAAGTTTCTGTCCTGCATCGTACAAACCAACAAGCATTGTAAACATCCTAAAGGCAAACCTTGGCACATTATTTTTATAATACAATGGAATTGTACAAGGGGATAATTATTTTTGATGAAAAGTTTCTGTAATCAAGATTCGCAAAGTTTCCGTGAGCATGAACAAAGTTCAAGGCTAGCTCCCACTTCAACAATGCTTGTCTTTCTCACTTTCACTTTCCTTTTTGAAAAGTTTCTAGGTTCCCCTCTTTATTTTTTTGTTTTTAAACTATATGAAAGCACTCAACAGAAATAAATGACTCTCTAAAACTTCCGTGTTGTCTCCCTGGCAGCGCTTTCTTTAAAGCCATTAAGCTAGGCATTTAGTGCTCAAGTAGTGAATCCACCCGGATCCCAAGGTATATCAAAGCCAATTTGAATTAACAATGATTTATAATTTAGTAGTGAGCACAAAGTAACATGTATCATGCAACAACGAAGTCTAACTCTCTTCCTATGCATCGGCATGTCATAGAAGAACAATTCATGCACACATAGTAAAGGCCAATGCTTAGTATAAACAGCTTCTTGCAAATTTGTCGTATTGGAAACATAGAGAGGTGGAGATATAGTTCCTATCTCATAATAATTGCAAGTAGGAGCAGCAAGCACATGCATATTACATTCATTAAAATCTTCATGTGCAATGGTAACAGGCAACCCATCAATATAATCCTTAATAAGCACAAACTTCTCTACTATAGTGTAGTAGGGAGAATTCAAAAAGATAATAGGACTATCATGTGTGGGTGCAATAGCAACAATTTCGTGTTTAACATAAGGAACTATAGCAACTTCATCTCCATAAGCATAATTCATATTGGCATCTTGGCCACAAGCATAGCAAGCATCATCAAAAAGGGATATTTCAAACGAATCAATGGAATCATAGCAATCATCATCGTAATCATCATAGCAATCATCCTTCGGTAAGCACGAAGGGAAATTAAACAATGTATGAGTTGAAGAGTTATTCTCATTAGAAGGTGGGCACGGGTAGCTAATCCGCTCTTCCTCCTTTTGTTCTTCCCTCTCCTCATCATCTTTTTCATCCAATGAGCTCACAGTTTCATCAATTTCTTCTTCCATAGCTTCCTGCAAAATATTAGTCTCTTCTTGGATAGCGGAGAATTTCTCAACATATGGTTTAACATAGGCATTAGAAGCATAATTATCATAACAATATTCAAGTATGCCAAAACTTTCAGATTTGTAAAGAGTAGCATCATACTTTTCAATCAAAGAAGCAGTTTCAAAAGCACCCTTAAAAGCAACAAATTCTTCAATTTGTTGAACATCATAGTAATTATAAACACCCTTAGCATATGAAGATACGATTCCATTATCAATAAACTCACATTGGTAGGGAAGGTGTTTCTTAGGGTTTTCAGAACAACAAGTAGCATCATATATTTCACATAAATTCCAAGCATAGCATTGCAAACGTTGAATTTGATCCCATAATAGTTTCCCTTTTTCAGATATACGGTGTCGCACATAACAAGCATGCTCATCTAAAGATTTGCCCTCAACTAAGCTAGTTGGGGTTTCAGCACGAGCACATAGGGATCGAAGATGATCCAAGTAAAAAGCTTCAGTAGTGTGATAGATTTTGAGTGGTTCTTCAACCATTGGAGCAGTAGGTACAACTTTTTTTTGGCATTTTGCGTTTCCTACCCATAGCTAAAGATAGAAAACAACTAAGAGCAGCAAATAAAAATTACTTAGTGATAAAGCAAACAAGCACACACACGAGAATATTCACCCCACGCTATGACTCCCCGGCAACGGCGCCAGAAAAAGGTCTTGATGACCTGCAAGTATACGGGATAGTTATAACCTCTTTCGATAAGTAAGAGTATCGAACCCAATGAGGAGCTAAAGGTGGAACAAATACTCTCTCAAGTCCTATCGGCCACTTATACGACTCTACGCATGCTTGACGTTCGCTTTACCTAGAACAAGTATGAAACTAGAAGTACTTTGTAGGTGTGATAGGATAGGTTTGCAAAAAAATAAAGAACGTGTAAATAAAAAGTAGGGGCTGTTTAGACAAAGATGTAATAAAGTAAATAAAGCGAGTGTTTAAAAGTGGTGGTAGGAGTTGTGAAATTGTCCCTAAGCAATTGACTATGTTACTAGACCGGTAATCACTATTGCAATTCTATTTGAGGGAGAGGCATAAGCTAACATACTTTCTCTTCTTGGATCATATGCACTTATGATTGGAACTCTAGCAAGCATCCGCAAATACTAAAGATTCATTAAGGTAAAACCCAACCATAGCATTAAAGTATCAAGTCCCCTTTATCCCATACGCAACAATCCCCTCACTCGGGTTTGTGTTTCAGTCACTCACGCAACCTACTATAAGCGAATCATGAACGCATTGCAACACCCTATGGCGCGAATCCCTCACGCTTGCGCGACACGGAGGGCACCATAGGACAGCACCAAAAATAAAACATGCAACTCAAACCAATCATAGCAATTCATCAATCACCGATAGGACAACGGAAATCTACTCAGACATCATAGGATGGCAACACATCATTGGAAAATAATATGAAGCATAAAGCACCATGTTCAAGTAGAGGGTACAGTCGGTAGCGGGAGAGTGGACCGCTGGATATAGATGGGGGAAGGTGATGGAGATGTTGGTGAAGATGGCGGAGGTGTTGGTGAAGATCGCGGTGATGATGATGGCCCCCGTCAGCACTCCAGCGCCACCGGAAGCAAGGGGGAGAGAGCCCCCCCCCCTTCTTCTTCTTCTTCTTCCTTGACCTCCTCCCTAGATGGGAGAAGGGTTTCCCCTCTGGTCCTTGGCTCCCATGGCTTGGGAGGGGCGAGAGCCCCTCCGATATTGGATCTATCTCTCTGTTTCTACATTCTCTGTTTCTGCCCCTTCACAGTTTCCTTTATATCTAGAGATCCGTAACTCCGATTGGGGTGAATCTTTCGCCCAGATTTTTCTCGTAAAATTAGCATTCTTGTGGCAAAAGAAGGGCATCAACTGCCTTACGGGTGGCCCACGAGAGTCCACGGCGCTCCCAGGGGGATGGCGCGCCCCCCTGTCTCGTGGCCACCTCCGACACCGTTTCGCGTTGATTTTGCCTCCGGATAATCCCAAATATTCCAAAATAATTCTCCGTCCATTTTTATCCCATTTGGATTCCGTTTGATATTGGTTTTCTGCGAAACATAAAACATGCAACAGACAGGAACTGGCACTGGGCACTGGTTCAATAAGTTAGTCCCAAAAATAATATAAAAAGTTGCCAAAAGTATAAGAAAGTTGAGGAATATTGGCATGGAACAATCAAAAATTATAGATACGATGGAGACGTATCAAGCTCCAGTGTTGATTCTTCCAAATCAACGCAAGGATTATCAAGTGTATTGCAACGTTTCTCGCCGAGGACTTGGAGCAGTGCTTATGCAGGAGGGAAGAGTTGTTTCATATGCCTCACAACAGCTTAAACCCCATGAGTTAAATTATGCTACACATGATTTGGAGTTAGCAGCCGTAGTGCATGCGTTGAAGACATGGAGACACTTTCTCATCGGGAACCATTGTGAGGTGTACACGGATCACAAGAGTTTGAAGTATATCTTCACACAAAAGGAGTTAAATCTCAGGTAGAGGAGATGGTTGGAGCTCATTCGAGATAGACTCAAGGTAGCCCAGTCTAGGCAGAAGAGCTATGCGGATTCTAAATGCAAGGAGACAATCTACAAAGTCGGAGACAAGTTATATCTTCGTGTGTCCCCACTTCGAGGAGTTAAGCGTTTTGGAGTTAAGGGAAAATTAGCCCGACGTTTTGTGGGACCATACAAAGTTTTGGAACGTATGGGAGAAGTTGCTTACAAGTTGGAGCTACCAGGAGGATTGTCGGCAGTTCATGATGTGTTTCACGTTTCCTAGTTGAAGAAGTGCCATGCAGAGATGGATGATATTCCCATGAGAGATACAGTGCCACTGGAAGCGATTAAGTTGGATAGCGATTTGACCTACGAGGAGAAACCAGTCAAGATTCTGGAGTTTGCCAGCCAAGTCACACGCAGCAAGGTTATCAAGTTTTGGAAAGTTCAGTGGAGCCACCATACCGAGGATGAAGCTACCTGGGAACGAGAGGAAGACCTACGGAAGGACCACCCTCACATATTTTCTAGCCAACCCGAATCTCGAGGGCGAGATTCATCTTAAGGGGCGTAGGTTTGTAACATCCCAAATTTCCAATTTGGTATGTTGTACATTAGATCATCATTGCATATCATATTTTATTGCATTTCGTTTCACGATCCTCAAAATTCTAAGCAACTCAAGGACCCACGGAGAGAGTTGGGGATTACATCGTTTTCATATTTGATTTTTTTTCCCAAATATCAAAACAAGGATCTTGTTGGTTTTAATTATTTTTCCTTTCAAAAATATTTCATATTAAAAATATATGAGAGGAGATAATATGACTTCTCCAAAATAAATGAAATATTCGAGGAAAAATATTAAAATCAAACAAATAGTTTTATTTCGATTTTATTGCAATTCTATTTGAATTAGAAAAAATGCACGTTTTCAAAATTGCATTATTAGGCCAAAAAAATGTTCATCTAGTTCTAAATATTTTATTTAGATGGTGAAAATTTGTTTTGGTATTTTTAGATTTTTATTTTATTTTCTAAGATTTGTTTTGTTCGGTGAAATCTATTTAAAAAAATGTTCGCGCGCACGACTGGGCCAAAGGCCCAGCCGAGCAGGCCGACCCACCAACGCCGCCGCTTTGCCCTGCCGTGCAGCCGCCGGACTCGGGGAGTCCGACCCCGAGCCGCCTCGCTTCCGCCCCTTGCTCAAGTAACCGCCACCCCCGCACCCTCTTAAATATCGCCGCCCCCGCCGCCTCCTCTC
>NC_041385.1:16022803-16037677 GCF_002162155.2 Triticum dicoccoides
TCCCCGCCGCCCCACCGCCGACCCGCGCCACCACGGAGTCCCGCCGCCGCAGCAAAACCTCACCGGAGGAAGAAACCGCCGCCGCCGCCGTTTCCTTTTCTTAGAAAATCGCGCGGTTTTTTTAGAAACCTAGATTAATTTTTTATAGATCTGTTTTTTCTGGTTTAGTTTAATAGAGGACACTCATCTGTACGTTCGTTTTAATGAACGGTGTTCACCCGTTAGCCGCAGACAACGAACATTCGTTCATTAGTCTGTTCGTCAGTTTTTCTTTTTCCAGGGTTTTTCCGTGATTATTTCCGATCGCGATTTCTGCCCTGATTTTCGTTTTAGTTTATCTTTTCGCTCGTTTATCAGAATCAGGCGATTCAAGCGCCCAGATCTTTATCTCGAAGCCCTTTTTCTGTTTAACCGACTTGAAGAAGATTTTGGTACTGTAAAATTTGACTTTAGTCCAGATTAGTAAACGGATCTTGTTTCTCTCGTAGTTTGAGTTTCGTTGCTTTGATTGATTTGATTTCTTTTGAAAACCGGAGTTCTTAAGTTAAACTTTCTGGTTAGATCTTTTATTTGATTTTTACCCGTGCTTTTAGTTGAGTGCTTATTGTATGCTTGTTTGTTTGCGATAGAGTACCCGGAGTGCGAAGCGAGCTACTACGAGTCTCTAGATTTCACGGATCATCAGCAAGGCAAGTAACAGTTTGATCATACCTCTTTACTACCCAGTTTTACTACATTAGATCAACCCTCAAACAATTGCATGCTTAGGATCTGTTAACATGTGCGTTTCGGGAAGTAGATGATGAGGTAGAACCTATCACCCTATTTATTATCAAACCTTTGGGAGTTACTTCTACGTTATGTTTATACTGCAATGCTATGCTCATAGACGTGGTTTGGTTTGAGTGATCCATGACAGATGTCAGTGTTGTTACTTAAGGTGGCTACTTTAATACACATCTGGGTGGATTGCTTGAGGCACCCTGGAGTACCCAGTGGTTGTTAGGGCACCTGGAGAATCCAATGTTGTCCAAGGATATCCCGGAGTACCCGTGTGATCATCCTACGGTCCGCCACCCAAGATCAAAGGGATCATAAGATTATTCATGCTAAAAACTTCCGTGTGCAGCCACAAGCTATTATGGGCTCTAGCATAGTTGAGTATGTTGCAAGACCTCTTTCAGTGGTGGGCTAGCAGATGTAGGGGAAAGTAGGTGTAACTGTCCACCCAGAGTAAAGAGTTATTGTTTCAGAAAGACTGTGTCTTGATTCTCCGACCATGGATGTATTCAAGTCTTGTGGGGAAAAGTGCGCAAACCTCTGTAGAGTACAAACTAATCATGGTTAGCCGTGTCCCGGTTATGGACGTTTTGAGTATCTGGTTCTTGGATCATCATGTTGATCTCATCACTGTAAATTTAATTTGATTGTGTTAATGATGATGCTTAATTGGGATTGAGTTTGAGGAACCTTCTCAATGTTTAGCAACCACCGTGATTGTTAAATAAAATTTATTCCTTTGTTGTTGGGAAAAAATGGCTTTATGCAAAACTGTAACCATAGAGCTTTCCACCAGCCATATATGCATGTAGTGATAGCATTTATTCTGTTCATTACTCTATGTGTTACATTGCCAGCATATTCCATGTGCTGACCCGTTTCGGGATGCAACGTTTCATGTTGGAGACATTTCAGAGGACGAGTAAGGTGCCATAGGTCATTGTCTTTTACTCAGCTATGTCGTTGGAGTTGATGGACTCACTTTATATTCCAAGCCTTCCGCTGTTATCGTTTTTAGATGGCCTTAAGCCATATTATTGTAATAAGTTCTCTTTTGAGACATTTGCTATAATAAGTGTGTGATTGCTACTCTATTATAAATCCTCGAGTACTGTGCGTGTCAGCATTACCGATCCAGGGATGACACTTATGCATAGAGATCAGACTGTTTGAGGTGTGGTCTCTACACTATTACACACTTTTGACCCAACTCGGTGGCACCGACCAGTGTAAAAGATATGAACATTGGAGGTCTCAGTGGGACTGACTGGAAACAATTCGGAGTGACCAATCTGCAATGGTAGGGCAAAACCTTGCTCCGGTGGTACCGATTACGTCATCTCGGTGAGACCGAAATAATCGCAATAAGTAACAGAAGGTTGGCAAGCCATCTTGGTGGCACCAATTGCAAAACCCGATGACCGAAATTATTGCAATAGGTTATAGTTAGTTGGGCAAGGCCATCTCGGTGAGATCGTGATCCATATCGGTGGATCCGATTCGTTAGGGCACTACTAGAAAAACGGCTATAGCTAATATGGACATTAATGACGCACCATGTATGTGGTGCACCACTGCTATATGGCAGTGGCACACCAGATATAGGTACGCCATTAGTGTCCATATCACTAATGGCGCACTACGCCCACGGTACGCCACTACTAACATTTTTTTTATTTTTTCTCAAAACTAGTAATGGCGCACCAGGGGATTGTACGCCATTACTAGTTTTAACTAGTAATGGCGCACCACAACCGCGGTGCACCACTACTAACATTTTTTTATTTTTATTCAACACTAGTAATGGCGCACCACACGCCAGGTGCACCATTAGTAACCCTAGTTACCAATGGTGCATTCTTAGGAGGTGCGCCATTGGTAACCTGAGAGCAGCTAGATATTTTTGACAGCCAGCTACCACACTCGCTTTCCCCACTTCATTCTCTCCATCTCTACCAAGCTTGGTCTCGGCTGCCTCCTTCTCCTCACCTCATTTGCACCATAGATTCACCCAAATTAAGTGGTTAAATTTCCTTTTTTTTTGATAGGTAAGTAAGGGGAAAGCTTTCTTTATGTTCTAGATCTACTTTTTTCTCCCTCCAACAACGTGCACACTTTTTATGGCCTAGATCTACGTATGTTTGTGGTGTTGCATATGTTTGTGTTTGGAGGTACCGGTATTTGAAATGCGATAGTTGCCAATATTTTGCCGAAATGTTGATTCATTTCTGTTTCGGCAAGAATTTTGCACTATGCATTCTTTTTGGTCCTATTTTTAGGCAAAGTCATGCCAATTTTTTTTGGTTCTAAAATATTGTTTTGCTCTACCCCGCAGGCGACCATGGTCCGCACGATGACCGAAGGCATCGTGAATAGGTTTTTGAGCTCCGCGAAGGCCGAGATGCTTCAAAAGAACGAGATGGAGATAAGATGTCCATGTCGAAGATGCAAGCTGAGGAGCCTTATGGATCCGGATTCCAGACAGGTGCGGGACCACCTGCTCATGCGTGGTTTCATGGATGGCTATCGGTGGCAAGGTGATGAAGATGATTATGAAGTAATCCGTGGGGGCCGGGCAAGAAATAAGGAAGGGCAACAAGACAATAGCGGCGAGGGCGGGCGAGAAGACGAAGAATCTCCAGGACATGATCACGAAGTAGATGCAGGACACAGTCATCATGTAGAAGATGCCGGACATGATGATGAGGAAGATCAAGACGAAGGGCATGATTATGAAGATGAAGATGCCGGAGCAGACGACGATGGACCATCGATGGGCTGGGTGCAGGACCCTCATATTCAAGAGCTGCTTCTCAAGCAGACGGGTAACACAAGAGCTGCTGCCCGAGAGAAAGCCAAGCTAGATGAACTGGAGATAGACGCGATTAATCCATTGTATGAAGGATGCAGGCCCGAGGATACCCGCCTGAAAGTAACGCTCATGGCTCTAGAAATGAAGCTAAAACACAAAATGACCGAGGCATGCTTCGACGAGAACATGTCATTCTGGCATGAACTTCTTCCCAAGGGGAACAAGTGCCCGACCAGTTTCGAGGAGGCGAAGAAAATCGTGTGTCCACTGGATTTACCGCACGTGAAATACCATGTGTGCATGAACGATTGCATCATTTATCAGGACGAGCACGTGGAGTCTACCATATGTCCGGTGTGCGGCGTCACTCGATATAAGAAGAGGAAGAAGCTCCTCGAAAAGTGGTGTGGTACTCTTCGATCACTCCTCGTCTGCAGCGGTATTTCGGGGACCCTAAGCTAGCAAAGCTCCTGCGTTGGCACACATATAGGGAGAGAAGAAGTGAGAAGATGACGGAAATGAACCGGAGATAAATAAAAAAGACAAGATGCTGAGTCACCCTAAGGATGCGATCCAGTGTCAAGCGTTGAACTTCGAACACCCAAAATTTGGGGATGATCCAAGGAACATCGTGCTGGGCGCAAGCACCGATGGAGTCAATCCGTTTGGCAGCCAGAGAAGCACACATAGCACCTGGCCTGTGTTTGTGTGGATGTACAACCTTCCCCCTTGGATGTGCATGAAGAGGAAGTACATTCACATGAGTATGTTAATTGAACGGCCGAAACAACCAGGGAATGAAATCAATCTATATCTGGGGCTGCTTAAAGAGGAGCTAGACACGCTGTGGAAAACGCCAGCCAATACGTGGGACGCTGCAGCGAAAGAATATTTCCCTATGAGAGTCGCTCTACTCACAACGGTGCATGACTATCTCGATTATGGATTTGTCGTGGGGCAGGTGGTCCACGGATTTTGTGCATGCGTCAGGTGCATGGATGACACAATGTATCGCCAGCTAGATAGAGATCCCGGGTCTTCGAAAACCGTGTTCATGGGACATCGAAGGTGGCTTCGCGATGATGATGCATGGAGAAAACGGAAGGATCTGTTCGATGGTGATACCGAACCCCAAAGACGCCCGCGTACGAGGAGTGGCGAGGAAATAGACGAGCTATTGAAAAATTGGAAATAGTGCCCACCGCCGGGAAAGAAGCGAAAGGCGCCAGAGCCACTGCTGAAGGTATGGAAAACAAGGTCTGTTTTTTGGGACTTGCTGTACTGGAAGATCCTCCGTGTGCCTCACTACATTGATGTCATGCATACGAAGAATGTGTGTGAGAGTCTTCTTGGTACCCTTCTCAACATGCCAGAGAGGACCAAAGATGGACCGAAAGCAAGGGCAGACTTGCAATCAATGGGCATCAGGGAGGAGCTTCATGCAAAACGCCCTAATGATGATGATGATGATGATGATGAGGCGAAGGACATGGAAAGTCATCACAAAGGCAAAAAGGCCAAGAAGATCGAATATGATTGCCCTCACGCGTGCTTCACTCTAAGTCAGGAGGAGATCGAGCAGTTTTTCACCTGCCTCGTAGGAGTAAAACTTCCTTACGGTTACACGGGGAAGATAAGCAGATACCTAGACTCAGCGAAGCAGAAGTTCAACGGGATGAAGTCTCACGACTGTCACGTGCTGATGATGCAGATACTTCCAGTTGCAACCTGTGGGATCATGGACGTGCACGTCTATGAAACTCTATTTGGCCTATGCAACTTTTTTGACGTCATCTCTCGGAAGTCGGTTGGCGTGAGGCAACTCAGAAGGCTACAGGAAGAGATCATGGTGATCCTATGCGAGCTTGAGATGTACTTCCTGCCCGCATTCTTCGATGTTATGGTGCATCTGCTGGTCCATATCGTGGAGGATATCATCCAACTCGGGACGATGTTCCTAC
The DNA here is from genome assembly GCF_002162155.2 of Triticum dicoccoides. Lineage (NCBI taxonomy): Eukaryota > Viridiplantae > Streptophyta > Magnoliopsida > Poales > Poaceae > Triticum > Triticum dicoccoides. The sequence continues at coordinate 16,028,357 of NC_041385.1, forward strand.
ACAGCATGATGTCGTTCGAAAGGATGAATGGTGTCATCAAAGGATACGTTCGCAACAGGGCACGTCCAGATGGAAGCATAGCCAAGGGATTTCTGACCGAAGAGTGCATCTCCTACTGCACCAATTATCTAGGCATCGAGAACCGTGTTGGTCTGCCCGTTAACAGGCACCTCGGCAGGATCGCTGGATGGGGTCACCGCGAAATGCATGTCGACTTCAAGGGTCGACTCGCCGACTTTGAAAGAGCAAACCTATTCGTGCTACAACACATAGACATGGTCGATCCTTGGGTGATAGAGCACAAAACCTTTATTGAGAAGACATACAATGACCGAGGCCAACAGAGGACAGACGGAGATATAATCAAAGAGCACAACTCATGTTTCACGCGTTGGTTCAAGGAGAAGCTTCAGTCGTACCCTTTACATGAGGATTCTTCCGCGGAAGAAAAACTCATATTCGCCTTGTCATAGGGTGCCGAGCACAACCTGATGACCTATGAGGCGTACGATATCAATGGCTACACATTCTACACTGAGGAAAAGGACATGAAGAGCGATTATCAGAACTCCGGGGTAACGATGGAATCCTACACCGGTAACGACAATGACAGATACTATGGAAGGATCGAGGAGATCTGGGAGCTGAGCTACGCTGGAGAGAAGGTCCCGATGTTCCGTGTCAGATGGGCCAAGAGCGTCCTAAAAGAATACCGGTATTTCACCACCATGGTTATACCCGAAGCCAAATCCAAGACCGCGGGCGCAAACGTCACTGCGAAAAATGAGCCATGGGTACTGGCTTCCCAAGTGGACCAATGCTTCTTCATTACCGACCCGTCAAAGCCCAGTCGTGTTGTCGTGAGGAGAGGCAAAAGGAACATCATTGAAATGGATGGAGTAGCCAATGAGCTAGACTTCGACAAGTACGGCGCCCCGAAGATGGAAGATGACGACGATGATGAAGTACCATACACCACAAGAAGAAGTAGGACCACCCTACCTAAAGGACGTCCGTTCAAGAGAAGAACTCCATTTGCGAAAAAGAAGGGCAAGAAGATTGTGAAAAGATAGCTAAGATCGAATCATTACGTGTCGGACGCGCGTGTGTGTGTGTCAGTGGCAAGCTCAATTATTACATGCAACTAAGTTGAAGTATGGAAATGGCATTTCTTCTGTTCTAGTCCTCTATCCAGTAACCTCTTTTGTTCAAAACTGTGGGGATTAATGTTGTCTATACTTACCTTCCTTTTGTAACTTCTCCATCACCAAGTTGAAGTATCGACCACCTTCTTCTTGCATTTGGAATTTTTGTTCTTCTCCCTCTTGTTTTGTTGCAAATCATCATTTACAGGCACCTTGGGCTTCTTTGTGTTTTCTTCTGGTATTTTAATTATTTTTATTTATGTTTATTCAGGTAAAATAAAAAAAGTTAGTAATGGCGCAACTGGAGAAGGTGCTCCATTGCTATCACGGTGTTTATGGCGCACCCCTAGAAAGTGCGCCACTGATATACAAATTTTTATTTAAGTTTATTCTGGTATTTTATTTTTCAGTGTTCCTTTTCCTGCTTAAATTTGCAAACATTTTTTGAAAATGCGAACATTTTTCTAACTCACAAAAAGTATTGAATTTGTTAATATTTTTTGAACTCATGAATATTTTTAAATTTCATGGGCACTTTTTGAATTCATGAATATTTTTTCAAATTTGATGATATTGTTTCATATTCATAAATGTTTTACCAATTCACAAATGTTTTGCAATGCAAGTATTTGAAAATTAGTAATAACTACATGCAACTAAAAATCCAAAAAAAATAGTTATGGTGCACCAGGAGAAGGTGTGCCATTGCTATACCAATTTCTATGGCGCATCTCTAAAAGGTGTGCCATTGCTAACCCTCCCCCCACTAAAATATCCAAGACCCAGCCGGTCGGTCGGTCGGTCGGTCGGTCGGTCGTCTCCCCCCTATCCAGAGATCTGTCTTCCTCCCCTCCCTCCCTCCCCGAGCGCGACGGCTAGGGTTCCTCGCCGCCGCCGGCCCGCCACCGTTCCTCTACGACACGACCAGCCGGCCGAGGCCCCCACTGCCCGGCTGCCCGCACCGACCCGACCACCCCTCCTCCTTGAATCCTCCCTGCCGCGCCGCCCCTCCTCGACTCCTCCCAGCACGGGCCGACCTCCTTCAGTGCCGTGCAGCAGGACGCTCCTGGCAACAGGACTCGACCGGTCGCCCGCCTGCCCAGCCCTCTCTTTCCTCCGCCCAGCAGTAGGAGGCACCCGCCCGCCCAGCCCTCCCTTCCATTCGCTGGTGAACTCCGCGGCCACTGCCTCTCTTCTCCCTGTTTATCTCACTAGTACTATATATGTATGTTAATTTGTAGTACTATGTATGAGATTGATGACATGTACTGAAATTTTTTATATGCAACATTTAGCAAAAAAAATATGTATAATATGTAAAGGATGCACTTCTATATGATTGAGCAATTTATGGTATTTGCAACTTGCTTTTATATTGTAGTAATATTATATAGCATATGATATCTGCATCTCATTTCTCTTTTGATATTACCAATCCATCACTCGCTTCATTGAGCTGGCGAGGGGAGCGGCTCGATTGCTCTGCTCTCTCATGCCTTCCTTCCTTCAGTAATGGCTAGACCAAGATTCTCCTTCTATCTGTTAAGAAACCAGGAGTATGAGGTGTACTAATTACAATATAGTAGCAGTGAGGCAAGACCTAATAACTATAGGTAAACATGACCCCTTGCTTGTACATATTTGCTAGGTTGCCTGTCATGTGCTGGATGAAGCTTATGGTGTAGTATCTTAATTGACTGATGTTGATGAACCTTTCGTGCATGGTGTTATGCCTGTGCATATTAAGCTCGGTTGATTGCATTTGGATCTGCTCTTCTCCCCTTCTGCTGATGATGTTTCCTCCCTCACGCAGGTCCATAGGAGCAGAAAGGGACACCGACCAGCGACCGCCTGCCCAACGATTATCACACCAGCAGCGAGTTCGTCCGATTGAACTGCAACTGGAACAGTGAGCCTTGCTTGTGCTCCTCCCTCTCCTTTTCGTTTCTGGTTTCTAAGGTATCTATTAATTTAAAAATAGTGGCAGTGAGGCAGCATACTATAGAAGATAGGCCTAAATGTTATAGAGGTTGGTTCTAGGTTGCTGTTGTTGGCACTATGTTGTTTCTACTGTTGTTGGCACTGTGGATATAGTTGCTGGTTTTCTTGTACTGTTAATTGTGCTATTGTTATAAGTTTTGTAACACTGTTAGGATAAAAGGCATGAATTACTAGTCTAAGGCTTTACTGATTGTGCTCAGTACTACTGTCATGAGGCATGCTACTTTTTTAGTCAGTATGCTACTGCTTTATGTCACATGTACATACAGGGGTCACTTGACAGCTTGTTTATAATGTTATATAGTTTTGAAGTTTATTTAGGTGTGAACTGTAACTCCTGATTATGGGCAATTATCAATCATGCTTAGTATTGTTTCATGGTTAATTTAGCTGATGATATATACACCATGGAAGTGTGAGGGGATGTTACATTACATTATCATGTAGATAACAGAAACCATTTTTGGTTCTTTCCTCCTGGGAGAGGGGAGGAGAATACATACGAACATGAGTCAGGAGAATATTGTTAGGTCATCTTAGTGGGATGAGTCATCTAGACTAGTTGCTGAGAATTGGGTGGACATGGGAAGCACCTGTTTTGTACCAGTGTCTGTTCTTGAATGTATCTTACTTCAGGTAAGAAAAATCTTGGAACAACAATTTGTCGGTTCATGCCTTCTGGTCTTGCTCAAATTTACATAAGGAGAATGCAAGAGATAATTCTTCTAGGTTGATTGGGTTCTTTTTCTTTATTGATTGGGTTCTTGTTCTTTACTTCTTTCTAGATCTTTATTACTGCTTCTCCTTGTGGGGTAGCAAGAACTGGCTGACAGTGGTAACCGAGAGAGGCTCATAGAAATGGGTTCATAGTGGCCTGAAGTGGGGCTTGAACCTGCTCAACTGTCTGTCACCACTTACCAGGACCATGATGTCTAGCCCAAACCATCTATCTGATGGTTGTGGGCTTCTATATGCTGGCAGCTTCCATGGTGTATAAAATTATTTTATGAAATGATTCCAATGGTGGCAGCTTCTGATGTTCCAATGCTGGCAGCTTCTGATTCCAATGCTGGCAGCTTCTGATGTGAAATGACCCCTTTCTCCTGAAATGTTGATTAATTTCCGTTTCGGTTGAGAATGGGGCACTCCTAGGTCAAGAAAATTAGCAAAGGTCATGCCCAATTTTCTTGACCTAGAAGGTGCCCGATTCTCAGTCGAAACGGAAATATTCCTCTAAATCTGAGAAGAATAGATACTACCCTGATCTCATTCAATAACTCTAGTAGCCTTTTTTCCTATTTAGAGCGAACATGGCCGACAACGATGAGGCCGGCGGTTCGGGCAAGCCATTCTGGCAGTTATCCCAAGAGATGGAGGATGAACCTCACTGCTATGAGGATGTCGCGGAAGACACTAATCCCGACTACACAACCCCTAGTGGCGTCGGGGATGACACCACTAATGGGGCCGCCGGGGATGCCACCATTGAGGATGGCAGCGAACACACAGATGGCAGCCAATCAAAGAGGCAACGGAAGGACCGGCACCCGAACATGCTCGGCACCGTCAAGGAGGAATTTACTGAAGTGTCCTCCAGTGGGCATCCAACATCGCCCAAAGAATTAGTCAGTGGGTATGCGGGACAACTCGGGTGCATTCTTCGTAGCACCGTCTCGATCAACACCGAGAACCTAAGGCATCGTGACCGAGGGAATTTGCGCAACCTCCTCTTCACAAAGCTGCACGAACGATACAAGTTCCCTGGTGACTTCGCAAACGCACGCCTCTCAGGGAATAAAGTTAACGGTGCTGCCCTCACGAAGATGAGCACGGCCCTGGCTACTTGGGGAGCCGCGGTGAAGAGAAGGATTCTAAGTGGTGATAGTTATGAGAAGATCAAGGAGACAAATCCTTCGATCAGCGAAGCTGACTACCTGGAGTTCAAGATCAAGTGCGGGAGCAACGCATCCGCGGAATCAGTGGGGGAAAGATATGTGGGACTTGAACTTAGGACAGCACACACTCGGTCCCGGCAGTTACAGAGTGGCGGAACCTATATGAGACAAGGAGGACGCGGAGCATGCCGAGGAAGGCCTACCGCCCCTCTTCGATAAATACCGTGAAAAGCAGACCAGGAACTATGTCAGGGCCCGATACAAGGTGAACCCGGTAACAAAGGAGCTTACCACGAATCCGAAGACCAAGGCACTTGAGCTTGTTCTGGTAAGGAAAACACCCCCGCGTAATTAGCTCCATATGGTTGCATTCTAATTAATGAAGCCAAATTTCTAAATGGTTCATGTTCCTTCCACAGGAAAATGAAATTAGTAGCGCGGGGTCTCAAAGCTCCCCGTCTGCCCCTTGGGACACCACTTTAAATAGGGCGTTGAACTTAGTGAAAAACAAGGATAAGTTCAGTAAGCCGTCGTCAGCTGGTCGTGTGGCCGGCAAAGGCTTGTCCACGAAATGGTCGGAATACTATAAGGTTGGGCGAAAGGAGAGGAAGACCAGGTCGGAAAGCCAGGCGCGCAAGGTTAAAGAACTCAAGGCGCAAGTGGCGCGGATTCCAGAGATAGTCCAAGAGCAAGTGCGAGACCAATTGGGAGCGACGATCACCGCCATTATGCCTACATTGCTTGAGGGGCTGCAGGCGTGGATTGCGGGCGGCCAACAGGGGCCGCCCCCGATTCCCAGCTTCACGGGCAGCAACTCGCACAACGCGCTGGCGCCATTGGTGTCTCCGGCGGAGGCGACATTGGTGTCTCCGGCGCCGGCGCCGGCATTGGAGCTTAATGCACCAGGGTGTGGGAAGAATACGCCGGCCGGCACCTCGGTAGCAAGTGGCCCCTCCGTCACTTGCACGCACGCCGTTGGCGGTGCCTCGACATTAGCCGAGCTCGACGCCATCACGGTAACTAAGCCTCGGCCGATGACTTCATCTCCTTGACTTTGACTGGGCATCCCTGACGCCCTACATGTTCTCACAGGGTGCCGCCGACGTTCCATGCACTCTCCTGCACTTCGTGGACAGCGAGTTGATCGATGTCGCCAAGGCCAAAATCATTCGACCGGGCAACCGTGTGTTCCACGGTAATCCGATGCCACCCACCATGTATAGGGTTCAACTGGTTCGGGTGCTGCGGGGCTGCGACGACTTGTTACATCCGTTTCGACCCCCTGGGGCCGACGAAGATGATGTGATGACCCTCAGCGCCTGCTTAAGCTGGCACCTACTTTGGCCGAAGAGCCAGATTCGTTTGGGGGCGGGGGACACCACCCCACAGACAACACCGCTAGTCGTGTCGGCGCCAAGCCATGGCAAGACCGCCGCAACGCTACCGCCGTCAGCTGATCCGGACATGCATATGGAACAGGATCCGGACGATGACGATGGTACATTTTCCAACGTCGCTAAGTACTTCAACGAACATGGGTACGGTGACAAATTCTTGGGGCCTCCTTCTCAAGAACCCAACCCTGCAAAAGACGATCGCGGTCTAGCTGGTATCGCGGAGAAACCAAATTGCAACAGGCATCGTCTGGCGTTAAGTTCTTAGGAGACGCCTCCAGCTGCCGCCTGCACCGAGACTCAAATAGCCAAGGTGCGAAATATTATCAGCCCCAACACACTCAAGAAGGTGGTCTCTGAGCAGAACTCGATCCCATTACAGCAGAAGAAGCAGAAGGGAAGGAAAAGAAAAAATAACAAGGGTGCAAGCCAGCCGGCACCGAGTACGATCTGTGCTCAGGACGAGCCACCAATATCTAAGGATATCTCGAGGAGGGTGCATGTGGCGCGTAGGCCGATGCTACCAACTAATCTGCTCAATGCTGCAACCGGTGCTATGCGGAGTCTGCATGACTGTGTTCTCTCTATGGAGAAGCGGCGTCTCTCCGAGAATGATGTGGCATACCCGGTTTTCGTGGCCAAGGTGCCATAGGGCAAGGGCTTTGTCGATAGCACCATCGGGCGTATGATCGTCCTGCGGTTTGATGACATCTTTGCTATGTTTAACCTTCATCTGCTGCACTACACCTTCATTCGGCTATTTTCGCTCAGTATGGAGATGCGGATCATTAGAGATAAGACCTCGGACATCGTGATAGTCGACCCCTTCTACATGTGTGCCAAGATCTTGGGCAGCGATAGGGACCGGCAAGTCGCGAGTTCATACCTCGAAGGCATCATTCTGGCGAACCCAGATAAGGATAACTTCCTCGTGCCTTACTTTTCCGAGTAAGTCATCCCCTCACCGCCCCGTAACATATGATTTCTTAGATTTCGACCATTTTTTTCTAACATTCCATGTTTTGTGCAGTGACACACATTGCACACTCATCCTCTTAAGCCTGAAATATTCCATGGCCACGTATTTCGACTCGGACCGTCAGTCAAAGAAAGACTACACAAATATCAAGAAAGTTCTTGCTGATGCTCTCCCCGGCTACGCCAACTCTGGAGACACCTTCAGGAGGCCAATTTGTAGGTATGGAAAGCATGTGTTCACCCACGTAACGACGTTCCCCTGCGTCAAGCAACCGCTTGGCAGTCAGAAGGATGCCTACTATGCCCTCCATCACATGCGGGCGATCGTACGGGACCATAATCACCTTATGCTACCAAATAATCTCAAAGACTAGGTCGCACGCTTGTCGTCAATCCAGGATGTGGACATCAGACAAGAATTCTTTCGTATCCAGTCGGAGTTTGTGGAAATCATCTTTCAAGATGTCCTTCATACCTCGGGGTAGTTCTACCTCAAATATCAACCGTCCAACAGTGAAATAGAAACAACGCTACAAATGCAGGCTGACAACGACCGCACATTCATGACCACCACGATAGACGGCGGCTTCATCCACGCCCCGGTCCCTGAGTCGAGTCGAAAGTATTGATGCTATGTAGTTCTGAAATATCGATTAGCTCATGTTGTAATTAAACTTTAATGAACTTGTATATATCTTTAGTTTGGACAGTCGTTCAACTTATATGTAATCGATGCTATTTATTAGTAGGACCATGAATCGTGCTATTAATGTGTTGCTTTACTCTTCCGATCCTTTTGTTGCATACTTATATATTGCTTATATATTATCTGTGAATTGCTACTAACGTTTTGTTTGTCTAGTGCATAGAGATGTCATCGTATGTCGTGTACAAGGGTAAGGTTCCCGGAGTCTACGACGACTGGGAGGAGTGTCGGAGACAGGTTCACCGTTTCAGCGGCAACAGTTACAAAGGGTACACCACTAGGGCGGAGGCGGAAGCTAGATACGCGCGCTATCTAGAGGGAGAGAGGAGGGAGCGTTGGAGGAACAGGATGAAGACCAGTTTCATCGCGATGATGCTCATCGTGACCGCAGCTCTCTTCTATATGATGGTAACTTAGATGATCGATATCGACTTTGTAATGTGACGACAAACTCGGCTAATATGATGAACTTTGCTAATGTCTCGAGACCTAAACTTGGCTAATGTTTGAACTTTGTTCGCTATTTCGAATTTGGAGACTAATATGATGAATTCTATTGTGTGATATTTATATTCTGTGTTGTAACGTATTTTGTAACCCGTGCAAATACCAGAAAAGCAAAAAATAATAATTCCTGGCAAATATGGCCCCCAGTAGTGGCGCGCCATATTGAGCATTAGTGGCGCACCAAGGCTAAATACCAGTGGCGCATTATGGGGCATAGTAATGACGCACTTGGGGGCATACGTGAAGGTAAATATGGCCCCCTAGAAGGCGTAGTAATGGCGCACTATGTGGCGCGCCACTATTATCTGGGATACTAATGGCGCACCAGAGGTGCGCCATTGCTATTTGTTACTAGTGACGTGTTAATAGTGGCGCACATATATTGTGCCATTAATAGCAAAAACTGGTGCGCCACTAACAGCCTTTTTTCTAGTAGTGGGTTTGGTTGTGGTTGTGTCCAGATGAACTCGGTGGGTCCGAATAGAGAAATTTCGATGGGGCCGAGTTGGAATGTCGGGTTTTTGGCAGATTTGGATAGAGAAAGTGGTTGAGGGTTTTGGAGCAATATCGCTAAGCACTTGAGCAAATACATCATAATCAAAATGTCATCCCCTTTTAATAGTATTGGCTTTCCTATGAATTCAATGTGATCATGGATCACTTAACAAGAAATGTAGAGTCTTGAGCTTTTGTCA
>NC_041385.1:16037889-16079713 GCF_002162155.2 Triticum dicoccoides
TCCTTGCCATGCCGTTATGCCGTTGTTGAACTTTTCTGAAAACAATTAATCCAACAAAAGATATGTTAACATTAACTACCAAACCACCAAGTGAGCACTTGTACTTTCACAATCGTAGTCCTATTTTGATAAGTAAGAGTGTCAAACCAAACGAGCATGGGCTACTGGCGGTGCTTGACACCGATGCTGCTTGTTAGATAGGATGGCGTCCCTCCAGTTTAGTGTTCAGGGTAGTAGTTTGAGCTGTAGTTTGCCGGTGACAATAGATGGCTATTAGTGGTGGTTTGCCGGCGACAGTAGAGGGCTATTAGTGCATCTGCCTGCCTTGGGCACTAGAGTTGGCATTAGCATTTCCTGGAACAGAAGGCTTGCTCAGATCACGGCCATCAATGCCCAACAGTTCTTGTAATCATTAGTTGGACATGGGGCATATACCCCTCCTCGGCACACTTCACCATATTGTATTTACTCAATAGTTATATATAACTGAGCACCTTCAGGAAGTGGTACATGTTGGCAGTTCATATGGAAATGTGATCTACCTCCCATAGTCCAGATTTTTGCATGGCGATTAGCTTCGGATTCCATTCCGGCGTGGGGGAATAAGCACAAGATCGAAACAAAGAAGAGACAAGACACGGCTTCATATTTTGTTGTAACAGTCTGTCTTACCGTGAACATAATATTGGTGGAACTCGATGGCATATTAACCAGGGTAGTCTTGGGAGTAAATTATTCTGTTAATTGCCTTATAAATTACTCCCTCCGTAATTGAGACACTTATTTTGGATGGAGGAAGTATGATCTAGACATCGGCTTAAGATGGTTGTGTTTTCAGTTATAGATGATTAAGTAGACATCGGCTTAAGATGGTTGTGTTTTCAGTTATACTTCCTCCGTTCCAAAACAAGTGTCTCAACTTTGTACTAGCTCTAGTACAAATTGTAATAAGCTCAAGACACTTATTTTGGAACGGATGATGCAGATGATTAAGTAGACATCGGCCCAAAGAAAATCACGTCATCTATATATCATCCTATTAGGATCTTTTAGAACTTTCGAGCCTACTGTGTCCTCATCATGGATAAGTAGGAGCAGTCTTTCCCTTTTTTGGATAACTTAGGAATCATTCATTGCACGGGGTGGCAAAGTATATTTCTGGAACCTGGTGACACATTAACTAGGGGTAGTCTGAGAGTAAACTATTCTGGCAATTTCCTTGTATATGAACCTAAAGGCACTCTGGCTTAAAATGGTTGCTCTTTCAGAGTATTAAGTATAACAACTTGACTTTTATGAATGAAAATTACTGCATCTATAGAGCAGCCTTTCATGTTTATTGCAACTTCTGAGTCTACTATATCTTCATCATACAAAACTAGAGCAGCCTTTCTGGCTTTGGATACCAGCCTTTCAGGTTTGTTGCAACTTTTGAGTCTACTATATCTTCATCATACAAAACTAGATCAGTCTTTCTGGCTTTGGATAACTTAAAGAGTCATTACACGGGGTTGCAAAGCCACTTCAATTTTTGATTTGTGTGTTTCTTCCTGGGTTCTGATGAGTTGTCTAGTACTATGATGTTATATTGGAAGGAGTTGCCTAATTAAAACCTAGGTATGCCCGTTCCATTTTGCGGTACTGGGCAGGCATCTAGTATGATGTTAAAGTATATTAGAAGGAGTTGCCTAACTAAAACCTAGGAAACAGCTAGCAGCTTGACACAACGGAATATCCTTCTTTTTTTCTTTTTTTTTTGCGGGAACGGAATATCCTTCTTCAAAAGAAGCCTCTCTTCTGGCTTTCTATGTGATTGGATTTATTTGATTTTGAAACTAGTAAAAGAATTGAACTGAAAAACGTCTCATATTTTTGGATAGAGGTAGTACGAAAAACTAACATGATGTTTTTGTTATCCATCTGCTTCTGAACAACCGGGAAACCAAATTGAGCACCATAGTGAGTCCATATACCAACACAATGCTGTATCCTGGAGATGATTCATCATTGCATATGGATCAAAACACTTCATCACCATCGCGATAGTTCAATGCCCAAACCAAAATACTCCTAGACTACTTACTAGTACGATGTAGTACCACTAGTTCGTTACTGGCTATGTAATCCAACCGTAATTGCGTCAATTAATTTTGATCGGAGGGAGTACTTGTGCTTAACCAAGCCAAGAATACCATGCGTGAGACTAAGATCGTTCCATAAAAAAACAGCATAATCTAGCCACCAAAACGCATTAAAAAACGTTGATAACTTTTATTTTTCACATGGAGTGCTTGGAACAACAACAAAAATTGTTCATCATAATCATGTGTCTATCTTAACCAAATTAGGACTGATTAATTACGCAAATAAAACTAGACTGGCGTATTAAAAGTACCCTGCGGCTTACCAACGTCCAGTCGTCCACATTGCAGAACGACAGGTTCTGACATGAGCCACCTTTGAACAGAATAAGGCGTGTTTCAGTAGAGTGGCATTTATCTGGTGTCAGAATGGACCGCGTCAATAACTCAATACACTGCTGAAGATCCTGTTCCAGCCTGTACTGCTGTCTGTATCACACTGTTGTAGCAGCATATAATTGTTTTACCATCCCAGCTAGCTCACCGTATATCCATATTCGTTACTTTAGCTACCGATCACGAGGCACCTGCGCACGCTGTGGATACCGGGGACATATGTCCCCATAGACCAAACGTCCGCCTCCGTTGGAGATGCTCCTATTATAGCTTCTCTTACAGAAAACAAAATATGAACACAGCATCAACTTTCTTGTTCTAATGACTCAATAAAACCACAACAAGTAAGCCAGGGTTTCGGCAGATCGAGCGGTCATTGGCAGATGGAGTAGTATGTGTAGGAGCACAAGAAAGAAAGAGAGAAAGAAAGAAAGACGAAAACCCAAAACAAAAACCACTCACTCAGAGACCTGGAGAGGATAAAGGTAGGAGCATACCTCTCGCTGCGGCTGCGACTGCGAGCTTCCTTCTACACGAAGCGAGGGCAACGATGAGAGGGAAGAGGAGGATGGATATTTCCTTCTACAAGAAGCCAAGCCCGAAAGCTTTGTCCTCTCGTCTCCTACTCGTAGTATTACCAGGGCAAAATTGACAAATTTGACCTATGAACGAAATCAAATCACAGAATGAACTGTCCGTGAAACTATTTCACGCGGCTGACCTTTTTGTGTGACGCTCGACACGAAGGCGCCGCACTATACTGTGCAACGCCTAACAGATAGGCGCTAGACGCCTGACCAGCGTCGCACCCGTGTGATCCAAAAATTACTAAGTCAGTGTGCAGCGCCTGAGAGCTAGGCGCCACACTATACAGTGTAGCGCCTAGCTTCTAGGCGTTGCACTAGTGGTTGCTTCATTTTGTAGTGCAACCACTAGTGCAGCGCCTGAGAGCTAGGCGCCACACTATACAGTGCAACGCCTAACTCTTAGGCTCTGCACACTGACTTAGCAATTTTTAGGCAGTCTGGGGTGCAACGCTGGCCAGGCGTGTAGCGCCTATCTGTGAGGCGTTGCACAGTGTAGTGTGGCGCCTTCGTGTCGGGCGTCACACAAAAAGGTCAGCCGCGTGAAATAGTTTTACGGGCAGTTCATTTTGTGATTTGATTTCGTCCATAGGTCAAATTTGTCAAATTTGCCTACTACCAGTACTACTTTGTACTACTAGCTGCGCAGCGCGTCTTCAAGTGTGACTGACTGACTGACTTGACCGGCGCGTGTAGGAGCAGGTCACGCGGATTAATTTCGCTGCCCATTTAAGAGAACAGCTGCGTGCTTAAGACCAAGCACTAGCAAAACGGCCCAAGTTCCACGGTCCACATAGACATAATTAACATAAAAAAACAAAAGAAATCCGCTGCCCGCGCGCTCCTGCTGTGCCCGTCGATGCCGTGGCCGTCGCCGTCTTCTCGGTGGCCGCTGTTGTCTTCGTCGTCGCTGACGAGGTCAACGTAGGCCGGCGGCGTCCAGATGTGGGACGGCGGTGCCTGGTACACGGGGCGGGCTGGAAGGCGGGAGGTGCCTGCACCACCACCTCCCGTGGCGACGCCTCCCGCTCCGGTGATCGCGGCGGCGTGGGGCACCAGTTCACGCCCTTCACGGCGTCGGCCATCTCCGAAGCCATGCACGACCAGTTCCATGCCTGGCCCATCAGCCCCGGGTGGAAACTGGCGATGGGTAGCTCCTCCTTAACCTCCAGCTCGGGGATGGCGACGTTGCCGGCCGTAGAGAGGGCCATCATCTCCTCGAGGCCCTCCCATTGGCGCTCATCGTGCGTCTTCATGGAGTCCTCCATGACACGCTACATGAGCCGGGCCTCCTCCTCCTCCTCTGTCATGCGAGGAGGTGGTGATGGCGACGGAGAAGGCGACGGAGACGGCGTCGGCGTGATGCCGCGCACCACCCTACGCCCGCGCACTTGGGGAGGGCTCGGAGCGCGCGCGCGGCGCTCACGTGGCCGCCGCGGCCCCGACCAGGTGCCGGCGAAGAAGGAGGTGCGCCTCGTGTCGTGCTCGTCCTGGAACCAAGTGTCCCAGAGGGCGGAGTCGACGGTGACCTGGGGTCGTAGTAGAGGCCGTCGGGTAGGAGGCGGCGGCGGCGTTCGATCTCCTCACGGCGCGCACGGCCGCTCAAAGGCACCAGTGGGATCGGCACCCGGTCCGCGGACAAGTGCCAATTATTGGGCAGGTGCACGTCGCTCCAGGGGAACGGCATCCTCGTCTGCCAATAACGAGGCACACATCCGCGTGGATGTAGTGCCGGTCACGCTCGCCGGCGGTCGTGGGTGCGATGGAGAATGCGGGCAGCGCAGGGGGGCGACGCGGTGGTGATGCGGGCTCCTCTTTGACGCCGCAGCCGCGGCGGCCCGAGGACAAGCTAGCCTCGCGGTCTTGCTTCCCCTTGTGTCCGTTGTTCCAGAACCCCATGGCTACGAGGTAGCCGGCCGGCGAGATCGAGGACAGGGAGAGGGTTGAGCTAGGCTAGGGTTTCGGCCGTGTCGGGTTTCGAGGAGGCAGCACGGGCGGAGTGGGAGTGTGGACAACGACCGGTCCACGGGCTTCCCATTTAAGAAGGACGGCGACCGTCCGCAGGGCGGATGACAGGTGGGGCCGACCGCGCATGCGCATTAATGTTGAACGGTGGGAGGTAGGTGGCCGCCTGCCACGCGGCCCCGACGCGGATGAGCGAGGCATTCGTTTGCTGTCCGCCGCGACCCAAACCGCGCACATATTTGCGCTTAAAATGGGTCGGCCTGGATACAAAATGGACCAGATGGGTCCAAGTTGTCGCGTGCTGGGTCGTCTGGCTTGTCCGTTTTGGCCCAAATGGACGGAGCCGGATGGGATGGGTCGCGCGCTAGAGTTGGCCTAAAAGAACAAGTACTAGCACGTTTTAAGGCATTTTGGCCCAAAAATCAGCTTCAACAAATGTTTTCCTAAGAAGTATCATGTGCATCAAATTTGAGTCAATATGGATGATATTGTGACAATCATAATTTTTTTGTTCATATTCCCATGAAGTATATGTTAGCATGGATTTATTTTCCAAAAAGTTTGCATCACCTAAAATTATAATTTACGTGTAAAATACGTATATGCCCTATAATTCCCTAGATGGTGTACATTAATCATTGGTGTTTTTTAATTCATAGCTGATTTTTAGAACAATTTATAGTTGACTATTTGTGTTGTTTGTAGTAAAATAATTTTTGTACTTGAATGTTTAGTTGGGCTTTTAGGACAACATGCTCCCGTAGATTTACACACGTTCAAGCATCTTTCACACTCCATAGTCCACATCTTCACACACAGGCTGGCTTTGCCCGATCGTCTTTGTCCCATTTCTCCTTCCTTCCTTTCTAAGTTAACTTCCGGGTTGCTGCCGCCGGCTGATGTCCAGCTAGCTATACATAAAGCAAAGACACCCTTCTTTTCTCCGTTGACTTTCAGATTGATCCCGCCGGTTGATGTCCAGCAATGCATAGATCAACCTCGGTGTTGTTGCTGATTCGTTGTAGGCATGGATCTCATTTGCCCTTGCTAGTTTGGATCCGGACTGAGTTCATCCTCCATCAGACGCAACTAAGTTAGTGAAAATAAAGGCCAACCAACCGACACGTCGTCTTCGTCCTCCATGGCGGCTTCCATCGTCCACCCGCAGGTCCAACTTTTTTTTCCCTTTCTTGTTGATGTCATATTTTCCCCCTTCTTCGTATCCTTTTTCAGTGTTCATATGTAGCACCCCCGGCTCAGAGCGACCGATTTGCCATACATTGCCAGCCCAGAGATCAAGTCTTCTGGCAACACACAACAAATTGGTACCGAAATACAACCGCTTTATTGATACTAGCGGAACATAGGGTTTGATATTACATCGTCATGAGGTCAAGCGTCGGTGCTGCTGAACATATGTACATTATTTAGTAGACATGAGCAGGGGCCTCGACATCGCGATAAGACTACGCGGCAGCGGAACGACGACGTAGAAGGACTCCATCTCATAGGGACACTGATATGGACACGGTCTTGATTGCGATGCGATATGCAACTCCAACTCCGGTATGATTTCTTTTGAAACTGGCATGACACGCCAGATCAGTACATTGAATGTACTTGCAAGCTAACACAAACAAAGCAACAATGGCAAACAACAACAATGATATTTAAGCAAGTTTAATGCAAGATTTTTGACATGCTACTCAAGAAGACATCGTGCTCATAACAGGGCCTATCAGACCCGCTTACCATCTCGGTTACCTTGTAGCCATGGACCTCATCATACAAAGGTGATCACCTCCGGATCACAAACGAAACCATCTCGATGGTCTCAACAACTTCACCAACATAAACAGTGCCACAAGTATTCATTTAGTGTGCAAGTTTAATACTTTTGTTGATCCACGGTGTGACCTACTACGAACTTGTGCCCATTACCGAGGACGCGGTTATCAATAGATTAAATACACTCTGTAGAGGTTAGCACACTGTACCCACACCACGGAACCGATGGCCTCGGACTCCCATTCGGGTGGACCAACGGCGTTCCGACAGAACCAATCTACTGTCATGACACTCTCCCGGCCACTCTGACCAACTCCCTTTTGGGCTAAGTCATGGGTGGCCCCGATGCCACTCCGGACATCCAACGGTCATCGTCGTGGCAAAACAATCGTCCCAAACGAGGACATGGTACCAAAATAACTACGGGCACACAAGGTTATACCTGCCTACCGGGCCAGGGCATTAAAATAATCATATTCAAGTGAAAATCATAGTTATTGAAATGTCATTCTTGCAAATATTTGTGATTGCTTGCCTTAGTGCAGAGGAGGGTCACACTCCCCCTGGTTATCTTCAAGGCAACACGTTCCTTCTGAAAATATTTAAAATAGCAAAATGAAAATGTCATAACATTGTTTAATGCACCAGAGAATATACACAACAAGCAAAAATCTCATCTTTTGCATGTTGATAGAGGATTGCAACACAAACGCAAAAAGAATCATGTCATTTGGACTCATAGAATAGGATTTATAGCTGGTCAAAGTTTAGTCAATTTTCTGAATTTAAATTTGATTTTTTAGAAAATCAGAGAGGGGGTGACGTCGAAGGCGTAAACCAGCGGGGCGTCTCCACTCATACCGCTTCGGGAGGCGGCTGAGTGGCTGACAGTGGGCTCCCGCGGTCAGGTTTAGAGGGAGAGGCAGAGAAACAGAGGAGGGGGCGGCTCGTCGCCGGTGGTTCTCCGGCGAGGAGCGCTCGGCAGCCGCTGTGGAAGGGAGGGTGGATGCGCAAGGTTATGGCGCACCTGCACGTACCCGAAACATGGCGAGAGCTGGTCGGACGAGGTCGGCGTGGTCGTCTCCAGCGGCTGCGGCGGGCGAGGCTCGTCAGAGAGGAAGACGCCGGCAACGTAAGGCTGTTCCGGGGGCTCCAGAGGCGCCAGCTAGGACCAGTGGACCACCAGGAACACTCCTGAGCAGTCGGTGGAGCTCGAGAGGTAGTGGAGTGGGAGGGGGCAGAGGACTTGGATCGCCGGCGAGTGGTGGAGGGGAAAGGCCGCCAGAGGCCCGCCTGGCACGGCCACGGCTAGCTGAGGAGGTGTGGAGGTTAGGTGTGTGTGATTTGGTGCTCGGAGAGGGGCGGGTCGAGCTCTATTTAAAGGTGGAGGGGAGCGGGGTCTTGGGCTCGCCGGAGGGCTCTGGAAGCGGCGCTCGGCGACGGCTGGCGCCAGTGATGGTGAGGAAGACTCCACGGCTCGCACGGCCACTGTGGGGGAACGCGGACGAGCATAGGACGCAGGTGGAGACGAGCACAGGGGCACGGGCACACTGTGCACTTGGCCCCGTCGTGCTCGTGCTCGCTGCGGCGAACTCCGACATCGGCGAGCAGCAGGGAGGGGTTAAGGGGCGATGAGACGAGAGTGGTGACGCGGTGCAGCAGGATGAGGTGAGCTCCGACGCGGGCACGAGCAAAACAGAGCCACTGGCGCGGCGTAGAGCACGTCGAACAGATGCCAGGGGCCTGTCCTCGCATGGTCACCGTGTGAACTCCGGCTACACGACGTGCTAAGCATTAAATTTATGTCTGGGGTGTTGTCTTTGCAAGGCTAGGTTGATCCAAGCATCCAAGTTAATGCTAGGCCAACTGGGTGAATTCGTAGCTTCTTGGCAAGTTTCTGGACAGAAACTTTGGAGTTTAATAGAGAAAAATCTAGAGAAAGTTAAGAGCTGATTTTTGGTGCCTAGGAGTTACTTAGCAGGGTAATGAAGCCCTAAAATTTTCAGCTCCAAAGGATCAAGCAAAAATGCACTTCCTTCACAACATGCATTTTCTGACTAGAATGAAAAAGATTTTCTATAGAAAAAATATTCCAAATAACCATGAAATATTTCTGTACATGGAGGTGTGCCAAGGTCCAAAGAATATTCAAGAATTTTCTTAGATTTTTGTGGGCAAGAAGAATGGGGGTTGCTTTGGAGTAGAAGTGAATGAACTGTGATTTCAGAGAGAAAATGAATATTTTTCTTTTAAGAAAAATATTCCCAATGTTATATTTGGGTATATCAGAGGGCAAGGGATGGATTTGGAGGTGATATGAGTCACTTGTCTGAAAATCAAAGGTATTCCCAAGTGATGAAGTCCAAATGAGTTGATTCAAAAACTCAAATTTAGTTCAAAAAGCAATAAACTCAGAAAAAGAAAGAGGGAAAAACCCGGGTGTCACATCGTACTATCAAACCTATGTAATTAAGGTCGTGAAAATATTAATTTATTTATCCGTGTCCGCTTTATTCGTGCTTGGAATCAACATTGGCATTTGCCCCCATACCCCTTTTAACATTCAAGCTCTCAACTATGGACGAGCAGCCGAGATCCTCTAATATTTTTATTTCCAAAGCCTTTGTTCTCTTTCATAAAAATAAACATTTTTTACTTCTAAAACACAGTTTATAGTTTATAGTTTCCCCCCCAAAAAACAGTTTATAGTTGGTATAGGGTGGATGCATGAATGTCTTCTGATTATCGTTAGGTCAATTACTTATATTCTAGGCGAGAGTAACAGTGATAACCAACAGGATGCTCTACGGTTAATAGTCTCATGGTTGAAAACTATCTTAACATGCTGTGAGGTAGATCCTAACACAAACAGGATGGATGTCGCCCCCATGGCATGGTATTACATATGGACTATTCTCAAGGTATCAATACGACACATGGAGTCATGGATGGTGAACAAAATAAAAAGATGCAGTGATATATGGATGTTATCATCCTGGACATTGGAAGAAGAAGCTGGCTAATGAGGTGGACTTGAACGTCATTGACACACCGCCAGCCGTGACGATGTCTAGCGGCAAGGATGCAACTGAGGGAAAAGGCAACATCGAGCAGTGGCAAGGTTGTCGTCACAAAGTAGTCCTGTTGCCGGACTTGCCCATGAAGAAAATCACACTTCGACAAGGTTTCAGTTGAATACAAAGCAGTGATTCGATATTTCAATTTTAAATACGTAAATAAGAATGCATGCAAGCAGGAGAGGAGTAGCCCATGTTTACTTATGTTGTCATGTTTGATCGCAGACAACAAGGAAGGTAGATATGGTCTGCAAGCTGGAGGCGGAAGTTTATTTCTCAGTTAGTGATGATGATAAAACAGAGGGTTTCATGCAATTTTTAGTGCTTGCTATTCATCTTGATAATGTACTTGGGCCAAATTTTAATTTTGCTTAATGTTAATACATATGATGCATATTGCATATCTTGAAAATTACGGAAGGATTCGAACAGAGGTGATGTTTAGATTATTGCTTTAGTTAGTTATGTACTAACCTACTGATTATTGCATATATCTGAACTGCCATGTCAAGTTACTACCTATAATTTAATAATGGAAAGTACTATGAAGTTATATTATATTTACTACATATACGATTAATTTGTTGTGTCGTGTTCGAGTAAACATTCAAGGATACGTATAGACAGCCTATTTCCATCTCTAATATTCTTTAGAAAATATTTCTTTGTTTTATTTGTTTCCATGTTGCTTGCAGAGGCAATCAGAACCTCTCTTATTTTGGGTAATCACTAATCACGAGGTAAATAACATTCGGAGGGAGCACATAAAGATATCAGTAATACATAGTTGCTCCATTTTTATCTAAATCTTTTTGAATCCGGTAGCATTTATACTGACGATCAAAATACAAATTTATCTATATTAATTATACATCACAGTTAGTTACGTTAGATAACAATTTTAAGTGGGCTCGATTGATTTATGCAATTTCTTTATAATACATTTCTATGTCACATGAGATCTTGGTCTCTTATTCACAGCAGTAGCATTATTCTATGTACTGAATTAAATTGTACCGTAACGTAAACAAAAAATAGTTCTCGCTGAGTTTTTTATTGAGATTATTGTTGACTAAAATGCTAATGCTTTTTTTTGGAAATGGAGGCATGCCCCCGGCCTCTGCATCATGATGATGCATACGGCCCTCTTATTAAAAATCCAGAAAGTAGCGTCATGATTGTCTTACAGCTCGCAAACGGAGCAAACCAAAAAAAACAAAAACTGGGAAATACAAGCTGGCAAAGACAACCGGAGCGATAAAAATAAGGATAAGCTCTCTAGACTCCTATCCTATTGTGCGAACGCCATCCGAACCGGTTGAATATACCCCGAGCCACCATCTCCCATTGGTTGCATCCAGTAACCGAAGGCTCCCTGGAGTCCATAGGAGTGAGTAAGGACCACGTACGGATCCAAGCTATAGCTCTGAAGATAACCTGCAAAAAAGTTAAGTTGTGTCGTCTATTAAAAATCATATCATTTCTGCAGTTCCATATGGCCCATAATAGCGCGCATATTCCAATCCTAATACGAGCTGCCATGTTCTGTTCAATCCCAGCTAACAACGTCCCAAACATAGACGCAATATCTACCGAAGCATTGATATTAAAGGCTATATGAATCGTTCTCCAAAGTAACTTGGCAAGTGGGCAATTAATAAATAAATGTTGTATTGTCCCATCCTGATCACAAAAACAACACCGCGAGTTTCCTACCCATCGCCGCTTAAGAAGGTTGTCATTTGTGAGAATAACTTGCTTGTGAACAAACCACATAAAGATTTTGATCCGCAAAGGAACTCTAACCTTCCAAATATGCAAAGACCTTGAGAGGGGTCCAGAATTAATCAAATCCGTATAAAAAGATTTCACAGTAAATATCCCATTTTTAGTTAACTTCCATTTTGTTGAGTCCGGCATGTCGGAGAGTCGAACTTCAATCAACCTTCGAACCAAATGCATCCAGGCTGTCCACCTCTCACCCACTAACGTACGTCTGAACTGGATATTTAAGGGGATAGTTTGAAGGATTATACCTACGTACTCCTTTCGTTGCACAATATTATAGAGGGTAGGATATTGTAAGGCCAGAGGCGTCTCTCCTAGCCATGTATCCTTCCAAAATCTTGTTGACATCCCGTTGCCAACCAAGAATTTGACCTTACGAAAGAACATGTCCTTCGCTCTCATAATTCCCTTCCAGAACGGCGAGTCAGTGGGTCTGATGGTAACCTGGGCAAGCGTTTTCGTGTGCAAATACTTATTACGCAAGATTTGAGACCACATGCCCTCCGGCTCTGTCTGTAACCTGTATAACCATTTGCTCATAAGGCATTTATTCTTAATTTATAAGTTCTCAATACCAAGCCCCCCTTGATCTTTTGGTCTACACAAGATATCCCATCGCACGAGGCGGTATTTCCTCTTGGCCTCATCAGACTGCCAAAAGAAATGAGATCTGAAGAAATCAAGTCGCTTCCGGACCCCTTTCGAAATTTCGAAGAATGAAAGTAAAAACATTGGCATGCTGGTCAGAACTGAGTTAATCAGAACTAGCCGACCGCCATATGACATCAGCTTGCCCTTCCAGCAGCTGAGTTTTTTTTCAATTCGTTCTTCAATACATTTCCATTCTTTATTGGACAACTTACGGTGATGAATCGGAATACCCAAATAACTGAATGGTAAAGCACCTAAATCACATCCAAACAATTGTCTGTATGTATGTTCATGTTCCTCGTATTTGGCCTTCCCAAAGCAGAACACCTTGCTCTTATGAAAATTGATTTTTAAGCCAGACAATTGTTCGAATAGACATAAAATAAGTTTCATGTTTCATGCCTTAGCCAAGTCATGTTCCATGAAAAGAATAGTATCATCAACATATTGTAGAATGGACACCCCTCCATCCACTAGATGAGGAACTAGACCCTCTACATGACCATGCTGCTTAGCCCTGCCAATAATGACGGCCAACATATCTGCCACAATATTGAACAGAAGAGGTGACATGGAATCCCCTTGTCTCAACCCCTTATGCGTCTGGAAGTAGTGACCGATGTCATCGTTCACCTTAATTCCGACACTACCCTTCTGGACTTGAGTATCCACTTGTTTCCTCTAGGTTTCACTAAAACCCTTCATACGCATTGCCTGCTGAAGAAAAGGCCATTTTACTTTATCATAGGCCTTCTCGAAATCCACTTTGAACATAACCCCGTCTAGTTTCTTCGGGTGAATCTCATGAAGCGTTTCATGCAAGACGACCACTCCTTCTAGTATGTGTTGTCCCGGCATGAAAGCTGTTTGATTAGGTTGAACCACTGAGTGAGCAATTTGTGTCAATCTCTATTGGTCCCTACCTTTGTGAAAATTTTAAAACTCACATTCAGCAGGCAAATGGGTCGGAATTGTTCGATCCGAACCGCCTCATTCTTCTTAGGTAACAATGTTATCGTACCAAAGTTGAGGTGAAACAACTCCAAATGGCCATCGAAAAAATCGTGAAACATAGGCATAAGATCATCTTTAATGATATGCCAACATTTCTTATAGAATTCAGCTGGGAACCCATCTGGTCCCGGTGCTTTATTCGGCTTCATTTGGGTTATGGCCAGATGCACTTCCTTTTCAGTAAACGGTGCAGAGAGAACATCGTTCTTTGCTGCCTGCAATTGAGGTATATCATCGATCACAGACTCATCAAGAGATACCGTGGAAGTATTGGGGGGACCAAAGAGGTTTTTATAATAGTTGGAAATATACGCTTTCAGATTGTCATGGCCCACAATGGTGCCTTCGTCCTGCTCAAGCTGAATGATCTTCTTCTTCCTATGTTTACCATTTGCAACCATATGGAAGAACTGTGTGTTGTCGTCCCCTTGGACAACCTTAAGAGTTTTCGCACGCAATGCCCATTTGAGCTCCTCCTCTCTCAGGAGAGCTCGTAGGCCTTGCTCAGCCTCGGACTTGGTTCGATGCTCATTAACAGAAAGGAGAGTGGTCTCAGCCTTTACGTCCAGGGCCTCAATAAGTTGAGTGAGACGTTCTTTTTCTTGCTTATAAAGTCCGCTCTCGTTTCTGGCCCATCCTCTCAGAAATTGTCGTAGATGTCTAATTTTATTCTGCCATCTCTCGACATGCATCCTTCCCATCACCGGCTTAGCCCACTCACGTGCAATCATTTCCATAAATCCTTCTCGTTCAAACCAACTTTGCTCGAAGGAGAAGATATTTTTATTTGCCACATGGGTAGCCTCACCCGAATCTAAAAAGAGTGGTGTATGATCCGAGATTGCTCTCTGCATCGCATGAACCGACACCAACGGATATTTTTGTTCCCACTCCACACTAGCAAGTACCCTATCCAACTTTTCATAAGTTGGGATAGGTAGCGAGTTGGCCCATGTAAACTGTCTACCGGTGAGCTCAATTTCTCTCAAGTTGAGGCTCTCGATAATCATGTTAAACATCATAGACTATCGCCCATCGAAATTGTCATTATTCTTTTCTTCTCTCCTCCTAATGATATTAAAAAAAACCGACTAGTATCGGCAAATTCTCATCTCCACAAATCCGCACTAAATCAGCCAGAAAATCCGGTTTTAATTCAGGTTGTGCTGCCCCATATACCGCAACAAGCGACCATCGAAACCCATCCAATTTTGATCTTACCCTGAATTTAACCGAAAAATCACCATGAACCACATTAAGCACCTCTAACGTTTCACATCGTACTCCTAGTAAAATCCCGCCGGATCGTCCCCTAGGAGGTAAAATGTGCCAGTCAAAATCGATACCACTAGAGAGGGTTTGAAGAAATTGGGATGTGAAATTATCCCGTCCCGTTTCCAAAAGTGCTATAAAATCTAAGTGATGCTCTAACGTTGTCTCTGCTAAGAATCTTTGTTTAGCCAAGTCTGCTAGACCTCTGCTATTCCAAAAGAGTCCTTTCATAAATCATCATGAAATTTTTTCTTAAGCTTAACTCTAGCACTTCTTCGTACTGCCGAAGTAGGATAAATTTTCCGCTTCCAGGGTCATTTGGGCTTCTCCTCAACACCCTGCGGGACGATATTATTATCAATGCCAGTCAGTGCCTCCTCCATCAAGATAGGCTCTGCTGTTTCAGTGATCTCAACATCCTCCTCATCCTCAGCCCCGACAGTAGGCAACATATTATTACAAATATTTGCTAGATCATTAATCCCTAAGTTATTCATGTCATTGTCATTTATAGGCTGGATAGAGGCAAGATTACGAATGATCTCAGAAACCCTCTCCGCTTCTAAGTCTAAGAGATCATTAACGGATTTGACGACCTCGGTTTCATTTGATCCCAAAGAAATACCTAAGTCGTTTGCCTTATCAACTATTTCATTCTCCGAGAAGTGCAAAATTGAACAACTTTTATCAAAAGACGCACCTGCAGTAGTCTCGGCGTGACGGAGCATGGCTACCCTCTTGGCACGATCTAGCTGTAAGTCGTCCGCATCCGGCTGTCCCTGGATCCGGTTGCTGACATGCCTGCCATGGATCCGCTATCCCTCCAAAAGCGATGAGCTCCTCCGTCGTCCTCTCGTGAGGAAACCAGTCAGGACTCCCCTGCCCCTTCCTTATCGTCGGTGAAGAAGGGAAGGGCGCAGGAGGGTGGGCCTCCACAGCCGAGGACAGGGGGAGGTGGGACCGTGGTGACGCCTGCTCACTGGTCACATCCCCCCTCTCTTCCGTGGAAAGCGTCGTCCCACAACCAGTCTGGTCGGTATAAACCTGCGGTGGGGTTACGACGCAGGACTCCTTCCCGCATCTCACCCCCAGCTCGCCATCTTGGATTGAATGATCCTGTGGAGGGGTTGCAGAACGGGACTCCTTCCCGCACCCGACCCCTAGCTCGATTGAAGACGCCGGAGTGGGAGGAACGCCATAGAGCTCCTGTCCAGGCGCCCCTCCCAGCGAAGATAAGCCAGGTGTAGGTAGTTGGATGCTATGGGCCTCCTGCCCACGGCCCCCCATACCCACGGCCGGACCAACATAGCCCCCCCTCACACTAGGTGTAGACTCCGCGGTCGTCACCTCCCCGGCAAGACTCGGCACTGGTGGTAGCTCAAGTTCCGTCGGGTCGTCAGCCTCGACCCTAGTGCTCCACAACCGACTAGGAGCAGATCCCGGTGCAAAGGAGCCAAAACGGAGCGAGTTCATCGGAGTAGTGGACAGGGGCGCCTCTTTGGTAGAATTATCTACCCTATCTGGCCGTGTAGGCCCCTTGTCCGACTCCGGCAGTGTATCATCGGCCCTCTTATCATGATCTCCGGTCGCACCGCCTCCCTCAGTTGTATCCATGTCCTGCGTCTCATCCCCATCCTAGGAAACTGCAGTATCCTCGATCTCAAGCTCTAAGACATAAGTGACTCCAGCATATGTCCATCTGACAACATCTGGTATGTGCTCAATACTCGCAACACTGACCAACAACCTTGCCGCTCGATGTGCACGAGTGAATGGCATGTCAACCTTTTCTGTCTTACCAATCATAGCACCCAAACTCCAAGCAATCAAAAAGTGTTTTACCAGTTTAGGTGGCATGCCATAGAAACGTACCCACACCTTCTCTAAAGGTGTACCCTCAGGTTCGTCCTGCTTCCACTCGTCGAAAGAGATAACAATGTTTGTGCTTGCAACTCTGCATAAACCCCACTTAAGAAAATGCATCTGATCCTCTCTAGTGGGAAAGTCTACCTTGTAAGTGTGACCTTCTAACTGCTCCAAATGCCAATGATAATTACCTGGCACTAATTCACGAAGCTGTCTCACGATCTGAGCCTCAGTCAACTATCCATTAGTAACTCTGATTACTGCCAGGAAGGAACTCTCAACCATCTACGGTAAAAGGTCCACCTCCGGTGTCTGAAAGAAAATCAACTCCTTACAGCAGACCCCAAAAATGTTAATGCCAGGCTTAGGACCGGAAAGGAGAGGACAATCGCCGGTGACATGCTGGGAGCGGAGGCAATAATCATAGAGCTCATTCGTACACTCTGCGACGAAATGACCCGGTTCACCACATCTATAGCAAGGCAATTTTTTCTTCTTAATCGCCCACTTTGAGAGTTTTTCTCCCTCCGGTTTCTCCAGACTCACCGGAACCTGCACTGCTGCCAAAGCCCTAACCGTGTCCACTGCCGCCGCGGGTAGTGTGGCTGATTCTCCCACCTCAGGCGCGACGTGGTCGATCTCCTCCCCCGCAGTCAACTCCATAGCAGGCGGTGGTGGCGGTGGGTAGTGTCGGGGCGGTGGTGGGCATCTCCCTCTCCCACCGCGACGATATCCTCCTCGAAACCGATTTCTTGGTCCGGCAACACCTTCAACAAAATTACCGGGCGGACCTTGAAAATGTCCGTTGTCCTCATCATTATACCTATCAGAGCCATGGCCACCACCGGAAGAAGATCCACGGTGTCGTCCCTCACCGTAAGCATCATATCCATCATCTCCCCACTGTCCGTACCGGTTATAATTCTGCCCATCTCTGATGTACCCACTGTAGCCACCACGCCCTTGCGCACTGCGATCCCTTCCTAGTGCCGGTGCCTTGGCTGCTGGTTGCTACAGCGGTTCCTCCGGCAGACGCACATTCGCCCTAGCCAGCAGGCCGGTGTGTCCAACAGTGGAGCCACGGCCTGTACCACCAGCCGCGACAGGCGGGGTGCCACGACTAGTTCCGACCACTGCGGCGGCACCCAGGACGCCTCGACCGACCGCGAGTTGTGGTGCAGGCGGCTGCCTCGCCGAAGGAGTGCCGCCGCCAGTCCCCGCTGCGA
This sequence comes from Triticum dicoccoides, assembly GCF_002162155.2. Taxonomy (NCBI): domain Eukaryota; kingdom Viridiplantae; phylum Streptophyta; class Magnoliopsida; order Poales; family Poaceae; genus Triticum; species Triticum dicoccoides. The sequence continues at coordinate 16,055,598 of NC_041385.1, forward strand.
TCGTCGCGGCAGGCTTGGCGGGCGGCGGCTGCCTCACGGGAGGAGGAGGGGCACCACGGCCAGCCCCAGCGGCGGGAGGAGGAGCGGCACCACGGCCAGCCCCAGCAGCGGGAGGAGGAGCTCCGCGGCCGGCCATCGTGCCGGCGACGAAGATCCTGGTCGCCCTGCCCGGCCCGAGCGAAGGAAACCTAGGAGATCGAGAAACCCTAGCCGAAACGACGTGAATCGGCCCAAGCCTCGACGCAACATGCATGCACGAAGGCAGAACGGCTGACTCGGCTTGGGCCTCTGGCTGGGTCGTATGCCCCACTTCCAAAGAGCCCACGACCGCTGTCGGTGCGTCGTCCACATCGAGACCGAGGAGCGAATTCAAACACGCCTTCCTGGCCGCTCGAATCACGCACATCGAGGGCACCACCGGCGATCGCTGCGGCGTCGGCCTCAATAACTTCCCTTTCTTGCCTTTCTTTTTTCTAGTGACTAATGTCCAAGACTCCGGAATAAAATCTGACAATGTAACAGGTTCCCGAGATACCTTAGGAAGTGGGCCAATCCAAGGTTTAACCATTTTCTTCAACACCGGAGCTTTTGATCGAGGCCGCTCCGTTGGACGTTGAGATTCCGGCGATCTCTTCGGTCCCGACGTAAATACTGGCAACTACTCGGCCTGTCCGATCACTCCCTCACCATCATCATCGCTGTCGATTAGAACCCAGAACCGTCCTCCCGGTCGATCCGAACTTATGATGTTCATCGTGTTCGTCAGATCAACCAATTCCACCGCCGTGATCTGATCGACCTGCACACATTGACCAACAACGACAACATAGTTATCTAACGAAAAACGAAATCCTACCTCGATCTGTTCTCCGTTCGGGAGGTAATCCCCAGCCTTGATGTCATTCTCCAGATCCAACAAAACCATCCATCTAGATGATGGAGTGAATCGGAGACGCCCGTGATCCAATTATCAGGATCAGCCTCAAGAGCAAAAAGGGCCTGCCACTGCCTCCATTGTGACCTCTCTTGCCCGATCTCGCCATCTGACTTGGCACGGAGATCCGCTGTCGCCGCCGTCTCTGGATCTGCCCCTCCCTCTAATGGCGCCGCCGCGCGAATGGGAGAAGAGGTCGGATCCGCCGCCGCAGACTCCCCTGAAGACGCGCCGATGGCGATGCAGGTCTTGTCCGCGGTAGAGGCGGGCGGCGAAGATCGACCAGCCGGCGGCCGGTCGTCGGGCGGTCTCATGCCTCGAGCAGCGTCTTGAGATATCTTTATATGTTTGGCTTTTAATAGTTAGGCTTTAGTGGTAGTAAACATACATGTATAGTTTAGTAAAACGTCTTTCTGAATACCATTTGTTGCATATATACAAATTTTCACATATATTTTTAGCAATATGGCATCTCATCTTTTACGTGTGAACTTGCAAAATTCGTAAATGAAGATATGATATAGTTCCATGTATAATGCAGACTAGTATTTCTAATTACCTCAAACATGCCTCCTTCCATATTAATATACTAGCATGTATCCCCCCACCAAAGGCCATGCCTATAGGCAGTTTCGGCCCCCACTTTGCAGTGGGTCCCACGGTGAACTGTGTAACCCAACTGCCGCACGCCATCATTAAGGCACCCCACGCCTCCTTCCTCTTCCCCTTCCCCTTCCCTCTTCCCCTCCTGTAGATGAAAAAGACCCAGCTCGATTACCCCCCTTCAAAGTAGGCAGATCCACGACTCTTCTTCCGCTATTCTCTTCCTTGGTTGAGCCGCACTGTCATTTATCTTGCAGGCGAGGTACCCTCCGGGACTGACTTTCTTGGAGTTAATTTTGCGCTGGTTTGCCTTGGCCGTGACACTGAAGCACTTAACCGGGAGCTAGGCTGGAGGTGGAGTAAGAAGGGGAAGCGGAGAAAAAGAAGGTTCGCTCCATGCCATCTCTTCCCAGATTCGTTATTTTAAGATGAAATCTCTTTGAGACTTACGAATTGATTAGTAGCATTCCAGATGCTAGAGCTTTGAAGTTAGATTTCTTTGAATGTACTGCATACTAAAGCATTTGGATGTTTGTCTTTATCACTTGCTGTATGAAAATGCTCCCTTTTTTTTTTTTTGAGGACCCTCAAAATACCCCCTTTCTACCAAAATGTAAGATGTTTTTTCGTTTTTCTTAGGGCATAAAAAACGTCTTACATTTTGTGATGGTGGATTAATTTTGTATCGCATTACTCATCAGTAGTATTTCATTTGTTTTACATTTTTACCACCTGTAATAATGTATGCCCAGTGCTCTAGGAGAGTTTGTCAAGGTAAAAGTAACAGTTACGGAAATGTATCGTTTGATATGATATTTGCTATCTCAATTTGTAAAGAGTGATAAGCTTCCTTCGTTACTGTTGCTTCCGTTGCTACTTTCATGTTTCCTTACCCCTTCGGAGTGAAATGTTTGGTGGATAGACATTGTTTAAGCTTCATTTGATTCCAGTGCCACTCTTCATTAATAATCATTACTCACACAATTTTACTATTTCAGGCCACACAATGACAATAATAGATTTCATAGACGTGATTGATGATATTGTTGACTTGAGCGGCGATGAGGAGACTGTTGAAAGGGCGACGTTGCTTGGTACGCAGGCTCTTATGATCCTATCTGGTGAAGGAAGGCAAGATGCACAGGCTGGTGAAGGAAGGCAAGATGATACTGAGTCCGGAAATGCTTTGGTAGCCGCCACATCTTCTCCAAGTATGGAAAAGGCGCCTCTTGATACGGCTGTATCACAGAACTCTCCTCACTCTCCAACAGCAGCGCTATTCGCCAGTAAATTCTTCTCTGTCGCTTTGTTAGTTCACTTGTCTGATTATCCTGCAAACAATCTATATCAAGCAAATGTTCCAGCGAATTTCCATTTGAAATTAACAGTGACCTGCTGCAGGCTCAGCTACTACCACTCCGACGGCTCTGTCCTCTGAACGTAGTGATGCGAAGCTGGTGAGTGTGAAGGTGAAACGGCCACACGGGGGGTACTCCTAGGAGAAGTCCTAGACTTGAAGAGAATAAAAGGTGCCGTAACAAGTCTACAGAAGAGCTGGCAGCCGATTGCAAGAGCCCTAACATGCTTGAGCAAGCAGAGGAATCAGCTGCCTCTAGTCAGAATGCAGGTTCTGCAAAGATCCTCTATACAAACCCTGCAAACTAAGGTAGTTGAATGAATATGATCCTCTATGAAACTGTCTAAGTGTCATTGCCCTAGAGGGATCGGGACTTGTGTTGCCCCATCTATCTCAGGAAATTATATTTGGCCCTTTGTCTCGAACCACTAGGGCATCTTGTAAAATTATGGAACTATGGTTTACTATGTAAGTTGCTCATCACTTGATTATCTGCTGAGTTTATGATGCTACAGTGTCTAGTGATTGTAAATGCTGGTTTTCTTCAGCAATTTCTGACGGTTCCAATTGGAAACTACTGAAAATTCTCGTGATTTCCCATTGTACATAATTTGTTTAGAGTGTAACCTGTGGGTTTTAGCTGAATACAGAACTATTGATGTTCATGTGCATTTGTGCCGTATAATGTATGACAAGCTGCTGCTTCCAGTTAAATATCTCAGAAGAGATTTTGAACTTGTTTTGTCATGCATATTCTTAGGTGGTATTTTCATGTACTTGGAAAAAGACTTACAGATTGGTAGTAGATTATTGGCTTTTTTTTTCGTCAAAATCTTCATAAACAGAGTCTAAAAGTTCAAAGTAACAATTGAAACACATATGGTCTGTTAGAATTAATCCGAGGCGCGTAGTCGATTGTTTGAGGAACAAGCAATCACATGAGACACAACACCCGGATTTGTTAACGGGGTTCATTGAATTCGGCTACATCCCCGAGGCATGGCTAAAGGCGCTTCTCCCCCATGACACTGCCACAATATCGCAAACCGGCCACCCGGGTGCTGGCACATGCAGCTGGCTCCTCATCCGTCTCGGTACTATTATATTGGCATAGATTCACAACAATGGAGTGAGAAACGCGTGTCGGCCTCTCCCTCTTTTGTTCATAGGATGGGAGGGGTGTCAGATCCGTTGGAGCACGCGTGATGGGCGCCAGTTTGGTCAGAACCATTCGGATTTGACCACTTGTGGCCAATGGGCGGGGCAGGATGGTGGCAGCGGCCCTCCAGGTCCATGCATGGATGTGGGCTGCGACGGCATGGTGTTAGGCGAGCCATAGCGGGGGTAACATAACTAGTATCATGTACTTGGGACTCGTAAACATGCTTATGTGGCAGACAATTAAAGAAGAGAGAGAAGGTCATAGTTGATGAAGCCATGTACCTAGGGTAGGGTCATGGACCTATCCAAAGTACCCTCCCCAAGGACATCTCTAGAAGAAACTACCTTTCAGTCGACCTGGAAGGATTTCACTCGACGAACTCGAAGACACTCGACCATGATGCTACTCATTCGACCGTCAGGAGATCTAAAGTCACTCTGCACACAAACGGTCTGTCATTAAGTAGTCTTTATGGTCATGATAGCACTTTATGTGGGCGTTACCAGTAACCCCCTGCCTTAATGTACTTTAAATCCTGCATAACTGAGGGCTGGAGAGGGCTGGCGAACTCTATATAAGCCACCCCCTCCTCTGTTTAAAGGGTTTGCACCCCTGTAACTCATACGCATATAATCCAGTCGACCGCCTCCGGGCTCCGAGACGTAAGGCTCTTACTTCCTCCGAGAAGGGCCTGAACTCGTAAATCCCTTGCGTATACAACTACTCCATAGCTAGGATCTTGCCTCTCCATACCTACCCCCCTCAGGAGATCTAGAGTCACTCTGCACACAAACGGTCTGTCATTAAGTAGTCTTTATGGTCATGATAGCACTTTATGTAGGCGTTACCAGTAACCCCCTGCCTTAATGTACTTTAAACCCTGCATAACTGAGGGCTGGAGAGGGCTGGCGAACACTATATAAGCCACCCCCCTCCTCAGTGTAAAGGGTTCGCACCCCTGTAACTCATACGCATATAATCTAGTCGACTGCTTCCGGGCTCCGAGACGTAGGGTTGTTACTTCCTCCGAGAAGGGCATGAACTCGTAAATCTCTTGCGTATACAACTACTCCATAGATAGGATCTTGCCTCTCCATACCTACCCCCCTTTCTACTGTCAGACTTACAACCACGACAATAGTAACATACTAGGTAGATACCCTATCATAATAAATATTATGCTACTATGTGTCATGCATGGCAACAAATTAAACCACCTATGATACTACTTTTATGATACTATGCACTATGGATGTAGTATCATACACTAGTATCATATGCATGATACTAGTGTATGTTACTCCCCACTATGACCAGCCTTAGCACATGGTGGTGCTTCAGGTCGGTTTGAGTCTGCAAGGCATGCTCCAGCGTTAGTCTGTTGGTGAGCGGCTCGTGTGGTGGTTTCCACTCAATTACGAGATGTGTTTGTAAAAGAGGCACTGAAGGGTTGGACTTTTCCCAGCTCTATCCACCATTGAGGGATGATCCGTCGTCGGGGGGTGGGGGCACGACGTCATCCTTGCCTCCCGTTTGGTGGCGGTATGCCACCGGTGAGCTCGCCTTTGCCCGAGTGGGGGCTAGGTGGGGCGATGCAGGGCAGCTCTGGCCAGGCGTAGAGCTGGGGGCTGTTCAGGGGTGTGCAAGGAGGTGCCTTCCTGCCCGTCTCTTCTGTCGTCTTGGTTACGAACCTGGGGCGGGGATGGAGTTGGTGCCATGGATGCCGGGGCGGTGACCTTGGTGGTGGGAGCCGCGGTGCTAGGGGCGGAGCACGGAGCTTAGCCGTTGTTTGATGACACGGTCGTGTGGGCCCCGTGGTAGCCAGGGTGTGTAGACCATAGCTCAATTCGGTGACGGTGAGTGCTGGCCGGACTGAAAAACCGCTTTGACTTGTCAGTTGGCGGGGCGGTGTTCTAACGTCGTCCCTTTCTTATAGCCATTGTTGTGGGTACTCACTATTTGTCGTGGTCCTCCGGGGAAACCCCGGTCTTCGGATTGGGAGGTGGTGGTGCTTTGTTGTTGTTCCCTTCTTGAAGGTGCCGCCTTGAAGCCCATGGTTCGTCATGCAAGGCTTCATCTCAGTGTGATGTCATGTCCACAGCTGTGTGCCTCTACACTACATAATGATGCGTATTGTTCACCTGTTTGTTGGCTTGGAGTTGTATGGGGTAGTGTGGCTGTTTCAGCGTATTAGTATCCTGTCTCGGGTGTGTGTGTTGTGTTGGCGTGTTTGTATTGGTAGCTCGATGATGGTTACTTTACATATGAAGCGGGAAACCTTTTTCAGTTGATAGGGGTTACATTTTGATCCAACAAACCAAATTTTGGAATGCAAGAAATTTATCGCGCTTTAACAAAGTTTTGGACAATCTTTTCCTCGAAGGGCTGTTGGCTGAATTTTATTAGATGGAAAAGAGGGCAAGAGTACAACAGATTACATCGTAGAAAAGCTAGGACTGCAACCACAACCATACAAACTCTACAACATCATAACCACAGAACTCTACGCGCTGTAGAAGAAAGAGCTAAGCTCAGGCCGCCAGATCACTAATACAGCCCGCAGCCTTCCAGACATCGATATGCTCAATGATCCTGTGGTTGAGTTGGTTAGGTGGACAGTGGTATCCCCAACCCAGCAGGGTTCAAATCCTGGTGCTTGCATTATTCCTGGATTTATTTATTTCAGGATTTCCGTCGATGCACTTTCAGTGGGAGGAGACGTTCCCGTCGACGACGAGGCGCCTACGGTGACTTCATAAATCTCAAGATGATATGCCGGCGCAGTTTCGGAGGTGCTCTTAGGGGTAGGGTGTGCGTGTGTGCGTTCATACGGATGAGTGTATGCGCGTGTATATGAGCGCTTGTGTCTGTACTGATGCTCAAAAAAAAAGTCCCTAACTTTGTCCGCAGAATTGACCACATTATCAAAGATCCTCGCATTTGTTTCCTTCCATATACTACTCCAGGATGACAATCTTTTACGATTTCATGACTGTACACAGCTTATAATTTCACACGATTCTGATCATCTACTCCAACTATTTTTTTTCTAGTGCAGTTGTTGTACAATCGAGCATTTTTGCATACTTGTGGGTTTTATTGAAAGGGTCTTGCTGTATTTTGTTTCATAAACTACGAGCATGCTTTCTGTTATCCTGTTGTTTATTTGTGCTTTGAACTGGGCGGTAAATTCACAGATTTGCTCTGTTCACCGAATCTCTTTCCACGACTGCCCAAGAGCTGAGCAACCACGCCACGCCACATTTATTGTGCTTCATTTTGCTGTTTCCCACTGCAGCTTGGTGTCATCATGTCGTGGATAGTTGAAGGACAGGGAACATCCGACTGACCGAAGTGATACGGGCATTTTTTAGGTCTTTAGTCTCCATATAAAATTTGGTTAAAGTTAAACTTTATAAAGTTTAACCAACTTTATAAAAAAAATATCAACATCTAAAATATTAAAGCTATACGATATGAAAATTAATTTCATGATGCATCTAACATTATTGGTTTCATATTGTGAATCTTGATATTTTTTATATAAACTTAGTCAAAGTTAGCAAAGTTTGACTTTGACCAAATCTTATATGCAGACTAAAAGAAACGGAGGGAGTATGGTAAAGATTTTGGTCATATTTTTATAGGGCGTGTTTGACAGCCATGGGACTGGCCTGACTAGCTCAAGTCTGGCTCACATGAGGCTGGTTGAGCTAATGCAGGCTCTAAACCAATATCTGCAACCTGTTTGGTTGCCCGCATTTAGGCCAACTCCAACGCATGACCCCAAAGGGGCATCCGTTTCGTCTGCATTTCGTTTGTTTGGGGGTGGCAATGGGGCCGTGTCCGCCCGAATTTCTATATGCAGCGGCCATGCGCCTAACGCGCGGCCGCATTTCGGCCGCATCTGGTCCGTTGTGCATGCAAACAAAAGGAAGTAGCTCATAGTTCACGCCAGCGGCCACGTTCACGCTAGATCAATGCCGACCCGCAACAAAGCCAGCGGCCTACAGAATGATCACCCCAAGTTTGGCGCTGACAACAAAGCCAGCGGCCGGCACATGAGCCAGCCTTCAAAATACAAGTCATCATCTTCATGCCACGAGTTGCCATGGTCGTCCTCATCACCATCGTCATGACCCGCGAACAGAGTGTCATCACAGGTACCACGGCCGTCCTGGCTTTGGGTCGTGTGTCAGGATCGAAAGCTTGCTCTTGGCCGTCGACGTGGAACGCCTCACCACGACCCTCGAAGATGACATTCTGCATGAACGAGACGTAGTAAGGGTCGTCGACCGTCGTCGTCTGCGTCGACGGTGGCATTTCGTCGAATAGCTGCGGGTGCCGGCCATGTGAGCCAGCGCGAACGACCGGGGTTGGTTCCTTTGCGCACTGTCTTCACAATGGCCAGCGACACGGTACCCCGGCGGGATGTTGAGGTCGATGACGCCCGCGGGCGTGGTCGGATCGACACTGTACCCCGGCGTGATGCCTAAACGAGAGTAGAAAAAATAGAACAAATTTGTAATCGACAAAATACAACAACAACCGTATCCGCGTCATGATCCAGCTGGTTCTATTCTTGGCAAGATGTTGACGATTTAAGTTCTACTGATAGAGCTTTTGCCTGACCTGGCTCTCATCAGCTAGTAGGGTACCAGTGTAAGTGTGCCCCACCATAGTTGCACAGTCCAGTAGTACTTGGCAAGTTAAACGTACAGCGTCAAAGTCCTCGCCTACGAGGCTATGGCTGCACGATCAGTGCACAGCTATGGCAATGGCCTGCTGCAACATCAGGCAGTGGGCCTCTAGGGCTGGCACGCACAAAACAGTTTTATAAGTGGGATGGATAGATGAGTCCCTCCTCAGCCCGCTCCCATCTGCAACCTGAATCTACAGCCAGGCGCCTTATACCCGCCTCGGCAGACTACCCGCTCAAGCCACCCAGCATGGCGCTTCGAACCGGCTTTCAAATGTCCTGGTTGTCCGGCCCCTCTCATAAGTAGCCTAAATCTAGGACGGGTATGGAGAGGTTCGGGCGTGTCCGCCATATCGGACCAGACGACCCGAGGCGACCACAAATCTCACCAAATCCACCTGACCTAATCGATTCCATTTGCTCCTCTCCTCTCTACTTCTTGCTCGGTGTCGGACATCTCCTAGCTCCGCCGACACGCTTGCTCCACCGCCATTCTGAGCTCTTAGCACCGCTAGCCCTGCTACAATGGTTCTCCTATTCGTTCTCTCCTTCGCGGACATCATCACCGGCCCTAACGCGACCATGGTATGTCCAGCAACTCTTGGTTTGCGCCTTTTCCTATGTGTTCAACACATTGTACTACCATTTTTTTTATTTATTCGTAGGCAAACCGATGGGATCGGATGGTTCGTCGGACGAGTACTATGGACCCACAGACATTAATGAAATGATTCAAAATGAGTTTTCCAATTCATTGAATTCGCACGAAGAAGCCAAGAACATGATGCTCATGAGCATCCAATAGGAAATGGACCGGGAGGTGGAGCACATTCTCAACTTCAAGGGCTCGATCAAAGGGAGAACAATTATGAATGGGACAGGTCCATGACCACCGTGGAGACGTTCGCGACGATCGCTTCGCCTCGACGGGGGAGCTCGCTATGATCGAGGAGGAGTGGTCGCCGAGCGACAACACTATCGTGCCCGACAAGGGCAAGGTCAGGGCTCCCCCGCTAGCGCCAGGTGGCGGCCTATTAGGGTTGTTGCGCCCCCGCTCCCTTCCCCCCGCTACGAGGATTACTCCGCCGCCGGTGAGGCGGACGGCGTTGGAGGTGCCGCCGGCCAGTCTGATCAGGCATACAAGGTCACCGTCCGCCACAAATTATTGTACTTTTTATTTTTTATTTGAATGAACAAAATATCATTTCATTTATGTAAATTATATCAAATTATGTTCATTTGCATGAATTCCGTCATGTTTGCATGTTCTTTGTCCATGTATTTAATTGCAGATGAAGGTTTGAGCAAGTGTTGAATGATCGGCTCCATATTAGTGGCGGCAGACGCGTCCACTGATAAATACTATGTTCATTTTCAATTTTTTCTATAAAGGATGAATTTTGTTGACTCAAAATGAAGCATCAAGTAGATACAAACAGAGTGAATACACACCCAGTCTATGCATAGCTAAGATGCACACTGGCAATACCAACGCACACAGGAAAAACCTGATGACAAATAGCAAAATAATATAAGACCAAAACTATGCCTAAACGAGAGAAAAAAATAAAACAAATCTGCAATGGACAAAATACAACAACAACCCTATCCGTATCATGATCCAGCTGGTTCTATTCTTGCCAAGGTGTTGACGATTTAAGTTCTACTACTGATAGAGCTTGCCTGACCTGGCTCTCATCAGCTAGTACTACTCCATAGTTGCACAGTCCAGTAGTACTTCCTTCGTTTTTATTTACTCTGCATATTAAAGTTGACTGAAGTCAAACTTTATAAAATTTGACCAAATTTATAGAAAACAATATAGACATTTATCATAATAAATCTATACGATGTGAAAATAAATTTAATAATAAATCTAATGTTGTTGATTTGTTATTGTATATCTTAATATTTTTGTTTATAAATTTGATTAAAATTTGTAAAGCTTGACTTTGATTAAAGCTAATATGCAAACTAAATAAAAACAGAGGGAATACATGGCAAGTTAAACGTACGGCGTCAAAGTCGTCGCCTACGAGGCTATGATTGCACGATGACTGCACAGCTACGGCAATGGCCTGCTGCAACGTCAGGCAGTGGGCCTCTTGGGTAGCCACGCACGCCTTATCTTTCCTGTATTTATTACTCAAAAGAATTTTATAAGACCAAGTCCCACGGGTTAGTAGGTGAGACCCATTCCGATGGATGACACGTGGCATTTATAAATCATAAAGTATCTACTTCACCCCTACTTGAAATCAGGGGAGAGAGATTAGATGCTTTATGATTTGTAAATGTCATGTGTCATTCATCAGGGCGGGTCTCACCTGCTTTATATGAGACTTGGTCTCATATAATTTTTTTCCATTTATTACCTAGCGCTCCGAAATCAATCGGCCGGTGAACCGACCGAGGCAATATTAATTCACCCGCCGCGCTTGCTGCTTTTACCTCGGTCTTCTCCTCTTCCACCTTGCGAGTAGAGAGAGCATTTCACACTTGACAGGCAGAGAGGTTGAGGATGCAGGCTGCTAGTGGTAGTTCGGCGGAAAAGATCAGGGGCTTGCCGTCCGCCATGGAGAAGGGCGGCGACCAGAGCGCCAAGAAGCTGAGGCTGGCCAATGGCCCGGCCCCGGCCTCGGTGAAGCAAGAGATGGTCGTGCTCGGGCACGAGGCGGGCGAAATCGTGCTGGCGATACAACCTCCGACGATGGAGGTCCTTATAGACCTCACCCTCCTGCAGTGCCACTTCTACTCCCGCCCCTTGAAGCCGCTCGTCCACCAGGTTCGACCATATATATCCCGTCCCCATCGATTCTTTCCTCTATTTGTTCCCTTCACCTCACCGGGGAAGGGAGGCGCGGGTTTCTTGAGTTGACGCGGTGTCGTTCGGTTAATTTGTGCAGTGCAACAACGGGCACGTGGCCTGCGGCGACTGCCGCGGCGGCGAGCGCCTCGGTAATGAGCGGCAGTGCCAGAAGTGCGAGCGCGGCGGCGGCTTCTACATCCATAACACGGCGATTGATGTCGTTGTCTCCGCGGCCAGGGTCGAGTGTGCGCACCACGGCTGTGGGCTCTTCGCCACTTTCCATGAGCTTGAAGACCACCAGGGCGCATGCCGTCACCGTGGAGAAGCTGACCTTGTTGACGGTGCCGCACGAGATGCTTGTTGAGGATGCACCGTCCAGGACGGTTTCGCTCCGCATTCGCATTGACAAGAGAGTGAATTGCAAGAAACCACCACATTTGGGGCTTATCTTGCAGAAAACAACCTGGTCGCTAATCATTTGCAAAATTCACCGCGGATTCAGTAACAGTGTTGCAGATTGCACTGAACAAGTGATTTCGCGCGGTTGAGGGCGTTTCCGACAGGTGGGGCCCAATATGCGTGACGTGGCGTAACGGACGCGGTGACGGCGCCGTTTGTGCTTAAGATAGACGCGGTTGGGTCGGCAGAGATAGACCGCCCGCGCCCGACCAGATCTCGCTTGCTCTCCTCTCTGCTCCCACGCTCGCTCTTTCTGCTCCCACGCTCGCTCGCTCCCCTCTCCGGTCGCCGCCGTCCGCCGTCCGCCATGGTGTCCTGGAGCGATAGTGAGAGCACTGAGGGCTCCGCCGCGCAGTACATCTCCTCCGATGACTCCCCTCTCAAGGTCAGAACCTTGTTGCTCATTTGTGTTCTAGGGTTTCTAGGGTTCAACATTGCTCGATTTGAACAAGTTTTTGTTGGATTTCTCAGATCCCAGCTACAATTGATGATCCGTCATTCGAGGGTCTTGCTGATGACTTGAATGTGTTTTGTGAGCATGGGAATCCAGGGAGGAAATATGTTGCATTTGAGGGGATAAGCACTGGTAGGAGGTTCATTGCATGTGCCACTGAAGTAAGTTTCAAGTTTTGTTTGCAGCATTCCAGTTCTTGTTCATGTTCTAGGGTTCATAGGTACTGTTCATGTTCTAGGGTTCATAGGTACTGTTCATGTTCTAGGGTTCATAGGTACTGTTCATGTACTGGATTTTTGTATTGCAGGGTGTTGGAAATTGTGGATTAGTACAGTGGGTAGATGAGCATTTGCCAGAGCATCTGCAGAATGCTATTCATAAGCTGTGGCTTATGTATGAGCATAGCCAGCATGATAACAAGATGGCATGCCTGGAGCATTCAAGCACTGTACACAATCTCACACAGCAGAAAAAAGAGTTGCAGGAGACATATGAGAAGCTTGTTGAAGATGTGAATAACCTATTGGATTATAAGGATAGCCAGCCTGAGGTAAACCAAAAGAATGATGCTGAGAACATTTCAGTGTGTGTGGAAAGCAGCATGACAAAGGATGCTGAGATCAAGAAATTGAAGGTTGTTGTTGTCCAGTTAAAGCAAATTCATGTAGCTCAAGCCACTCTCATTAGGAATTTGAAGTTCAAGCATCTTAAAGAGAAGGAAAAGTTGAGCTCTGATAAGAGGATGTTGGAGATTTGCTATGCTGACCTGAAGAAAGAGAAGGATGACCTGAAGAAAGAGAAGGATAAGCTGGATTGTTGCATTGCTGAGCTGATGAAAGTGAAGGAGAAGTTGACCATGGAGAAGAGCACTCTTGCTTCCTGCATTGTTGAGCTGAAGACAGCAGGTGATAGCAACAAGAGGAAGCTTCACCAGATCAAGTCTATTTGTGATGAGGACTAAGTTGTGTTGTTGGCTGACCATGTGTGTCAATGATGTCTTTTGTACTAGCTATGGAGGAAACTTGGAATGTGTTAAGCTTTATTGTGGTGAACCTTGGATTGTCTATCGGATTTGTGAGAGTACTATGTTTGTCATTAATTATCAGGTTGGATTAAGTTCAGTTTGTACCTGGCATACTAACATAATACTGCTGGCATACATATATAATACCTGCATAGATAGCCTGACATAGATAGCAAGTTCATACTAACATAGATAGAACTGACATAGATAGTACCTGCATATATAGCCTAACATAGATAGCAAGTTCATACTAACCTAGATAGAACTGACATAGATAGAACTGGCATGCTAACATACTGACGAAACTGAACTTTTTCTTCTTCTGACGAAACTGAAGACAACATGTCACTCCTTCTTCAGCATCTTCAGGCGTTGGAAGCGCCGCACTTCATTGTTGTTCACCGCTGCCCTCTTCTTCTTGGCCGGCGGTGGCTCCACCACCTCTTCACCACCACCCTCCTATTCTTGCTTGACCACGACGAGCTCTTGGTTGTCGACGACCTCCGGCAGCTTTTCCACATCAATTGGGCTGTTCTTCTGCCACTCGACGGCGTGGAGGACGGGCACCAGGAGCTGCACATCAGGCTCGTCGGAGGAGGAGTCGGAGGAGAGTACGATGACCTCGTCCACCTCGTCGTCAGAGGAGTAGGAGGAGTAGTCGTCAGATTCGTCAGAGTCGTAGTCGCCAGAGGACTCGGACTCGGCGTCAGAGTCGTCGTCTGGCCGGAGCACCCGTGAATTGCGCCTCTCCCAGTAGGCGTTGTTGATGGGGGCCGGGATAGCGAGGACGGCATCGGTGATGTCATCCGCGGCGGCCGGCGGCGTGGTGGATGAGTGGTACATCCACCAACGGGCGCGCTGCCTGGGGTCGGGGGAGCGCTGCACCTCGCGCATCGCCCACAGGAGAATGGTCTGCGGCGGGACTGTGCGGCCGGCAGGGAATGCACGCTGCCTTTCGGCAGGTGTCATCACCTTCACCAGGCCGCGGGCATGGTTCCTCAGCATCGCTAGGCTGGGGAACCAGCGCGCGATCTCCCTGTACTGCGCGCGCATCTCGTGGTTGTTGCCGGTGAGCTCTTCGATGGCCAGCTGCCACTCCATGGCGACGGTGGTGGGGGTGGCAGTCAGCGGTGATTTCGACGGGAGAGAGGGGAAGAGGAGTGGGCGGCGAGCGGTAGGTGGACACGTATTAAAGGGAGAAACCGAAACGACTAGTTATACAAAACGGACGTTCACCACGCTGTCGGCCTCAACGCACGCTGTCGGCCTCAATGTACCTAAATAAATATAAGTAAAATTGTGGATGCTACTAAAACAACATCACTAGCACTATCCTATTGGTATTGAACCCCTTGTTACTACCCACTGGTCCTGGGTTCGATCCCCAGGCCAAACTATTTTTGTGCAATTTTTTTGAATTTAAATAATTAATATGTCAGTAACTATGCACCAATAGGGTTTTTATTTGTGTGCAATTTTTTTGGATTTCTTGTAAAAAAATTAAGAATGAAACTATGCTCATCATCACAACAACAGAATGAAAACTTCTTGCAAAACATCATAACTAATAAGTTCATCATCACATCATCATAACCAGAGTATCATAGTGCATGACAACCATTAGGTACATTACATAGTCCACCACTTGGACTTGATTTAACTAGTTTCAACATGAAATTCTTAATATTCTTCATCACAAACTAGCCAAAAAAGGCTGAATTAAACATGTTTCAACATTACATCACTTCTTGCTGCCTTGAGAACAATTGAACCATTCAGACATCTTGTATGATGGCTTTCTCACTCTTCCAGTACCTGACAGTTTTGGTGGTATGAATGTTTTCTTTGCCCTTGACCTAGCAACAGTAGCAGAAGATGAACTAGGCCTATCAGCAGCAGCAGAAGATGAACTTAGCCTTGTTGGAGCAGGAGCAGAAGGAGCTGCCCTAGGTACAGCCCTAGTTGCTGTTGGAGCTGTCCTTGCTGTTGGAGCAGGAGCAGAAGGAGCTGCCCTAGGTACAGCCCTAGTTGCTCTTGCCCTTGCTGCTGGTGGAGCTGTCCTTGCTGTTGCACTGGTTGCAGAAGGAGCTCTTGCCCTTGGTGCATCAACTTTCCTGTTTTCCTGCAGTGACAACATATAGATAGATTAGAACATAGTATTAAATATACAAAGATTTAACCTGCAGTGACAACATATATAAACAGCATTTAACCTGGTGTTGGTTCCTTCTCATTGCTAGGGATGGCTTCAGATTTTTGTGGCAGCTAGTGTACCTATGCCTTGTCAAGTTGCAATTGCTTCAGGTTATTGTTGCCATCCTTGAAGTATCTTTGGGAGCTGGCTTCTCAAACTGATTCTTTATCCTCTTAGTCTGCTTCTTTCCTGGCTTGTCTCTGAAAACTGGTGGCTCTATGTCAGGGGTCCCAGTATTTGGCCATAGATCAGGCCCAGGCACAGGATACACAATTGGATTGTATGAGGTACCTTTTGTCTATCAGATATGATAGTGTACTTGCCATACTTCCCTGACTCACCACCAAAAGCATACTTGAGCTGGGTTAGAAACCAGGACCAGCTGGCAGTGTCCTCCTTGTCAACAATAGCAAATGCAATGGGAAAGATGTTGTTATTACCATATCTTCCAGTTGCAGCCAATATTTGTTGCCCTGTTGTCAACTTAACAAAGCAACCATCAACACCTACAACCAAACATAACACATTAGCACCAAACTTAAACAAAAGCAATGGCAAATATGTTGGGAAAATAATTATGTAAGTACTTATGAAGGGTCTGCAACCATTTAGGAAGCCCTCTTTGCAAGCATTGAGGCACATGAAAAAGCCATGAAATCTAGGGTTTTTGCTAGGATGAAGCTTTAAATGCTTTGTTGTCACAATGCATCTACTTTCAGGATTGGTATCCAGCACAGCTTGGAGGTAATCCCTTATCCTAGTGTATTGTGCCCTGTGATCTCCTTGGACAACTTCCTTAGCTGCTTTCCTTGCCCTGTAGGCCATGTGAATGGACACTTCAATTCCATGTTTTTTCTTCAAATTGTCAATTATTGCCTGGACTGGTGTGTTTATGTCAGACCTTAACTGTTGCTCACACTCATGTGCCAACCATTTTGCAGTGACTTTGGTGCTCTCTCCAACAGCAGGACAACTGTGATACAAGTTCATTTTCTTCATGCAAAATGTCTTCTCATGTGCAATTTGGGATGCAGCCATGAAAAAAGGACAGTCATCTGTACTGCAAACTACAATAACTCTATCTGAGAAATTCCTATGAAATGAGTAGTTCCTGTTTTGTGAGATGTGAAATGTAAGGAGTGCCCTCCTGAACTGCTGGACATCTAGGAAACAAAGTTGCTTCACAAATTGTTCTTGTGGGTTTTCCCTCTCCTCATCATACCAAATTCTAACTTTATTCTTTTTGGACCTGCTCTTCCTACCATTTGGTAGCTTAAATGGTGGAAGCTGAGCACAATCATTCTCTTCCTGACTTAAGTCACCTGGGTTGCTCTCCTCACCAGATGAAGGTGCCCAATCTTGCTCTATGATTTGATCCAAACTTGCATGGGATCTTGTTGTTGGCCCCTTCCCCCTCCTCTTACTTCCTCCTGTGCTGCTGCTACCTCCTGCACTGCTTCCTCCTATCAAGCAAGCATCTAGTTGCTCCTCTTGTCCTTCCTCTTCATCTCTTCCTTCATTCTCCTCCTCCTCCTCCTCATCTTGTCCATATAGCTCTTCTACATCAGTGTCTCCTTCAAAGTGGTGTAGTGGATCATCCCTATGCCTCTTCATTGCCTCCAACCTTGCCAATATGTCCTCATCTTCAAGATCTTCATCCTCACTTTCACTATCAGTGAACTCCTCAGCAAGCAGCTGTGGGAGTTTTCTTTTTGCTGCATTGTACTTCTCTCTTTGTATCATGTTACTCCTATACCTCTGAATTTCTTCATTTCCTTTCTGCTCCATCATCTGCTCAATGTGCTCTTGCTCTTGGTCTGTCTCCATGAAATACTCATGCCTCTCATTACCATTGTCCAAAGCAAACTCAGGTTCACTTGGGCCCTTTTGCTTCAACAAACAAGAGATGTCTTGTGTGTTCACTACTTGGACTGGCAGTGGTTGGGGTTTCACTGGACTGGGGAAAAGAACTCCTGAATTGTCTACCTCATAGACAACTGGTACACCTATTTCTGACAAAGGAACATGCTCTTCATAAGCATGACCAATGTTCAAATCAACTGGTCTAGGTGCATCACTTCTCATAACTGTAATGTTAACAACATTCTTTCCTTTCCTAGCTATGTCATCCAACATTTCTTCCACCTTGTCATCATCAGTTAATTCTTCCATTCCTGACACACCAACTCCTGGATCTCTAATATAATACATAAAATCCCTTGAACTATAGCCTTCTACCTCTATTAGGGCAATGAGATTCCAGAAGGTTATGTGTGATAAACAGATTGTTCTTTCCAAGTTATCTTTGTCTAGGAAATGGAACCTCACTTCCCATTCTTCATCATCCAAGCTACAAATAGTGATAAAATGCATTTAACAGTGTTCACAACTATTGTTAAGAGGTCTTATTGGTGCCAACAGAATTTCAGTTTACAGTGTTAAAATCCAGTTAACAGTGTAAACAAAATTTAGTTAACAGCATACACTTATCAATAAATTCAGTTAACAGTTAACAGTGTTCACAATATTCAGTTAACAGAGTTAAGATTGTTGGCAACAGAAATTCAGTTAACAGTGTTAAAATCCAATTAACAATGTTCAATAAATTCAGTACACAGTTGACAGTTTACTGAAAATTCAGTTAACAGCTAACACTAACCCTAATGCTAGAACCCTAACACTACAACCTTAACCGTACTACAACTACCCAAGAACACCAACCATAGAACCCTAACACTACAACCCTAACCCTAGAATACAAATCGCGGAAATGACAAGGGAGGAGGAGGATGACTTACTCCACTCCGCCGAAGGAGGAGGCAAAATGGTGGCTGCCGGTCGGATTGGCCTTCACCGCCTGGGCGAACGCAGTAGCCGCCGCATATTCCAACGACTTTGGCGGCGACGGCGGTTGGGGAAGAGGCAGCGAGCTCGAGGGATTGGAGCTCCCGCAGAACTCCGGTGGATCTCTAGCACCGCCGCCCGGAGCATCCCCACCGGCAGCAACTCCCCGCCGCCGTCCACGCCGCCAGGTTTCGTCGTCGCCATGGATTGGAGCTGGAGGGAGAGGACGGAGCAGATCTGATCTGGTCGGGCGCCGTTGGTCGGTCGGTCCGGCTCGACCAGATGTACGCGCAAACGGCGCCGTCACCGCGTCCGTTACGCCACGTCATGCATATTGGGCCCCACCTATCGGAAACGCCCTCAACCGCGCGAAATCACTTGTTCAGTGCAATCTGCAACACTGTTACTGAATCCGCGGTGAATTTTGCAAATGATTAGCGACCAGGTTGTTTTCTGCAAGATAAGCCCCAAATGTGGTGGTTTCTTGCAATTCACTCTTGACAAGAACAAGATCACATCCTGAATGTTTCCACCAAGCTTAGTCTTCTAGTGGTCTTCTAGTACTTATATGGTAATGCAGGGTTTAATTTAGTTCGCTCTAGCTCAAGAGAAGATGGATTTTGGTGGCGATGCAGCGGTTAATTCGACGTTAGATTAGCAGTTGAAGTAATTTCCAACCGTGGAAGATGTATTTTGTGACCATGGGATATAAGATCCTTCGCGCAACAAATGAATCGAAATATATGCTGCTTATATGCTTATTAACAAAGGGTTGCATACTTCTCCCACCAACTTATGCATTATGTCTTATCAAATAAAAAGTTATATGCATCATGTGATAGTTACATAGTAGCTCCAAATCATTTCATTTGCATCCGTGATCTCTGTACTGATATAATCCATGAAGATGGCTTCATGTCACGGTCAAATTATGCATTATCTATCTATTCTATTATGTGACGGTCTTCTTTAAAAAAATAATCCAGATGTATTATCAAAGTTCACCATGACAAGCTTAAGGGAAAAAAAATGAAAAATGAAAGAAAAACGTGAAGAACTAAAGAGTTTAAACTGATGTTAGACAAAGAAAACAAAAAGGAAGACAAATATGACTTACAAACAACTACAAGTCTACAACTAGATCAACTGTGCATGATCTCCATGGGCCATAGCATATTTCTGTGTTCTTAGAAACATGACTGAACTGATCGACTAGAAACAAATGCATTGAAGACTGATACGTCTTAATTAATAATAATACAAGATTAGTTCGTGCAAGATAATGTGGCTTAGTAAGACAGACATACAAAGAACTTGGGAATGAGGAAGGACACTCAATGAACGAGAGACTAAACACATAATGTATATAGCTAACTGATGCATACAGACTGAGGGACCGCATGCTTATAAAATGATAAATGAGAATACTAAACAAAATCGAAGATACTGCAATAGGAACAATAATAATGCACAGAGATTACTGAAAACTGAATAAAATCTTGAAACACCCCGTGTAAGAAAAAACCTTCAAACAAAATAAGTAAACATTGAAGGACACGCACAAAAAAATATCTTAAAATAAATATTAAAACAATGACAATACACAAAGATTGTCTAAATAAGAGAACATTTTAACAAAAAAAAACACTAAAGACAGAAGGAATAAGTAACCAACTGATGGAATGAAGAATGAAACAAACATCTACGAGTAAACCGAAACAATAATGAACTGAAAGAGAATCCAAAGACTTAAGAAATAGAGAGTGAGGAAAAAACTACAAAAAATCCAGTGTACAAACTGCAACATGAGGTAAGTAATGACACCCGCGTTATATTTTGTAACGGATAGAGAGTAATAAATTGCATGAAACAAACATAACTTATGATTGACATTTGCATGTGACATGGCTACATGATTAAAAAAATTAGGGACGAATTACAACAATTCAAGATTGGAGGATTACTTCATTTAAGTGTGCGAAACATAGCTATAGATACCATTTGACATACGGAGTACCTCTCTTTAATCCATATCGCTTGTCGTCTCAATAAATATATTTAAACGTATTTTAGTGTTAGATAAACAAAAAGTAAGTTGTGTTGATCGAAGGAGTACTGAAATTAGCGGCGTAACTATCCTGATCGTCGAAGCAAATTGATCGTAGTCTTAACTATTTTTAGAGCATGGTACACTTTTTCTTTAACTATCCAGGGCGTACTGATAGAGCTGATTTATCCACTCCGTTTAGCGCTGCAACCATTTTCCGTATTCCAGCTGGTTCTACTACTCCGTGATTGTTGAACAAACAATTGTATTCTACTGTACCGTACTCCTTCCCCTATGAGACTATGGCTAGGCGGTGCAGCTATGGCCATGCCATGTCCCATCGCGCGTCGGGAACCGTCGGCCGGTGGCAGGCACGGCTGGCGACGCACGCCCTGCAGTAAACGTCTTACAGGGTACAGTACGTAAAAATCGTGATTGACTGTTCAGGCCAAGGATGTTAATTATAGCACTGGGCCGTTAAGTGAACTGCTAAACCGGGCCGTTTTGTGGCCGTGACCCCTAGCTAAGTTTTATGTTTTTTTAACTGCGTTTATTTATTTTTTAGTCATTTTATTTATATTTTTCTGTTTTTTAAATCATATCCAACGCGGACGTGATTTGGGATGCGGCCGCGCGGTGAGCGCATGCACGATCCAATGGACATGACCAGACACGGGCGAATCCATCCCCGCCTCAAAGAGACAAAAATCCGGTTCGCGGGTAGCTCGCTCCAGTTGCATGGCCGAACTAGCAGCCTTCCCCCCCTCTCTCCTCTCCTCTCACTAGTGAACGGATGGAAAAAAGGCAGCGGCACAGTAAACGAAACAAGCAGCTGAGTCAATGTGTACTCGATTGATTGATTGATGGACATCAGTCATTGGTCAAGGGCCGACAGTCAAAATGTGGCGTGCGCCGCTGGTCGTGCCATAGGTCCTCCGAGCCTAGCTGCACCGTGCAGCCATTGCCTCGTGGGTGCAGCCAAATCTCCTCTCCTCCGAATGTCCAGTCCACAGCAAAATGAACCACCACCATATCGTAGTAGTATTTGGTGTACTTTTTTGAACATTAGTATTTGGTGTACTAGTATGGTTGTTTCGGCCTGGCTTAGCGTGTCTCTAAATCTTCTGCTGTTTGTTTTTACCGGCAGGGAGACCTAAAAAGGAGTGGATTGTGGTTGACCGGAGCTAAAATATAGACCTTTTGTTCAAATCGTAAATTATGCAGCAAATTTAGGTAAGGAAATAAAAAACGCCGACGCGCGCTCCTGCCGCGCCCGTCGATGCCATGGCCCTCGCCGTCTTCAGTGGCCGCCGGTGTCGTCGTCGTCGCTGACGAGGTCGGCGTAGGCCGGTGGCGTTCAGAGGTGGGACGGCGGCGCATGGTATACAGGGGCGGCCTGGAAGGTCGGAGGTGCCTGCACCACCTCCTCCCGTGGCGAGGTCTCGCGCTCCGGTGACCGCGGCAGCGTGGGGCACCAGTTCACGCCCCCCGCGGCGTCGGCCATGTCCGGAGCCGTGCACGAACAGCTCCACCGCTGGCCTACCAGGGCCGGGTGAAACGCGGCGACGGGCTCCTCCTCTAGCACCTCCACCCTCCTCTCCTCCTCCTTGACGGCCACCATCTCCAACTCGGGGAAGGCGACGTCGCCAGCGGCAGAGAGTGCCAGCGCCTCCTCCAAGCCGTCCCACTGATGCTCGTCGTGCGTGTTCATGGAGTCCTCCATGACACGCTGCATGAGCCGGGCCTCCTCCTCCGCTGTCACGCGAGGAGGTGGAGGTGGTGATGGAGACGGGGAAGGCGACGGCGTGGGTGTGAGGCTGCGCACCCGCGTACGCCCGCACACCTCTCAACGTGGCCGCCGTGGCCCCAACACCGTGCCGGCAAAGTAGGACGCGCGACGCGTGTCGTGCTCGTCCTGGAGCCACGTGTCCCAGAGCACGGAATCAGGGGCATACCGGTCGTTGTAGTAGAGGTCGTCGGGGAGGAGGTGGCGGCAGCTCTCGATCTCATCGCGGCGCGCACGGTCGCTTAACGGCACAGACAGGATCGGGACCCGGTCGGCGTCGAGGTGCCAGTTGTTGGGGAGGTGGACGTCGCTCCACGGGACCAGCGTCCTCGTCTCCCAGTAGCGCCGGCACATGTCGGCGCTGAGGTACTGTCGGTCGCGCTCGCAGGCGGGCCTAGGGGAGATGGTGAAGGGGGCCGGCGTAGGGCCTCGACGGGAGGAGCACGGCGGTGACGCGGGCTCCTCTTCCTTCACGGAGCTGCGGCGGCGGCCCGAGGAGGAGCCGGCCTCGCGGTTGTGCTTCCCCTTGCGGCCGTAGTTCCACAGGCCCATGGCTGCGAGGCGGCCGGCCGGCGAGTTCGAGGCCTAGGGTTTGGAGGTGTCGGGTTTCGAGGAGGCCGCGGGGTGGAGTGGGGAGTGTGGACGACGACCGGTCCACGGGTTCCATATTTAAGTACGAGCGCGACGTTTCCCTGGGCGGATGACAGGCGGGCCCGGACGCGCGTGCGCATTGACGTGGGCGGATGGGAGGTAGGTGGCCGCCTGCCACGCGGCTCCAACGCGGACGAGCGCGCGTTCGTTTGTTGTCCGCCGCGACCCAAACCCGGCGCATGTTTGCGCTCAAAATAGGTCGGCCCGGACACAAAACGAATAGGATGGGTACGGGCCGTCGCGTGCTGGGCTGACCGATTTGTCCCTTTTATCCCAAATGGATGGGGCCAGACAGAATGGGGTCGCGCGGTGGAGTTGGCCTAATGGAGCAGCCCAAAGCCCAAGGAAGAGGTGGCGGTGAGAAAATTACACTCGTTCTTGAATTCTCCAGCGCACTATCCGCCGGCTATTTTAACTCGAGCGCACATACCTGCATTCATCCTTCTTGGTTCCATCTCTCCACACTACACCTGCCATGGCCTTCTTGAGCTCCAAAGCTATTTAGGACAGTCTCTCGTCCAAGTAAAAGATGGAGATCGACGCCATTGCTGTCGGTTGGTAGGCCGATAGGTAGCCGAAGGCGGACGTCCCAATGAAAGACGCGGCCGATGACGTGTCGGCACCGTCCTCCTCGCCGGTCCATGCTGGCAATACCATGGACGAGGCGGGTGCTCACTACAACGACAAGACGTTAGCTGAGCGGGAGGCCATGTTCCGGCAGACACATGCCGACCAGGAGTACAACCTTTGCCTCCTCGATGAGCACCGGCACGCGGAGGAGCAACTTGCTGCTAGAATGACCATCGCGCTGGACGTGGATCTGGTCGACTCCTATCGGATCGCCCACAAAATCCGCCACTACCGCTGGTGGTACCGCCGCCATCAGGCAGAGCTAGAAGTCGCCTTAAAGGAGATCGACGAGGCGGCGGATGAAATCTACGACAAGAGCAAGGACGAGGACAACGTCACCAACTCCGCCATGCCTATGCCTTGCCGCCACGACAATGAAGCTGGCACATCTGCAGGCACCAGCGATAGCGAGGAAGAGTAGAGCATGGGAGGTCGCCGACGCTTGGGTCCCAGGAAGGCCATC
>NC_041385.1:16080510-16091620 GCF_002162155.2 Triticum dicoccoides
CGGTCTGTTGACAGATGCGGTGTCTGGTTTGCGGGACAACCTTGGAGACACCCTGAGTCTTGGGCTCGATGGCGGTGGCGCCTGGAGCCTTCACCCTTTTGATTGCATTGTCGCGGAATCTCGGTCCCTCTCGGTGGCATATGGCCTACGACGTCGGGTTTGCCTCCCCCTAGAGTATCACATCCAAGTCCGTGGAGTGGGTTGCATCCGTTTATCTTCTATCTTGTAGATGGGTCCCCGTGGTCCTTGCTCTCAGTCCTTGTTGTCCCTTGGCAGGAGCGGTTGCCCATGAACCGATGTGAGGGGGCTATCCCTACGGTGAGAGGACAAAATCACTGTTTTGACCTTTTGTGCTAACAAATTCCCGAATTGACCTCGGTTGCAAAAAAATTCCTAATCTGACCTTTTTTAGTGACGCCAACATCTCTGGCGTCTGGGTTGCATTGGAGACGCCAGGGACCCTGGCGTCTGGTCCCTGGCCCGCACGACCCGCGACCACGTTGACCGGCTGACGTGGCAAAGGGGCCAGACGCCAGGGTACTTGGCGTCTGGCCCTGGTAAGGGTCCAGACGCCAGGGTCCTTGGCGTCTGGCCCTTGTAAAGCGTATACATGGATCATCTGCGAGGATAAGATCATCTGCTTCGCTTAAAAGCGTATACATGGCTATCGATTGGCACTGGATCCGCGCTTTTCTTTTTCTTTTGTTCTTTTTCTGAATGGCCCCGGCGATGCTTGATGGACAAAGCTATGCTGCGCACTATGATCTTTGGAGTTGGAGTGGCCTAGATTCGAGAATCGGGAATACTCCTATCTGTATCTGTAGGAGGACGGGTTAATGACTTGGCGTGTAGAAATAATGGGTCAATGGCTGCGAGAGTTGGGCGTGGAATCAACATCCCTTCTTCCTCAAGGGACGAACATTCTTGCCTCAAATTGAAGTCGGAATAGAATTGCTCACTTCATCTTGCTTCACTTAATTAGTAATAATACTAGTAGTGCTCCTACTGCAAGTAGAGAGCCCTTACTCATGAGGTAATTATATTAGTGTATCCATGGTTATGCATAACGATGACCTTGTTGAAGGCTTTGCTTTTGGGAACGTGGTCTTTTTCCAGGGATGAAAACCTATGACGTTTGATCCGGCAATGACAACGTGTGTGCATTTTTTTCCTGAAGACGTTGTTTTTGGAAAACCTTCTTTATAGTTCGGATGCTATCTTATTTTCTTTTTTCTATCTTTTTTCTTTTTGCGGTGCATCCTAGATGTTTTGGACATCTTGTTGATGCAGAGACTGCATGTAATTGATATATGCTTGATTTTAATATATTCCCTGTCTAAAAATATATCCATGGTTCAACGATAGACAAACAAGTATCACTTTCGTTTGTCCAGTGCTAGATAAGATTGTAAAAAATATATATGGAGTGACGCTTCTATGAGAAGCTGGGGAGGGGAGCGATTCTCCCAAAAGAACTGACCCGCCTCCATCCTGGGTTATAAGTCTTCTCTGTATTTTGTGTCAATATTTTACTAGATATTTAACTAACAAAATATTAATGTATGTCATAAAAAATTATATCGTTGCATTATAGTTGAACATTGTTTTCAATTAAATTTTTGTACATGCATTAATATTTTGTTAGTTAAATTTAAGATTAAAATTTGACACATAATACAAAAATACTAATAAACCAAGACGAAGGTAAATAGTAATATGTTGGAATTTCAGCAATGATCTTTATCTTACCAGTGGTACTAGGAGTACTATTGCAAGGCCCTTTACCTATGGCTGTCAAACCAATCTCTGCGCTCCCAAGTACTAGAATATGCATGCGTCCGTTGAGAGGAGGATGTGACAATTGCCCCGATTATTTTAGGCACCTTGGTTTAAGAGCTCACCAATGATTTTACTGTTAGGTTATCACTACAGTATCACTCTATCTAAGACCCATTGCTCTGACAGAGAAGACTTGTGCATTAACACGCTGAGCTGAGCTGAGCTCGCACCCTCTCAATTATGGGAGTGCAAGAATGCGTCCCAAGATGGACCTGACATGCTATATCAATCAATAGACGCCAGGACTGCACAGCACGGGATGATTCTTCAACCGCGAACTGTTCCCTGCATGCAGTAACTACACAAACATGTATTACTGTCCCTTACCAGGGCCAGACGCCAAGGACCCTGGCGTCTGGACCCTTACCAGGACCAGACACCAGGGACCCTGGCGTCTGGCCCCTTTGCCACGTCAGCTGGTCAACATGGTCGTGGGTCGTGCGGGCCAGGGACCAGACGCCAGGGTCCCTGGCGTCTCCAATGCAACCCAGACGCCAGGGATGTTGGCGTCACCAAAAAAGGTCAGATTAGGAATTTTTTTGCAACCGAGGTCAATTCGGAAATTTGTTAGCACAAAGGGTCAAAACAGTGATTTTGTCCACGGTGAGACGACCCCTTCTGGAGGTGGCTCAGTATGTTCGAATCCCTAGGTGTTCGGTGGGTTCTCATGGAGACTCAGGTTCGATCCTCTTTAATAGTCTTGGTTGTAGTTTGTAATGGGTGGACTCTCTTATTTTTATTGTTGGGTGTTGGGGTTTGTGGTACTTGTGCCACACGCCCGTCGTCATTATATTTCTTTCGACCTGCTTGTTGGAAGGTATCCTCACCACTTTGTATGTATGTGTCTTTATCTTTAAAAGGGAGTACTATATGAAGTAGTGAGAACCTAAGGTTATATTGGATGATCAAAATTTCTATTGAATTAGTTTCAAACCTTCTTTTTCATTTTGTATATTCTTTTCAAAGACTAATAGTGTTTACATTTCGATCAAGGAAATTGCTTTGGGTATGATATGTGTCCGACCGGCATACGAAACTAGGATTCTAGGTTCATGGTTCAAGTGGTGATTTCATCTCACGGTGGTTTGCCAGTGTTGGACATCCGTTCTGCAGAAAATCGTCGTATGCCCAACACTGCTCATCAATCTACCGTGTCTTTTGTTCCTCTACTGTTTATCTTCTATATCTAAATAGCTAGCTATCCCCACTAAATTATTTCTCTCAACATGCAAACATGCTACCTCATCATGTAACATGCATGAAAAAAGACCCACACACACTAACCTATTTCTCTAAAATGCAAGCATGCCACATCATGCAACATGCATGAAAAAGACTCACCTCCACATGCAAATATGCATGGGAATTTCCTTTTTGTTGTGATATTTATATTTAATAAATGTTATGCAACTATATACAAAAATCAAACATATTTTCAGTCCTGCCTCTTATATTATTACTCAAAATATTCATATTTCGTACAAGGAATCTCATCGAAATGTGTTGCAAACTACTCCTAATTAATACGACAAGCAGAGAAACTATCGTGCAGGGCATCACCTAATTAATACGACAAGCAGAGAAACTATAATACCCTCTATTACTTAATGTTGTGTTTGCTTTTTTGAAATATCAAATCTCATAAACTTTGTTCCAAATTTACGGAGAAAAAACATCTACATCTACAATGCCAAGATTATATGATTAGATTTATTATAAGATGCAGTTTTATACTTTATATTTGGTATTGCAGATATAAATAATTATCTCTGACAACTAAATTTACAAAGTTTGATTGTTAATAAAAATCTACGCGTACTAGTATGGGCTCCTTTGATTCAAAGGAATTCTATAGGATTTCTGGAGGATTGAAATCCTTAAGAATTTTTCCTATGTTGGTCCTTTGATTCATAGGATTGGATCCCATAGGAATTTTTCCTATGAAATCTTTTGTACTACATTTCATAGGAAATCTAACATCCACTCAATCTCTTTTTACAATTCCTTTGTTTTTCCTGTGCCATCAAACACTCCATGCTAATTCTGTAGGATTCATGTGTGCATGCCACTCTAACCCTATACTTTTCCTATTCCTACGATTTGAAAATCCTGCGAATCAAAGAGGGCCTACATTATTACACAGAGGGAGTATAGAGCTTCGGCTTCAAAACACTTTAGTTTGTTCACTGTAGTATCTTCCCCACCTGCCAAGGACCAAGCAGGCTACACCAAATTTATGGTGGTTCGTTTTGCTCTTTGACTGTTGCAACTTTGGGTGTCACATTAACTCAGCCGCTTGCTCCTTTACTGTGCCGTGCGCTTGCTGTCTCTCTACCCTTCCTCCTCTCGTCTTCTCTTCTCCAGCCGTTCACCAGAGACAGCAGAGGGAGAGAGAGAGAGAGAGAGGTTTGTTCCATGCGAACGCAGGCTGCTAGTTCGGCCATGGAGATGGAGCTGCCCAATCTCAATGTCCCGGTGAAGCAAGAAATCGTTGTGCATACTGCAGGAGCCCAAGGAAGAGGAGGTGGTGGCGGCGCCATCGCGGAGGCGTCGGAACACGGCACGAGGAGGACGGAGCCCACCGTGAGGATTGAAGCCAACATGCTTGACTGCCCCATCTGCTCCTCCCCCTTCAAGCCTCCCGTCTTCCAGGTTGGTGTAGTAGTAGAGCAATTTCTGAGGTTTGGCTACTCAACATCCCATGAACTGAATCGAATTTAGCAGCAGCTGCACGCACCGATTTTAGTAGTATTTTCTTACTTCCCTCCCTCGATCTGTCTAGTGCAAAGGCGGGCACCTGGCTTGCGGCAGCTGCGTCGCCAAGCTCCCCTGGAAGCAGTGCCAGAGGTGCGACCACGGCGGCGACTTCCACGGCTGCCCCTTTGTGGACGCCTTCGTCTCCTCGGCTAGGATGAAGTGCGACCACCACGGATGCGGCCGCCAGGGTCACCTACCACAAGCTCGACGACCACAAGAGCGCGTGCCCGCTCGCGCCCTGCAAGTGCCCGGTGTCCGGCTGCGGCTTCGAAGGCCCGCCGCCGGCGCTCCGCCACCACCTCAGCGCCGTCCATTCCATGCCGGTGCACGCGGTTCAGTACGGCAAGGTGCTCCTGCTCGAGGTGCCCGTGTCGGAGCCGCGCCGCCTGCTGTTCGCGGAGGAGGACGGCCGTGCGTTCCTCGTGGTCGGCGGCTCGCTCGGCCTGGGCGTGCCCATCGCCTTGTCGGTGGTGTGCATCAGGGCGGGGGCGTCCCCGCCGCCGCACTACGTGGCCAAGGTGTGGGCGAACGGGCCGCCGGCGGCCGCCAACGACAGGACCGACACGGTCCGGGCGGACATCCAGGTGACGAGCAGCAAGGAGCCCGGCGCCATCGCCGTGGAGGAGCTGACCTTCTTGACGGTGCCGCACAAGCTGCTGGCCGGGGCTGGCCCGTCCAGGGCGGTGTCCCTCCACCTTCGCATTGACAAGATCACCTCCTAAATGATTCTGCTATGCCTAGGGTTCTACTGATCTTGACACTAATAAGGCTTAGTCTAGTTTGGTTTAATTTAGCTTAACCGATGATGGATTTTGGTAGCATGCATCGATTCGTTCAACATCAGATGAGTACTTGTTAGTTCCCACATGATTAGTACAAGGAAGAGGTATCTTGTGGCTGTTTTTTTTTATTTGACGTTAGTATCTTGTGGCTGTTGGATGTAAGATCTTTGGGTAGCATGTAAACCAAATATATGCTGACTATATGTTTGTTAAGAAATTGTCCCTCCACGTTCGCATTGACAAGATCACCATAGTCTGACCGGCATGTCAATCTCGCCGCCACCACCGTTCAACTTGACCGAGTTCGACTAAATTAGATTAGTTGTGTGGTTTGGTGAATTATATGTTTGTGAACTATATGACTAAGAATGCAGTTTGTCAGGACACGTTAGGCCAACTCCACCGCGCGACCCCGTCCTGTCCGGGGCCCTTCGTTTGTGGTAAAACGGATAAACTGGGCGGCCCAGCGCGCGGGAGCAAACGGATTTTTATCCGTTTTGTGTTCCGTTTTTGATCCATCCGCGGCCCAAGTTTGCGCCACTTTTGGGGTGAAACGGACACCACGCGGACGCGACGGGCGTCTGCGCGTGTCTTCCCCTGGCCCGCCCGTCGGTGGCAAAGGACGGGCCTTTTTCTATCCGCCCCCTTCCTCCCTCCGGCCGCATCCCACTCCACTCTTCTTCACTCTTCCCCACTCTTCCCCTCGCCGCCGCCGCTACCATTGCAGCCGTGCAACTCGGACGCGCGCTCACCCAGCCCCTTCTCCTCGTCACCGCCGAGCTACCCAACCACGACCACCTGGTTTGCGCACCTGCTGGCCGGATTTGGGGCGGATCCGGTCGGTCTTGAGCTCGCCCGGCTGTGGGAGGCCGGGCCGCGCCATGGACTGACCGGGCACCTCGCCGGAAGGCCCTGGCAGGGCCGCAAGGCCACATGCAGGCAGTGGCTCGTCCTCTAGCCGCTCGGATCTGCACCGTCGGTGGTCCGCCGGCAGATACACGAATGGCGGCCGGCCGGGCTCGGTGCTTGCCCAAAAGCTCGTCGGCACACCGTTGCCCCTCATCAAGTGCGACCACTGCCCAAGGATGGTCGTGCGCCGCGTGTCTACAACGCCGGAACATCCCGGATGGGTGTTCATCAAGTGCCTAAACGATGGGGTATGTGCTCTTTTTAGCTTCGGTTTGTGCTTTCGGATTAGACTAGTTGTGCTAACTTTAAGTTTTATTATGTAGAATGGATGCAAGTTTTGGTATTGGGGAGAAGAGTACATCGATATATTGATAGAGCCAAATTTAGTACATGTTCGTGCACTTTTAGCTAGCCTAGAGGATGTAGATGAGACAAGTGCACTTGTTGCTAGATTAGAGGCTAGGCACGATACTACGTATGAGGAAGCAAACATCGACTTCTGGCTTGAAGAAGAAAGGAGGGTGCAACGTCGAGCCTCCTCCACAGATCAATAATGAGTGCATCGAGAAGGTCCTAACCCAACTCAAGGGAGCAGTTATAGAAGTTGGATATCTTCTCAAATGTATTCTTGTCGTTCTTGTTTTCTTTGACCTTGCTTTACTAGTCAAAATGTGATGATGTATTGTCATGTATCAAAAATGAATGATGAAAAAAAGTTTAAAGACTTGCAAAGAAATGTGCACGCGGACAAGATGCGGCCCGGATGCGTCCACGCGCTGGACGCACGGCCACCGCATCCCGGAAATTGAACGGACACGACCCCATTGCCCTACCCAAACGGACAGAATCCGGACAAAACGGACGTCCGTTTGGGATCACGCGGTGGATTTGGCCTTACATCTGTTAAGTTTAGTAAGATCATATCCCACATTGTGTGTTTTGTAAAGCAATAATTACTTGTCAACTGGACCATCACACCCTCTCATCCGAAGAGGCACATCTTAATCTCAAGCGTTGGTTTTATTAGAGGGGTTGTACGTGAAGTGGAACCCAAAGTTATATTATCCCAAATAAAAACTCCACCTACATAGCAATACTTTAAAGATCAAAAAAAAAAGATCAGTTCTTTGAAAAGTTAAAACAAACATTAGCGGCATGCTAAAATTATTGGCACCTATCTTTCCTTTTGGGGTATGCTCTGCTGGCTCCAACATTTGCCACAATGGCCACCCCAGTTTTCCTCTTAGGTCTTCACCCTCCCCTCTCTTTCATTATTTCCCCACTAAAACACACGGTGTGACCAGAAATAACCATGAAGGAAGGGGAGAGTCGTGCAACAAGGGTGAGTGCCAAGGAGGTGAAGTCGGAGTCGGAGAAAGGGGAGGTGACGATGCAGGACGAAGGCGAAGCAGGGGATGCGTTGGTGGCGGTGGAATCCATGGCACCGACGCAGATCGACGTGAGGATGGACGTGACACTCCTCCATTGCCAGGGCTGCCTCCTCCCCCTCAAGCTCCCCGTGTTCAAGGTTATCTCTCCTCTCACACCAAAGCGACCAATTTTTTTGAAAGAACAAAAAAAACCTCATTCTATATCTTTTTGAGAGGATTCCTTTGAGATCTTCGGAAGATGACACATTTATTTTATTTTCACGTGGATGCAAGACATTTGTTATCTTCTTCATCTATATTGTGTGCATCGTAATGATGCAGAGACCAAACGTTATACTCCTTTTGTTAAAACAAACTTGCGTGTGGTTGCGTTTACTGTGGCAGTGCGATGCCGTAGGGCACGTAGTGTGCTACTACTGCCGTGCCGGGCACCGCACCGTCTGCAGCCGTGCCAACACCCACTGCGGCCAGCTGGACAAGGTGGTCGGCGCCGCCAAGGTGCCATGCCCCTACAAGGCGTTCGGCTGCGAGCGCTACGTGGTGTTCCATGAGGCTGCGGACCACCAGCGCGTGTGCCTGTCCGCGCCCTGCACCTGCCCGGAGTCCGCATGCGCTTTCATGGGCTCCCGCGCGATGCTGGTCGACCACTTCGCCGCCGATCACCAGCGCCCCGCCGTCACGGTCCGCTATGGCCGGTCTTGGAGCCTAAGCTTCTCCCTGTCGCACGGCTGGCACCTGCTCGTCGGGGAGGAGGACCGCAGCGTGTTCCTCGTCTCCCTCTGCCTGCTCGGTGCGGGCACCGCCGTGTCACTGATGTGCATCAGGCCGGACGGCGAGGCTGAGACGGGGCCCCGGTTCTGGTGCAAGCTCTCCATTGAGCGTCG
This sequence comes from Triticum dicoccoides, assembly GCF_002162155.2. Taxonomy (NCBI): domain Eukaryota; kingdom Viridiplantae; phylum Streptophyta; class Magnoliopsida; order Poales; family Poaceae; genus Triticum; species Triticum dicoccoides. Next base: position 16,089,073 of record NC_041385.1, read on the forward strand.
TGGCGGCGACAAGGACTACGACCTAGTTCTCATGACCTCGCCGGTGATCAGCAACGCGCTGTCCACGTGCGCGCCGGCGTTGGGCCAGGGGATGTTCTTGGTGGTGCCCCAGGAGCTGCTCTCCGGCGACATGCTCACCCTCAGCGTCCGGATCGATCTGATCCCACCTGCCGCCGTCGCTCCCAAGTCAACTACACCGCAGGCCAGGGTGCCGCGGAGGATGCAGTGAAGTAAGTGTTTGATCTCCTTCATGTTATGGATGATTAGTGCAGCTAAGTTAGATGATTAGTATGAATGTATGACTAGAGGCTAAACCACACATGTGCAAGCTAATTAACCTAATCAATCAAGATTATGGTAACAAGTTCAGTAGTAATTTAACTAAGCAGCAGTGAAGGATTACTACTGGCTATGGATGATTAGTATAAATTTATGATTATTCTGGCATCTGATGGTTAAGCTGTTTAGGCAATATCATTACTAGATCAGTTTAACAAGATTTTTTTTTTGCTGCGAGCAAGCTTGACCTGATGCTCAAAGAACCTTAAAGTTCAACCGAAGATGCCATTGTGGACAGAGTCACATTTCAAAGAGTTTTCCCCCCTCTCGGAGACGGGTCAAGTTGTGTGAGGATCATGCTTCTTTCAAAGTTTGTCTTCATGGTTCACATAAATCCTGGTGTGTTTTGATGTAAACCTTTTGGTATTCGATGACTTGGAACTTCTATGTTTAATAAACTGATTGTGCGCATCACATGATGTAGATGCCTGATGCAGAGGCCTGGGTTACCCCTTTCTGAAAAAAAAGATGAACAACAGTTGTGTCCATTGTCCAACATAGCGTCAAATATAAGCTTTGATTTTTTTTTTTTTTTGTAATTCATCTGTGAACACAAGTAAAATGTAGCTTTCGCACACCAAACCATAAGATTATTTTTGAATTTTTTCACAATGCAATGGACCTGACAAATTCAGTCCAACCTCCAACCTGTTGGTTACATTGCAGCTACTACTTAGTTTCTCAAGTCCCAAACTGCATAAACTATGTGCATTTCCCAAGTTTATTTAAAATATCACCTGATAATGCGCATTCAAAAGAGGTTCGCAATCTTTTTGTGACATTTAACAGGAAGCAGTAGCTTGGAGAGAGATTCTATTGCAGAAATGGACATGCAAATCGAGAGTAGTTTAAGCAAACAATCACCCACATTGTATGCAACACAAAGATGCTTGTCATCTTCCTACATTATGAAACCTACATTTCTCCTCAAGTACATAAAAAGATTCCACAATTTTTCTACAATCTGTAAAAGCTTAAAGATTCTGTCTAGCAAATATTTCTTACCTGCCTCATGTTATTGAATGATCACTCCATCGGATCTTTTTTAGTGAATTACCACTTCATGAATGGTAGAGCATGTATCACAAACCTAGATTGCCTTTTCCAGCGGAAAAGCACTAGCGTTTCCAAAGTTTTAATTTGGAATGGGCTCATTAATGTTAAATTATCAGAAAGTATCGGAAAATAAAATAAATCAAGCATGTACAAGCCCTGCTACTCTTACATGGTAAACTGAACTTCATAACCTCAAGGGAAAGGCAAGTGAGGAACAACACACATAGTAAAACCATAATGCAGGAGATACCCAAGTGGGCCAGGACAAGTGCAAACATTGTTTGGATCTAGACTGGGCCAACAACATCAAAATGGTTTCATGGGGAGAACACATGCAGGTAGTCAGGGGTGTAGGCAGAGAGGGTTTTTAATGATTCTGCATTGCTTGCTGAGGCAGTTGATTCTTCTACAATCGACTCCCAGCTCTACAACAGCCTTTTATTACCCTTATGCTTATCTTCGAACCTAGGACTTCTCCTAGGGGTTTCGGTATGGTAGTTCTTCTTCCTAGGACGTCTCCCATACATCCTCAACAGCCTTCCATTATCTCCTTCATATGCCAGACCATTCGGAGTCGTGAAAGTGGGACCTGCAGCGATAACCACTTATCTCTATCAGGTTGTCTTTGTTAATTCAAAAGAGGGATCGATGTTGCAATGATTGGTTGATATGGAACATTTTAATGACCAGCACACAACTTAACAAATAGTGTGGTAGGGAAGAGTGTAATTACTTGGGAATGGCACTGATGTTGGAGGAAAATTCTGTGTTGCAGTGGTATCAAGAGACCCTTCCTCTGCAACCAAGGACGGTGTTCCAGTGGTACCTGTCATAGTATCTCTGGACTGAGTAGAGGACCCTTCTTCAGTCTGGTCCGGCTGTGATGAGGGATGAGCCTCCAGAGCAGCTGAAGCAGGGCCTGCAGCGATGTAACAACTTTTTATCTCTATCATGGTGCCACTGTTAACTGAAAACAAGGATTGGCATTGCAATGGTTGTTTGATATTTGTACTATTTTCATGATAAGCACACAAGGTTTTTGAACATAAAATGGGATAGAGAAGAATGTAATTACTTGGGAGTGGTACTGTCATTGAAGTGCAATTCTGGTTTGCAGTTGTACCAAGAGGTCCTTTCTCCTTAAACATGGACC
>NC_041385.1:16091851-16095837 GCF_002162155.2 Triticum dicoccoides
TTTTTTTTGGAAAAGGGGGTTTACCCCGGCCTCTGCATCAGATCGATGCATACGGCCTCTCTTATTAATGAAATAAAGAGGTTCAGAACATAAGTCTTACAAACAAATGAAAAAAGGTAGCACGTAGCTCACACAGAGCAACGACTAAAAGACACAAACGGGAAAAGCCACAAACCGGCTGGCATAATATGAGGTAGGTAAACTAGATGCCTATCCTATTACATGATCGCCATCCAAACCAGTTGAAGATATCCCGCGCAACCGTCTCCCACCGGACAGATCCAGTAACCAAACGCTCCCTGGCCTCCGTCGGAGTGAGTAAGGACCAAGTACGGATCAGCGCCGTAGCCCGGAACAACACCTGCAAAAAATGAGTATTTGATGTCCTGTTAAAAACCAAGTCATTCCTGCAGTTCCAAATTGCCCATAATAACGCACATACTCCTACACGAATTTGTCTGGCTGTTTCGGGCTCCGTCCCGAGCAACCACGCCCCAAAAAGCGTGTTTACCGATCTCGGTGGAGTAATATTAAAGGCAATTTGCACGGTGCGCCACAACCCTTGTGCCAACGGGCAATCAAAAAATAAATGTTTGATAGACTCATCCCGATCACAGAAGCTACACCTAGTAGATCCTGTCCAGTTGCGCTTAACTAGATTGTCCTTTGTAAGAATTACCTGTTTATGCACAAACCACATAAACACTTTAATCTTCAAAGGAACCTTAACGTTCCAGACTACATTGGACGTAGGTATCACGGATGAATTAATGATATCAAGATACATAGACTTGACCGTGAACACCCCAGTTCTAGTTAGCTTCCAATACAACTGGTCGGGCTGAGGATTTAGCTGCACCTCCATCAGCCTACGGACCAAGTGAAGCCATGCTTCCCATCTCGGTCCAGCAAGCACTCTTCTAAACTGGATGTTAAGGGGAATCGTCTGCATTACTGTGGCCACAAGGGCATCCCTATGCTGAACAATACGATACAGCGCTGGATACTGAGAAGCCAGAGGCGTGTCACCCAGCCACGTATCCTCCCAGAATCGCGTATCAGCTCCATTACCAACAATACATTTCGTTCTGTTAAAGAAAGCGGATTTAGCCCTCATTAGCCCTTTCCAGAACGGCGAGTCTGTAGGTCTCATAGTGACTTGGGATAAAGTCTTTGAGTACAGATATTTACTCCGTAAAATCTGCGCCCATGTTGCCTCTGTCTCAGAAGACAGCTTAAACAGCCACTTACTCAGGAGGCACTTATTTTTAACTTCAAGATTTTCAATGCCAAGTCCTCCTTGGTCCTTTGGTCTGCAAATAATATCCCATTTTGCCAATCTATACTTCCTCTTAGATTCATCACTCTGCCAGAAGAAGCGAGACCGATAAAAGTCTAGTCTCTTCCTCACCCCAACTGGTACTTCGAAGAAAGATAGCAGAAACATAGGTAAACTCGTGAGCACCGAGTTAATGAGAATCAACCGGCCTCCATAAGACATGAGTTTTCCTTTCCAACAACTTAGTTTTTTCTCAAATCTATCCTCGATGGTCTTCCACTCAGCATTCGTTAACTTACGATGGTGTATTGGAATACCGAGATAAGAGAAAGGAAGAGACCCACTCTCACATCCGAACAATTGTGTATAAGCTTCCTGTTCGTCTTTGGCTCTACCAAAACAGAACAACTCACTTTTATGGAAATTAATCTTCAGCCCAGACAATTGTTCAAAAAGGCATAATACTAGTTTCATGTTCCTCGCCTTGGCCAAATCATGTTCCATAAAAATGATTGTATCGTCAGCGTATTGCAGGATTGATAAACCACCATCAACCAGATGAGGCACCACTCCCTCCACCTGACCAGCCTCTTTGGCCCTTCCAATCAGGATCGCTAACACATCAACCACAATATTGAACAGAATAGGTGACATAGGATCGCCCTGTCGCAGACCCTTGTGTGTTCGGAAATAGTGGCCTATGTCATCATTGACCTTAATGCCAACGCTACCTTTTTGCGTGAACGTTTCCACCTGATGCCTCCAGCGCTCATCAAAACCCTTCATTCTTAAAGCTTGCTGGAGGAACGACCATTTGACTTTATCATAAGCCTTCTCGAAATCCACTTTGAAAATAACCCCATCTATTTTTTTCGTATGAATTTCATGAAGCGTTTCATGTAGGACCACAACCCCCTCTAGGATGTTCCTATCCGGCATGAAAGCCGTTTGCGAAGGTTGAACAACAGCGTGCGCTATCTGAGTCAGCCTTATCGTACCAACCTTGGTAAAAATTTTGAAGCTGACATTGAGCAGGCAGATCGGCCGAAATTGTTCAATTTTGACGGCATCAGTTTTCTTAGGCAACAACGTTATCGTGCCAAAATTCAGTTGGAACAGCTGCAAGTGTCCCGAGAACAAATCATGGAACATTGGCATCAGGTCCCCTTTGATAATATGCCAACACTTCTTGTAAAACTCAGCCGGGAAACCATCCGGCCCCGGCGCCTTATTACATTTCATCTTGGCAATAGCCTCGAAAACTTCCTTTTCCGAGAAAGGGGCTGTTAACACATCGTTCTCCACTGACGAAAGTTGAGGGATATCGCTGACCCTAGACTCATCCAGGGATACACTACTCTCCTCTGGTGGTCCAAACAACCTTTTGTAATATTCAGTAATGTATGTTTTCAGGTTGTCTTGGCCAACTATTGTACCCTCCTCTTGCTCCAGCTGGAAGATCCTCTTCTTCCTATGCTTGCCATTAGCAATCATGTGGAAGAACTGTGTGTTCGCATCCCCCTGGACAACTTTTCTCACCTTTGCCCTTAATGCCCACTTCAATTCTTCCTCCCGGAGCAATTCCTTCAGCCTCATCTCAGCCTCATGCTTAATATGAAGCTCAGTGGGTACCAGAACCGTAGTTTCTGCTTTTACATCTAAGGTTTTTATAAGTGAAAGGAGCCGTTCCTTCTCAACCTTATACATTCCACCTAGATGTTTAGCCCACCCACGAAGGAAGCTACGGAGATTCCTAATCTTGTTCTGCCACCTCTCAATGGCACTTCTACCTCCTACCTCTTTCGCCCATTCTCTGGCAATAAGATCCAAAAATCCTTCTCTTTCAAACCACGCCATCTCGAACAAGAAAACATTTTTGTTGCCCGAGTATGTAGCCCCGCCAAAATCAAGCAACAACGGCGTGTGATCAGAGATCCCGCGAGTGAGCGCCTGAACAGTTACCACGGGAAACTTCTGTTCCCAAGCAACACTAGCCAGAACCCGATCCAACTTCTCGTATGTTGGATTAGGCATCGCATTAGCCCACGTGAACTTCCTACCTGAAAGCTCAATTTCTCTCAAATCTAAGCTTTCAATAATGGTATTAAACATAAATGACCATCTCCCATCGAAGTTGTCATTATTCTTTTCATCGCGTCTCCTAATTATGTTAAAATCCCCCCCAACCAGAATTGGAAGCTGCTCAGACCCACATACTCTAACAAGGTCTGCCAGGAAATCTGGTTTGAACTCGGACTGCGCTGCCCCGTACACCGCCACCAAAGCCCAGTCAAAACCATCCTGTTTGGACCGCACCCTGAACTTAACAGCAAAATCCCCCATGACCACACTTCGAACTTCAAGAGAGTCACATCTAACACCCAGTAAGATACCCCCCGACCTACCTCTAGGCGGTAGACAATGCCAGTCAAACTCAATCCCTCCCGACAAAGAATTGAGAAATTGAGGTGAGAAATTTGCTCTACCCGTTTCCGACAGGGCAATAAAGTCCAAACAATGCTCAATAGATGCCTCCGCAAGGAATCTCCTTTTAGCCAAGTCCTTAAGACCTCTGCTATTCCAAAAGATCCCTTTCATATTACATCATGAAATTTTTTAGCCGTACGAATCCTAGCACTCCTACGGACTACAGACATCGGGTAAGTTTTGCGCTTCCACTTGCGCTTAGGGCTGGACGTGCCCTCCC
>NC_041385.1:16096536-16102535 GCF_002162155.2 Triticum dicoccoides
CAATATCCAAGCTCTCGGGCCCACCGGAACCCTCCACCTCCGTACCCGCAAAATCCAACGGCGGTAAAGAAAACTCAATCTCCTCACCCGACTCCACCCGCTCGCTCCACAGTCTCGGAGGAGCGGAAGCTGGACCAAAGGAACCAAAACGCAGAGTGGTGGTCGGCACAGATACTCCAGGCGCCGTCCCTCCTCCTGCTGCCCTACCCGTCGGCTCCGGCCTCTTGGCCACCTCACTGACAGAATCATCGGCCATCTTTTCCTTACCCGCAGTATCATCATCACCTTCACTCATGTCATCACCAGTGGCCGCTGGAGCCTCTGCGAAGAGACTATCATCCTCAAACTGAATCTCAAGAGTGTAAACCTTCCCTCGAAAGGCCCACTTAACCATGTCGGGTACATAGTCGATGTCCAGAATACTGACCAATAGGCGAGCTATCCCATGAGCTCTAGTGAAATCCATATCAACTCGCTCGGTCTTACCAACCATAATACCGAGACTAGCCACCACCGTGGCATCCCGCAGCAACTCAGACGGAGCCCCCGAAAAGCGCAACCAGGCCTGGATAAGGGGTGTACCCTGGGGCTCAACCAGCTTCCACTCGTGGAACTCAAGAATGGCCTCAGTACCCAAGACCTTACACATCCCAAAACTCAGCAACCGCTGTATATCCTCCACAGATGGGAACTGAACCCTGAAAGTGTTGGTCTCCAGCCTGACAAGCTCCCAATGGAAGTCACCTGGTGCCAGCTCCCTGAGACGCTGAATGATCTGAGCCTCGGACACTTGCCCTCTCGTCACTTTCACTATCCCAGTTGTCGTACTGTGCTCCTCCTGAGGAACCTCCCTCTCAGTCGGTGACTCAAAAAAAGTGAGTTCAGAACAAAAAACACCATAAGTCATGAGGCTCGGTCTCTGCTCCCGCACCAGCGGACACACTCCAGATTCATGTGCAGGCTTACCACAAGAATCACAAAGAGCCGCCACACACTCAGCAATGAAATGTCCCTTATCGCCACATCTATAACAGAGCATTCTCTCTTTTTTCTTAGCAAACTTAGCAGCCCTGTCAACCTCGGATCTGTCAGAGCCATCCGCCGACATAGCCTGAGTCTCGGCGTCGACCGGAACCTCCACAGCGGCCAGTTCCGTCACAACCTCCATCGCCTGGCAACCCAAGTCAGACTCCTCAGCACTGGCATCGACGACCGTCTCAACTGTAGTTTGATGTTGTCTTGGACGGTACCGACCCCCTCGGCCTCCTCGTCCACGATAGCCGCGAAACCCGCCTCTGTTACGATTAGCTGGCCCAGTCGCCCCTTCGACAAAACCACCAGACGGCCCCAAGAAAGGCCGTTCAGCCGAACCATCACTCTGCCAGGCATATCCCCGTCCGCCACCCGTAGACGAGGATCCCCGGTGCTGTCCCTCACCAAATGCATTGTAACCATCGTCACCCCACTGTCCTCGAGGTGCCGCTCGAACATCCGCCCTAGCCTGAACCGGAGGTGGCTTAGCCTGCTGCAACACTGGCGTCGCCGCATCGCTGACCTGCCTAGCGACAAATAGCGGCGGTCTAGCTCCCACCTGCACCACAGGAGGCTGGGCATGGGCACCCAGAGGAGGCCGAGCGAGAACACCGCGGCCCGCAGCAACTCCAGTCGTCGGCGGCCTAGGAGCACCACGGCCCGCCGCCGTCACCGGCGCAGTCGGCCGGACCGCCGCGACGCCGCGCCCCGTAGGCTTGGCGACGGCAACCGCAGCACGCTGGTCGCCGGCAGCACGCCCTGCAGCATGGTCCGCTCTGGGTGGAGGCGCGCCACCACGCCCAGCCACCAGCGGCACGCCGGCGCCGCCGCCACCATTGCCCGCATGGGTGCCGCTGCCGCTGCGACCAGCGGCCGTTGCCTGCGCCAGTCCTCCGCGGCCCGCCGCTGCCGGAGGAGCCCCAGCGGCCGCGCCCGGAAGAGACCCCCGTCCCGCCATCAGACGAAGGGTAGGTATACGAGCAGCCCTCCCTCCGCCGCGATCGAGAAAACGAGGACGTCCGCCTCTGTGTCGAACCCTATGTCGAAACGATCTCGTGCATGGGGTTGTAGACTTGGGCTGCATAACAGGCTGGGCCTCATACCCATCGGTCTGTAACCCAACGTCAACATTGGCCGGTTCACTCAGAACCGGCCCACCCACCAGCTGACCGAACTCACAGCCCAGCAATCCGTTCAAACGAGCGATCCTGTGATCGCGGATCTGAGCGCATCGGTCGATCGCCGGCGCCGGCACCGTGGCCGCCGACGACCGCCGAGCCTTCTTTCTCCTTACTATCTTCCATGAATTGTGGGTGATGAAATCGGAAAGAACAGGTTTAGGAAGACACACCTTCGGAATCGGTCCCTTCCATGGCCTGACCGCCGATGCCGCATTCCTCCGATGAACTACACGTCGCACCAGCTCCTTCCTCTCGTCCGGATGAAGCCCCACCCGCGCCGGATCCTCCACCGGCACTACCGTGTCTACGGTCTTGGCCACATCATCTTCATCATATCCTGCATGAAAAAGATCGCCTATCAAATCCGAAGGTGTAGGCGAGTGCGGCGAACCTTCTGAGCCTTCGTTGTCTCCGGCGTCATCCTCGTCGTCCGCCTCCAACAGAGCCCAAAAACGGCCCCCGATGCCTGCCCGCGCAGCCGCCGCGGAGAGGCACGGCGCGGCAGCGGCACGCCAAGTGGTTTCCATTACCCTTGATTTATCGCACATGGACCATGTGGTAGCTTGGATAATATTTCCGGACTCGGCAGCCTCTTGCCTTCCATCACCAGCTTCGACAAACACCTCCTGCCTATCAAGCATCGCCGCGGGGGGCTGAGTCGGGATTTCATCCTGTTCAACATTCTCCTCGCCACTGCTCAAGTCAATGATATCATCAATCACGTCTACGAAGTCTATTATTGTCATTGTGCTGCTGAAATAGGTAAAAAAAAAGTGTGGGTAATGAATTAAGATATGAATGCATAGCATATTAAAGGTAAGCAACTAAGCACATATATCTAACTTAGCTTCTACCGTGAAGTCTCTTAGTGCAAAACAACATACTATAAGCACAGCATGAACCATTGACAACAAATCTAGTGACACGATTTTCATACGGCTAATGACAAACATTCTCATAATTTAGTCTCTAGATTCCAAAATGTTTGATTCCACGAATGCTAGGCCCTACTTTGGTTCCCACATGTCCGGTCAATTTTACTGTGTAAATGCGGCTGTCAACTTCTTTGCTATACACTTTACGCAAAAAAGAACGTGATTTCCATATACACAAATAAAATAAATTCAGAGAGTTTCAGATCTGATCTGAGTCATAGGAAAGGTTAAATTAAATAAATAAAGGATGCAGGTTTAGTCTCAAAGAAATTATCTAACAAGAACGAATCAGCAACAGATGAGATGCAGGAAAGGTTACTCTCTCTTCACCTCCTCCCGGACTCAAATCTGGCTTGCCTGCTTCGTCCGTCCCGCCAGTACGGTCTAGTGGAAGACGGGAAGAGGAGGGGGAGAATATATGCGGTCAGGTCATGTGGGAAGAAGAGGAGGCGGCCGTGCTCTAGGAAAGAGGAGTCTAGACGTTTTGGGAACATATACAAGTATAAATGAAAGGTATTAATGGTTGGTCACCCGAGAGAAGTGTTTTGCCACCCGAGACAGATGATTGATTTGCCTTTTCCCCACGCCATCATGATGCCCTCTCTTCTCCCAAGAGTCTCACAATTCACTTGCATACTTCAACATTCAAGCGTGAAACACAGTTAAGTTACTTGTTAGTCAAACTTTATTTTTAAAATATGTTGTCATCTTTATCTATTAAAATCATTTTACTATTATTAAAAACATCTGGCGGGTTAACCCAAATAGAGATATGCATACCAGAAAAGTAAGTGTTGTGAGAATAATTAATCATACGATCAAACTTTTGTTGACTATCCATGTTTGGATAGACGTCGTACGATTAGAACAGTTGAGTCCAAATAGTAGAGAACGACCTGGATCGGCGCCGAGGAAGAGACGTTCGGATAGGGTGTTGAAGTAATATGAGAAAGGCTTGACTCTACGACAGACTTCCCTCACACCTTCATAACATACGAATAGGCGGTGCTCCGTCAAGATGATTGAACATATTAGATAAAAACATTGGTGTGTCAGTATTATCGATGTACGCCAACCTTCCCTATAAGGCCGACTAATCACCTTTTGTTTTCACTATAACAAGATTGCAATCTACAGTGGTAATTCCTCACCAAGTGAAAATCCGTGAATTGATGATGCTAAATCCTCAGCAAGTTTCGGCCAAAGTAAAACACAGGTGATGTAAAGAGCGTTGCCTGTAAAAGGTGAAAAGCTCATCGATGTCATGGCGACCTTTGCCTTCGCTAGCTTGGAGTTACACTGATCCTCGACGCCGCACGCCTTTGCCAACTCGGAAGTCATTCAAATCCCCGATGTCACGATGCTCGTCGCCATCACCAAGCTCGGACCCACACAGATCCTTGACGCCTCGATATTGCTCACCTTTTCCAAGCTCAGAGTTGCGTGGATCCTCGGGACTATGCCGCCACTCACCTTCACCAAAGCTTGGAGTCACGCGCATTTGTGACTGCATCATCCCCCCTCCCCCCAAATGAATTTTATCGGACTACCATACTAATCCCTATTATCACCAGTCTTCGATGTAGCCTTCCATGCGCCCTGCAATGTGCCTCCTCTTTGGCGCACCTTCGGTGCATTGGGTATCAGCATCATAGGATTAAGAAGACACAAAAATACCAACTCATAGCATAAACATACCATGGATTCCGTATGAAGCACACATGTGGGATGTGAGGACTAATCACACACAAGTTTGATCACACATCATGGTTAGATCGCAAACAAGAGGCACTGCAAAAAGGTTTCTTTAAGATGAATGAGTAAACCGTCTTATTATCTCTTCGGTCATTAAGGAATGTCGTGTACAAGAATAAAAATATGGAGATATTGCTATGGTGGTGGCGGTAATGTTGGCTCTATAGGAGGAACTTGGCGGGTGGAGCGAAGCAGAACAGGATCCTTTGTCATGGGAGTCCTCCCTCTCCTTTTCATAGTGCAAACTCTATGGAATAGGGCTTCGGGTTGCAACACCTCAAATTCGACCGGGCCCCCTTCACCATTGTTCCTTGGTCTCACGTTGTGGGCATGTCATGCGCTCATACCGGTGCTTGGCTAGCCATTTGGAAAGGTTGTCAACGGCCTTTTGTACATGCATGGAAACGATCTCCTCAATCTGTATATCTTGTATATGCCTCAAAAGTATATATTTTGTGTGCCATGTAATTTTGTTATGAATCTAATGGTTTATTTTTCTTAAATATATGACTCATATTTTTTATCACAAATATAGGCTTGAAGTAGAGGCAGCCTAAAGTGCCTGGTCGGACATTTGCTGGCGATTTGATGATCCTTGTTGGAGTCGCCGTAGGATGCTAGGGTTGACATATGGAATAGGGTGACATGCAAATGCACTGCACACCGCCGAACAAGAAGCTTGTGAACACATGGTGGCAGCTCACCTGGAGCGCCACAACATCATAACAGGAATTCACCAGTCAAACTCAAAGCATATGGAGAGAAAAAATCTCAACGCATCAGAGGCATGCAAAACGATAGATTAGAACTAGCACTAGTTGCAGAATAAGTAGCAACCAGCACCAAACTCATAACCAAGTTCAAGAGTGCAGCAAAATACTACCAAACAAAAGATGACGAAGTCAACCAAATGGTAAACCTCCCAGATTGACCGGAACCAGAACAATGTACTTATAGCTTATTACTAGCATAGTTTCGAACCACAACGACTGTTCCCAGGCATTAACAAAGCCGGGTTTCCTTCCTTGCTGGTCATTTGCATTACGAGATAGTTGTTTCTTTAGTTGTCGTCACTCGACCTTTTTTTTGAAAAATC
>NC_041385.1:16103347-16109881 GCF_002162155.2 Triticum dicoccoides
AATGAGGAAGACAGTCATAAAATAGACCAAGATTGAATCTAGGACTGCAGATAGTAATATCAGCCTGTCTCCTTTGGAGAGGAGCTTTGCCCGCCAACCTGTTAAGAATTTTCGACATCGTTCGATGATGGGTAGGAAGGCGTTTGAAGGCAGGCGAGTGGGTGCTAAGGGTAGGCCTAAATAGATCTGTGGGAAGGAGGAGGTTGTGCATTGCATGGTAGATGCAATGGATGCCGACAGTATAGGTGCGACATGCATAGGCACTAACGTTGTTTTGGTGAAGTTGATAGAGAGGCCAGTTGCCCGAGCGAAGTCCTGTAGAATGTTTTTTAACTGTTGGGCGCCGTCATTTGATGCTTTAGCGATGATTAGGGTGTCATCAGCGTATTGTAGGACAGTTGGCGGGAGATGTGAGAAAAGCGGGTGGCTAAGGTGTGATAGATTGCAGTCTTGTTGTATCATTTGCTGCAGAAGATCAGCAACGATGATGAATAGGTAGGGTGAGATGGGGTCACCCTGTCGGAGGCCGTTTTTGCAGTTAATCTAGTTACCGAGGATCCCATTGAGCATAACAGCAGTTTTTCCGGTGGAGAGAAGGTCGTGGATCCATGCGGTGAATTTTTGCGGGAAACCACGGCAGTTTAGTATGGATATAAGGGAGTCCCAGGAGAGTGAGTCGAAAGCTTTGCTAAAATCCAACTTGATTACCATTGTTGGAGCCTTTCTGGAGTGCCAGGCACGGACGAGGTCGGCAGCGTAAATAAAGTTTTCTGCGATGCTACGGCCTGAGATGAACCCAGTTTGGTTAGCATGAACCAGCAGCAGGATCAATGGTTTTAGCCTGTTAGTGAGCACCTTTGCAACGGCTTTTATAGGGCAGTTTTGAAGCGAGATGGGGCGGTAGGCGTCGGGAGTGTTTGCCAGTTCTGTTTTGGGGAGCAGAATTAGGTGTGCTCTATTTAGGCATTCAGTTTGTGTATTGAGGTTTTGGAAGTCCGTCATGAAGGAGAAAATAGGAGCTTTAAGAAGATTCCAATATTTCTTGTAGAAGAGCGGGCCGAAGCCATCCGGTCCAGGGCTAGCGAGAGGGTTCATCTGGAGGAAGGCATCTTTTATTTCTTCGGGAGTAAAGGGAGAGTCAAGAGAGGTAAGTTGCGATATGGCCTGGAGGTAGTATTTTTGCAATTGGAACGGCCAGGAGGTGGGGTGTGCGGTTCCGATGATCGTTATGAAGTGGTCTTTGAGAATATTTGCTTTTTGATCGTGAGAATGGAACTCATTTCCATCTGCAAGGAGGGAGGTTATGGTATTTTTTCGGAGTCGTTGTGATGCTGCTGCATGAAAGTACTGGGAGTTCTCTTCGCCGCCTATGGCCGCTCTAACCTTGCCACGTTGCTTCCAGAAAGCTACTTTTTCGGCAATGGCCGAGTGAAGTGTATCGGAGATGACAATGCGGAGCAAGTTTTCGGCTTTCGAGAGGGGGCGAGCCTCTTCTTTGAGATCAATGAAGTTTATGATTTGCTTTGCAGCTTGTTCCCGCTGGATTGCAGGTGATCTTTTTGAGGCCCATTGTTTTAAGCGCATCTGGTTTTTTTGAGATTTTTTGCAAGGGCAGTTCCGGAGTTTGTTGTTGTGTTTGAGTGTTGACTTGGAGCCCAGCATGTTTGTATTATGTTGTGGCAGTCAGCGGTTAGAGTCCACGCAGATTCGAATCGGAAGTGGCGTGGTTTTGGGACCGTAGTGTGGATGTTTATAATTAGGGGGACGTGATCGGATGTGATACGTGGACGCGATGAGTGAGTTGTGTTAGGGAAGCAGTTGTTCCAAGCTAAGTTGATAAAAGCTCTGTCAAGTCTTTCTAGGGTTGGGTTTGCTCTTTTGTTAGACCAAGTGAAAAGTCTATCAAGCAGTGGTAGTTCGATTAACGCGAGGTCGTTGATCAAAGTGTTAAAAGCATCAGCTTCGCGTTGGTGAAAATTACGGTTATTTCTTTCACTAGGAAAGCGGATTTGGTTAAAGTCGCCTGCAATGAGCCACGGGGTTTGGTCATTTTCTTGGATGCGTCTGAGTTCGTCGAGGAAGTCTTGCTTGTGGTTGCGGTTTGAGGGTGCATATACGTTTGTGATAACAAAGGGAAGGGGGTGGGCGAGTGATTTGAGTGTACTGGATATGGCAAAACGGTGGTTGGAGTGAGAGACTGGGGAGAGGTAGTTTTTGTTGAAAGCAGAGATGGTTCCTCCGGCCGATCCGTCTGCTGGTTGGACGATTTTTTGATCTAGAGATCGTGGTAAGAAGGACCTAAATTTTTGTTCGGTGATCTCATTGAGCTTTGATTCTTGTATGAGGGCGCAGTGGGGTTTGATACTGATCAGTTCAGAAAGGACATCGGCGCATTTGGATTCATCACCTAGTCCTCGTACATTCCAGGAACAAACAGATATAGTTGTGTTACTCATAAGTAACCGAGGGGACATCTAGACTTAAACAAAGTGAAAGTAGGTAGAGGGTACATGTGAAATAGTAGTGGATAGGTGGAGCAAAGGAACAACAACTCCAGATACACGGACGCAGGAATAGATAGACCCATAGAGTAGGGCCGCGATAGGGACGAGCGATCGTCGCCGGGACGCCGCATGGGCTTGTACGGAAGCATTGGCACATCATGGCGCGACGTCAGCATCATCGGCATGGTCGTCGTCGTCGGCATGGGCGATGGAGGCAGCAGCCGCGTCGCCGGCACCGCAGAGCGATGCGATTTCGGCAAGGGCAGCAGCCGAGGCTGGAGGGGCGTCGGGGATGTCGAGGCGTGCATCGTGGATGGCGTCTTTGAGCGCCTTGGCTACATCAGAGGCGGAGAGGCGTGCAGCCCGGGCACGAACAGCTTTCGTGGTCATGTCAGTGAAGACGCGAGGCTCCTTGGCAGCGAGGCGAGAGCTCCAGCAAAGGCTCATAGCCTTATCCGCCGATCGCTTGGCGCTGTGGCGCAGTTTTCCGAGGACGCAGTCATGGAGGGGGGTGTCTGCACAGTCCGTTGCCGGAAGCGTGGTGATTAGAGTGCGAGCCGGAGGACTTGCAGGAGCAGTAGAAGGACAAGGTAAAGCTGCGGCTGTACCAGATGGGGATGCCCCTGCTGAGAAGGGGATGGCGGACATGTCGAGCCCTTGAGGCGAGGAGTTGGAGCTGTCATACGGGCGGAACACCGACGGCAGCTGCATGGCCGAGGGAGGCAGCTGGTCGGCCGGGTTGTCGTCGTCGTGGTCTGGTTCCAGTGTCAGAGGCGTGGGCGAGGAGATGCGGTCGATCGCCATGGCAAGGCGTGGCATGGGGCGGTTGGTGGCGGCCGGTGTTGAGGAGGAGCCAATGATTGTTGATGAAGAGAACGCCCAAGGGGGGAACGCCTTCTGCGATGGCGGCGCTGAGTCGCTGTCGGATGAGATGTTGATGACGGGGTTGGGGAGGTTGGCGGGGGCGTCATCGCCGGATGAGGTGTGGAGAGGCATGTCTGCGTGGTTGGCGGCCTGTTTTGGAGCATTGTTGGGTGCGGCAAAGGTGGGGGATGGTGGTGGTGCACGAGGCAGGTCGTTGTTGGAGGAGAAGGCGTTGAAGGGGCGACGCCCGTGAGTCGCAGGGCGCGAGTCCGCGTCCGAGTCGGAGTCGGAGGAGTACGGAGATGGGTCGAGCGGGCCCATGCGGTCGAGGACTATGGCCAGCCTCGCAATCTTGAGCACCTTGATGTCATTTGACGGTGGGAGCTGGATGGGCAGTGAGTCCGGCAGCCGTTTGCGCCGGTCCACCATGATGAGAGCGCGGACAGCCGTGAAGTCGCGTCCCTCGACGTAGTAGTGGTCGATGGAGCATACGTCACCAAGGTGGCTTAGAGCCCACCTGATGCCGTCGTCGTGCCAGAGTTCATGGGGGAACTCCGAGGCCTTGACCTCAATGAGTTGGTCGAAGACAGGCGAGGCACGGTCAGCCAGCTCCACCGGCTCAAAGGAGATTTGGTTACCGCGGTAGTCGAGAGAACCAAGGGTGACTAGGTATTCCCGAACGGAAGCGGACTCAAAGGTGACGCAGCCAGCGCCACGCCAAGAGCCTGCGACGCTGAAGCTGGGGTTTCCGGCGTGAGCGAGAATCGCGTCATGAATGAGAGTGGCCGGATTGTGGATTGGAGTGCGAAGGTGGGCGAAGGCTATATGGCTGACATCATTGACCAGGCATGGCGGCGCAACGATGGCAGTGATGAGGTCGGAGCGCATGTTGGAGCGATGAGCATGGCGCGCAGTCTGAGTGATGGGCGGTGATGGGGCAAAGGCAACATCAGCACACGCTTCGTTGAGCCGCGCACGCAGCACCGCAAGGCCATCAGGGGTGGAGAGTGAAGGAGGAACGGTGATTGGAGAGTGGAGGTCGAGCGGGGCGACGGGGTGAGTGATGATTCTGGCGACTGGGATGCCCAGGAGGGGAGCCATCGGACCGTTGCCGGCGCGGGGCCAGAGGTTGGCCGCAACTGAGGGTTCGGCAGCAGAAGGCACAGGGAGGTTGGCCATGTTGGGGGCTGGTGGTTGTGGAGTGTTGCGGAGGGAGAAGGCTGGGTTTATATGTGGATGTTGTGGTAGGGCAGCGAAGAACGGCAGGAGACGAGTGGCTTTGCACCGGCTAGCTTTGTGGCCGGAGCACCAGCACCGAGCGCACCTGATCGGGTCTCTGCACTGGTAAACTTGATGATCTATGGCTAGACACCGGAAGCAGCGTCGTTTGGAGAAGGGAGATGTGAGTGAGCGTTGGGATGGAAAGTGGAGGTGAGTGCTGCATGCGGGTTTTATAGAAGTAGCGAGGCGGGGCGAGTGAGCATGCAGGGGGGGTGGGGAGAGTAGAGCGTCCCGATAGGACGTGGCAGTTGGATGCGCGGGCATGTCTTGCGTCATGTACGTGCTTGTGTGAGCAGGAGGGTTACTATTTTTGGCTGGCGAGGGCAGCTGTGCTGGGATTGCAGGGCATGGAACAGGCTCGCATGACGGCAGCTTGTTTGGATTGTAGCGTTGGCCGGGTTCGAGCATCAGCGTGGGCGGTGGCATGCATGCTAGTGGAGCTGGGTGGTGGGGCTGCGGGTTGTTGTTGGTTGCGTTGGGCCCATGTGTATAGGCTGGTGATCCATGGACCGTGTCTAGCGAGAGGGGGGCGGACGGGTGTGGAGATCGATGGCAGGCAGGTGGATCGAGTGTCACGGGTTCCAGGTGTGCGCCGGATGGGCTTGTTTTGGCCGATTCTGAGTTAGGCATGCAGGTTTGTTCCTCGGTTTCAGTGGTGGTCAAAAGCATGGAGATCATGGGCGCGTGAGTAATCAGGGTAGGGTTGTGGCAGGGAGTTGTTGGAGGCGATTGTGGTTGAGCTGCGTAGGCAGCAAGTGACCCGTTGGGTACTAGAGTGGTTTGTGTTTTGAATTTTTTGGTCGAAGTAGTCCGGAGCATGCATGTTGCGGGTGGGCATGGTCCAAGTAAGGATGCAGTCGTCGGCAAACTTCTGGTCATGCATTATTCCGGCGTGTTCGTCGAACAGGTGACAGGTAGAGGATGTTCATGAGCAGTGGCTGAGTTTTGTTGGTCAAAGAAGTGGAGGGAGAAGCATTTGAAAACTAACGGCGAGCTCCGCAGGATTTCAAAACGAACTTCTTTTGATACTACAGAGGAGCGAAATACGTGGCGTGACAGTCTAGTTGCCTGAAAAACTGGTTTGACCGAAAAGTGGTAGTCTAAAGCATGTGCTATGAACGTAACATTAGGATTAATATTCTCTGAACTGCAAACTATCCAGAAAGGTACTGTAGCGAGGCAGCGGAAAGGAGCAATAGGACGTGTAGGCTCGGAGTGGTACATGTTTAAAATACGGTTAAAGAATCTTAATCCAGGGCGGGAAGGCCTAACCTCCATTACCTTGCCAAGCGGTGGCGTTGCCGATTCCGGCAGAATTGCCGGGTCGGGGATGAACACAGGCGTGGTGGAGGCCGTCGCAGATGGTGTTGATTGTTTGTTGGTGGAGCGAGGGCGAGGAGACGCAGCCATACGCAACGCAGCGTTTGGAGCGTAGGCCACTGACGCTGCGGCGACGATCGAGGCGAAGAAGAAGGGCGTGGAGATGGGTGAACATGCCAAAATCCATTCGTGCACAGAAGTCGAAGCCACGCAGAAGGAGTAGGCTGAGGACGTCAGCTGTTGAACGTCGAATTTTTTTGCCCTCCCACCAAACCTGGTTTTAAGAAGAGCTGCGACGAGGTAGCAGTCCAGGGGTAGGCTGCATGAGTGGAAGAAGATGATAGTGTCTCTGGGATGGGACGATGCATGGCGAGGAGGCGAGACCATTGATCGCTTGGCCTGCCATAGATGCGCTTGGAAAGCAAGACCGATCGATGGGTCAAGGCGTAGGGTTTGGCCGATGAAGCGGAAAGCGTGCTGCAGGCGATCGCCAAAGTCGATGCAGTGTGGAGCAAGGTTGGAGGGCAACTGGGGCAGTGGTGGCTGCCTTGTGGGGGTGGGTGGG
>NC_041385.1:16110193-16111439 GCF_002162155.2 Triticum dicoccoides
GGAGTTGTGGCGTGATGGAAGTGGAAGGGTCTCTTATGGCATCATTGATCGAACACGGCCAGAAGGAAATATGGATACGGCGAGAGACAATTTCTTTCTCTCGAAGAATGGCCAGGGCGACCGGAGCCGAGGAGACGGTGAAGCGGAAGAGAGAGGGTGAGAGCTGGAGCACCATGAACATGTCGGATTGTCCTCCAAGGCAGCCTTGGAGGTAGCATGCAATCATGAGCGAGTCAATTTCTAGGACAGCGCGCTCGACGTTGACCAGCAGGTGGATGCCTGAGCCTTTGTGTCGGATGGGAGTGACTGACTGAAGAATGGCGGACCACACCTGTTGTTCGAAGTCAGCCCCCATGGCGTTTCCCACCCCAAGTGCAGCACGGATGGCTCCGAGCACCGGAGAGTCATCTAGCCAGTGGTCCGCGGGGAGCGGAGGAGGGCAGAAGGTTGACACGGGAAGGCTGGAGTGGTTGGTGGCCGGGTTTGAAGGTGGAAGAGGTGGCCGGCGATGATGCAGTGGTGGTGGCGGGGGAGCAGGAGGGAGGAGCGGGAGGGGAGCTGGAGGAGCCATTGAGGAGGTAAGACCGTCTCGTCACTCGACCTTCATTCGAAAGCCCATTGGTTCTCCCTCCGAACTGAAGGAAATATGCCCTAGAGGCAATAATAAAGTTATTATTTATTTCTTTATATCATGATAAATGTTTATTATTCATGCTAGAATTGTATTAACCGGAAACATAATACATGTGTGAATACATAGACAAACAGAGTGTCACTAGTATGCCTCTACTTGACTAGCTCGTTAATCAAAGATGGTTATGTTTCCTGACCATGAACAATGAGTTGTTATTTGATTAACGAGGTCACATCATTAGTTGAATGATCTGATTGACATGACCCATTCCATTAGCTTAGCACCTGATCGTTTAGTATGTTGCTATTGCTTTCTTCATGACTTATACATGTTCCTATGACTATGAGATTATGCAACTCCCGTTTGCCGGAGGAACACTTTGGGTGCTACCAAACGTCACAACGTAACTGGGTGATTATAAAGGAGTACTACAGGTGTCTCCAATGGTCGATGTTGGGTTGGCGTATTTCGAGATTAGGATTTGTCACTCCGATTGTCGGAGAGGTATCTCTGGGCCCTCTCGGTAATACACATCACATAAGCCTTGCAAGCATTACAACTAATATGTTAGTTGTGAGATGATGTATTACGGAACGAGTAAAGAGACTTGCC
>NC_041385.1:16111449-16145349 GCF_002162155.2 Triticum dicoccoides
TGATGTGATCTAGATTATTGACTCTAGTGCAAGTGGGAGACTGAAGGAAATATGCCCTAGAGGCAATAATAAAGTTATTATTTATTTCCTTATTTTATGATAAATGTTTATTATTCATGCTAGAATTGTATTAACCGGAAACATAATACATGTGTGAATACATAGACAAACAAAGTGTCACTAGTATGCCTCTACTTGACTAGCTCGTTAATCAAAGATGGTTACGTTTCCTAACCATGAACAATGAGTTGTTATTTGATTAACGAGGTCACATCATTAGTAGAATGATCTGATTGACATGACCCATTCCATTAGCTTAGCACCTGATCGTTTAGTATGTTGCTATTGCTTTCTTCATGACTTATACATGTTCCTATGACTATGAGATTATGCAACTCCCGTTTACCGGAGGAACACTTTGGGTACTACCAAACGTCACAACGTAACTGGGTGATTATAAAGGATTACTACAGGTGTCTCCAATGGTCGATGTTGGGTTGGCGTATTTCGAGATTAGGATTTGTCACTCCGATTGTCGGAGAGGTATCTCTGGGCCCTCTCGGTAATACACATCACATAAGCCTTGCAAGCATTACAACTAATATGTTAGTTGTGAGATGATGTATTACGGAACGAGTAAAGAGACTTGCCGGTAACGAGATTGAACTAGGTATTGGATACCAACGATCGAATCTCGGGCAAGTAACATACCGATGACAAAGGGAACAACGTATGTTGTTATGCGGTCTGACCGATAAAGATCTTCGTAGAATATGTAGGAGCCAATATGGGCATCCAGGTCCCGCTATTGGTTATTGACCGGAGACGTGTCTCGGTCATGTCTACATTGTTCTCGAACCCGTAGGGTCCGCACGCTTAAGGTTATGATGACAGTTATATTATGAGTTTATGCATTTTGATGTACCGAAGGTTGTTCGGAGTCCCGGATGTGATCACGGACATGACGAGGAGTCTCGAAATGGTCGAGACATAAAGATTGATATATTGGAAGTCTATGTTTGGACATCGGAAGTGTTCCGGGTGAAATCGGGATTTTACCGGGTTACCGGGAGGTTACCGGAACCCCCCGGGAGCCATATGGGCCATCATGGGCCTTAGTGGAAAGGAGAAAGGGGCAGCCCAAGGGGGCTGCGCGCCTCCCCCTTCCCCTAGTCCTATTAGGACTAGGAGAGGTGGCCGGCCACCCCTCTCCCTCTTTCCCCCTTGGGAATCCTAGTTGGAATAGGATTGGGGGGGGAGTCCTACTCCCGGTAGGAGTAGGACTCCTCCTGCGCCACCTCCTCCTGGCCGGCGCCTCCTCCCCCCCTTGGCTCCTTTATATACGGAGGCAGGGGCACCTCTAAACACACAAGTTGACACAAGTTGATCCACGTGATCGATTCCTTAGCCGTGTGCGGTGCCCCCTGCCACCATATTCCTCGATAATACTGTAGCGGAGTTTAGGCGAAGCCCTGCTGCTGTAGTTCATCAAGATCGTCACCACGCCGTCGTGCTGACGAAACTCTTCCCCGACACTTTGCTGGATCGGAGTCCGGGGATCGTCATCGGGCTGAACGTGTGCTCGAACTCGGAGGTGCCGTAGTTTCGGTGCTTGATCGGTTGGATCGTGAAGACGTACGACTACTTCCTCTATGTCGTGTCATCGCTTCCGCAGTCGGTCTGCGTTGGGTACGTAGACAACACTCTCCCCTCGTTGCTATGCATCACATGATCCTGTGTGCGCGTAGGAAATTTTTGAAATTACTACGAAACCCTACAGTGGCATCCGAGCCTAGGTTATTTATGTTGATGTTATATGCACGAGTAGAACACAAGTGAGTTGTGGACGATACAAGTCATACTGCCTACCAGCATGTCATACTTTGGTTCGGCGGTATTGTTGGACGAGACGACCCAGACCAACCTTACGCGTACGCTTACGCGAGACCGGTTCCCTCGACGTGCTTTGCACATAGATGGCTTGCGGGCGACTGTCTCTCCAACTTTAGTTGAACCAAGTATGGCTACGCCCGGTCCTTGAGAAGGTTAAAACGGAGTCTATTTGACAAACTATCGTTGTGGTTTTGATGCGTAGGTGAGATTGGTTCTTACTTAAGCCCGTAGCAGCCACGTAAAACATGCAACAACAAAGTAGAGGACGTCTAACTTGTTTTTGCAGGGCATGTTGTGATGTGATATGGTCAAGGCATGATGCTGAATTTTATTGTATGAGATGATCATGTTTTGTAACCGAGTTATCGGCAACTGGCAGGAGCCATATGGTTGTCGCTTTATTGTATGCAATGCAATCACGATGTAATGCTTTACTACTAAACGGTAGTGATAGTCGTGGAAGCATAAGATTGGCGAGACGACAACGATGCTACGATGGAGATCAAGGTGTCGCGCCGGTGACGATGGTGATCATGACGGTGCTTCGGAGATGGAGATAACAAGCACAAGATGATGATGGCCATATCATATCACTTATATTGATTGCATGTGATGTTTATCCTTTTATGCATCTTATCTTGCTTTGATTGACGGTAGCATTATAAGATGATCTCTCACTAAATTATCAAGAAGTGTTCTCCCTGAGTATGCACCGTTGCCAAAGTTCGTCGTGCCCAGACACCACGTGATGATCGGGTGTGATAAGCTCTACGTCCATCTACAACGGGTACAAGCCAGTTTTGCACACGCAGAATACTCAGGTTAAACTTGACGAGCCTAGCATATGCAGATATGGCCTCGGAACACGGAGACCGAAAGGTCGAGCGTGAATCATATAGTAGATATGATCAACATAATGATGTTCACCGATGAAACTACTCCATCTCACGTGATGATCGGACATGGTTTAGTTGATTTGGATCACGTGATCACTTAGAGGATTAGAGGGATGTCTATCTAAGTGGGAGTTCTTAAGTAATATGATTACATTGAACTTAAATTTATCATGAACTTAGTCCTGGTAGTATTTTGCAAATCATGTTGTAGATCAATAGCTCGCGTTGTTGCTTCCCTGTGTTTATTTTGATATGTTCCTAGAGAAAATTGTGTTGAAAAATGTTAGTAGCAATGTTGCGGATTTGATCCGTGATCTGAGGTTAAATCCTCATTGCTGCACAGAAAAATTATGTCCTTAATGCACCGCTAGGTGACGGACCTATTGTAGGAGCAAATGCAGACGTTATGAACGTTTGGCTAGCTCAATATGATGACTACTTGATAGTTTAAGTGCACTATGCTTAACGGCTTAGAATCGGGACTTCAAAGACGTTTTGAATGTCATGGACCATATGAGATGTTCCAGGAGTTGAAGCTAATATTTCAAGCAAATACCCGAGTTGAGAGATATGAAGTCTCCAACAAGTTCTATAGCTAAAAGATGGAGGAGAATCGCTCAACTAGTGAGCATGTGCTCAGATTGTCTGAGTACTACAATCGCTTGAATCAAGTGGGAGTTAATCTTCCAGATAAGATAGTGATTGACAGAATTCTCTAGTCACCATCACCAAGTTAGTAGAACTTCGTGATGAACTATGACATGCAAGGGATAACGGAATCGATTCCCAAGCTCTTCGTAATGCGGAAATTGACGAAGGTAGAAATCGAGAAAAACATCAAGTGTTGATGGTAGACAAGACCACTAGTTTCAAGAAAAGGGGCAGAAGGAAGAAGGGGAACTTCAAGAAGAACAGCAAGCAAGTTGCTGCTCAAGTGAAGAAGCCCAAGTCTGATCCTAAGCCTGAGACTAAGTGTTTCTACTGCAAAGGGAATGGTCACTGGAAGCGGATCTACCCCAAGTGATTGGCGGATAAGAAGGATGGCAAAGTGAACATAAGTATATTTGATATACATGTTATTGATGTGTACTTTACTAGTGTTTATCGCAAACCCTCAGTATTTGATACTAGTTCAGTTGCTAAGATTAGTAACTCGAAACGGGAGTTGCAGAATAAACAGAGACTAGTTAAGGGTGAAGTAACGATGTGTGTTGGAAGTGGTTCCAAGATTGATATGATCATCGTCACACACTCCCTATACTTTCGGGATTAGTGTTGAACCTAAATAAGTGTTATTTGGTGTTTGCGTTGAGCATGAATGTGATTTGATCATGTTTATTGTAATACGATTATTCATTTAAGTAAGAGAATAAATTGTTGTTCTGTTTACATGAATAGAACCTTATATGGTTACACACCCAATGAAAATAGTTTGTTGGATCTCGATCGTAGTGATACACATAATCATAATATTGAAACCAAAAGATGCAAAGTTAATAATGATAAGTGCAACTTGTTTGTAGCACTGCCGTTTAGGTCATATTGGTGTAAAGCGCATGAAGAAACTCCATACTGATGGAATTTTGGAATCACTTGATTATGAATCACTTGATGCTTGCGAACTGTGCCTTTTGGGCAAGATGACTAAAACTCCGTTCTCCGGAACAATGGAACGAGCTACTGACTTATTGGAAATAATACATACCGATGTATGTGATCCAATGAGTGCTGATGCTCGTGGCAAGCATCGTTGTTTTCTGACCTTCACAAGATGATTTGAGCAGATATGGGTATATCTACTTGATGAAACATAAGTCTGAAATAGTTGAAAGGTTCAAAGAATTTCAGAGTGAAGTGGAAAAATCATCGTAACAAGAAAATAAAGTTTCTGCGATCTGATCGCGGAGACAAATATTTGAGTTACGAGTTTGGTCTTCAATTAAAACAATGTGGAATAGTTTCACAGCTCACGCCACCTGGAACACCACATCGTTATGGTGTGTCCGAACGTCGTAACCGCACTTTATTTGATATGGTGCGATCTATGATATCTCTTTACCACTATCGTTTTGGGGTTATGCATTAGAGACAGCTGCATTCATGTTTTAAAATAGGGCACCATCTAAATCCGTTGAGACGACACTGTATGAACTATGGTTTAGCAGTAAACCTAAGCTATTGTTTCTTAAAGTTTGGGGCTGCGATGCTTATGTGAAAAAGTTTCATCCTGATAAGCTCGAACCCAAATCGGAGAAGTGCGTCTTCATAGAATACCCAAAGGAAATTGTTGGGTACACCTTCTATCACAGATCCGAAGGCAAGACATTCGTTGCTAAAATGGATCCTTTCCAGAGAAGGAGTTTCTCTCGAAAGAAGTGAGTGGGAGGAGAGTAGAACTTGATGAGGTAATTATACCTTCTCCCTTATTGGAAAGTAGTTCATCACAGAAATCAGTTCCAGTGATTCCTACACCAATAAGTGAGGAAGTTAATGATGATGATCATCAAACTTCAGATCAAGTTACTACCAAACCTCGTAGGTCTTCCAGAGTAAGATCCGCACCAGAGTGGTACGGTAATCATGTTCTGGAAGTCATGTTACTAGACCATGATGAACCTACGAACTATGAGGAAGCAATGATGAGCCCAGATTCCACGAAATGGCTTGAGGCCATGAAATCTGAGATATGATCCATGTATGAGAACAAAGGGTAGACTTTGATTGACTTGCCCGATGATCGGTGAGTCATTAAGAATAAATGGATCTTCAAGAGGAAGACGGACGTTGATAGTAGTGTTACTATCTACAAAGCTAGACTTGTCGAAAAAGGTTTTTGACAAAGTTCAAGGTGTTGAATACGATGAGATTTTCTTACTCGTATCGATGCTTAAAAGTCTGTCCGAATCATGTTAGCAATTGCCGCATTTTATGATTATGAAATTTGGCAGATGGATGTCAAAACTGCATTCCTGAATGGATTTCTGGAAGAAGAGTTGTATATGATGCAACCGGAAGGTTTTGTCGATCCAAAGGGAGCTAACAAAGTGTGCAAGCTCCAGCGATCCATTTATGGACTGGTGCAAGAATCTCGGAGTTGGAATATACGCTTTGATAAGTTGATCAAAGCATATAGTTTTTGTACAGACTTACGGTGAAGCCTGTATTTACAAGAAAGTGAGTGGGAGCACTACAACATTTCTGATAAGTATATGTGAATGACATATTGTTGATCGGAAATAATGTAGAATTATTCTGCAAAGCATGAAAGGATACTTGAATAAAAGTTTTTCAAAGAAAGACCTTGGTGAAGCTGCTTACACATTGAGCATCAAGATCTATATAGATAGATGAAGACGCTTGATAAGATTTTTCAATGAATACATACCTTGATAAATTTTTGAAATAGTTCAAAATTTAACAGTCAAAGAAGGAGTTCTTGCCTGTGTTGCAAGGTGTGAAGTTGAGTAAGACTCAAAGCCCGACCACGGCAGAAAATAGAAAGAGAATGAAAGTCATTCCCTATGCCTCAGTCATAGGTTCTATAAAGTATGCCATGCTGTATACCAGATCTATTGTATGCCATACTACTGAGTTTGGCAAGGGAGTACAATAGTGATCTAGGAGTATATCACTGGAGAGCGGTCAAAATTGTCCTTAGTGGAATAAGGATATGTTTCTCGATTATGGAAAAAGGTTCGTCGTAAAGGGTTACGCCGATGCAAGTTTGACACTAATCTAGATGACTCTAAGTCTCGATCTAGATACATATTGAAAGTGGGAGCAATTAGCTAGAGTAGCTCCATGCAGAGCATTGTTGACATAGAAATTTGCAAAATACATGAGGATTTTAATGTGGCAGACCCGTTGACTAAGATTCTCTCACAAGCAAAACATGATCACACCTTAGTACTCCTTGGGTGTTAATCACATAGCGATGTGAACTAGATTACTGAATCTAGTAAACCCTTTGGGTGTTGGTCACATAGCGATGTGAACTATGGGTGTTAATCACATGGTGATGTGAACTATTGCTGTTAAATCACATGGCGATGTGAACTAGATTATTGACTCTAGTGCAAGTGGGAGACTGAAGGAAATATGCCCTAGAGGCAATAATAAAGTTATTATTTATTTCTTTATATCATGATAAATGTTTATTATTCATGCTAGAATTGTATTAACCGGAAACATAATACATGTGTGAATACATAGACAAACAGAGTGTCACTAGTATGCCTCTACTTGACTAGCTCGTTAATCAAAGATGGTTATGTTTCCTGACCATGAACAATGAGTTGTTATTTGATTAACGAGGTCACATCATTAGTTGAATGATCTGATTGACATGACCCATTCCATTAGCTTAGCACCTGATCATTTAGTATGTTGCTATTGCTTTCTTCATGACTTATACATGTTCCTATGACTATGAGATTATGCAACTCCCGTTTGCCGGAGGAACACTTTGGGTGCTACCAAACGTCACAACGTAACTGGGTGATTATAAAGGAGTACTACAGGTGTCTCCAATGGTCGATGTTGGGTTGGCGTATTTCGAGATTAGGATTTGTCACTCCGATTGTCGGAGAGGTATCTCTGGGCCCTCTCGGTAATACACATCACATAAGCCTTGCAAGCATTACAACTAATATGTTAGTTGTGAGATGATGTATTACGGAACGAGTAAAGAGACTTGCCTGTAACGAGATTGAACTAGGTATTGGATACCGACGATCGAATCCCGGGCAAGTAACATATCGATGACAAAGGGAACAACGTATGTTGTTATGCGGTCTGACCGATAAAGATCTTCGTAGAATATGTAGGAGCCAATATGGGCATCCAGGTCCCGCTATTGGTTATTGACCGGAGACGTGTCTCGGTCATGTCTACATTGTTCTCGAACCCGTAGGGTCCGCACGCTTAAGGTTACGATGACAGTTATATTATGAGTTTATGCATTTTGATGTACCGAAGGTTGTTCGGAGTCCCGGATGTGATCACGGACATGACGAGGAGTCTCGAAATGGTCGAGACGTAAAGATTGATATATTGGAAGCCTATATTTGGATGTCGGAAGTGTTCCGGGTGAAATCGGGATTTTACCGGAATACCGAGAGGGTTACCGGAACCCCCCGGGAGCTATTTGGGCCATAGTGGGCCTTAGTGGAAAAGAGAAGGGGCTGCCCTAGATGGGCTGCGCGCCACCCCCTTCCCCTAGTCCTATTAGGACTAGGAGAGGTGGCCGGCCCCCTCCTCCTCTTTTCCCCTCCGAGGAATCCTAGTTGGACTAGGATTGGAGGGGGAATCCTACTCCCAGAGGGAGTAGGACTCTCCTGCGCCTCCCCCCCTTGGCCGGCCAGCCTCCCCTCCTCTCCTCCTTTATATACGGAGGCAGGGGCACCTCTAAACACACAAGTTGACACAAGTTGACACAAGTTGACACAAGTTGATCCACGTGATCGATTCCTTAGCCGTGTGCGGTGCCCCCTGCCACCATATTCCTCGATAATACTGTAGCGGAGTTTAGGCGAAGCCCTGCTGCTGTAGTTCATCAAGATCGTCACCACGCCGTCGTGCTGACGAAACTCTTCCCCGACACTTTGCTGGATCGGAGTCCGGGGATCGTCATCGAGCTGAACGTGTGCTCGAACTCGGAGGTGCCGTAGTTTCGGTGCTTGATCGGTTGGATCGAGAAGACGTACGACTACTTCCTCTACGTCGTGTCATCGCTTCCGCAGTCGGTCTGCGTTGGGTACGTAGACAATACTCTCCCCTCGTTGCTATGCATCACATGATCTTGCGTGTGCGTAGGAAATTTTTTGAAATTACTACGAAACCCAACACGAACTTCCTCCTCTTCCTCTTTGGTGAAGTTGTTCTTGATGTCAAAGGTCTTGCGGATCTCCTCTACAGTCCTCCCCTTCATCATGTCAGCGACCTTCTGGCAGGTCAGGTCCAGCAGCCCCTTGATGTTCAAGTAGTTCGCAGCCTGTCAGGGGCTCAGGGCAAAATACAAGCAAGATGGTCAGGTATCATTCTTATACAAAAGAGACTATAAACAGATAAGAAACAGGAGCAACATAAACAAGATATTGTTGCATCACCCACATGGTGAGGGAGCACAATACTGAAGTTATACAAGTGCAATTTACACTGGTTAAATATGCCATAGAACTGAAAACAGAAGCATAGCTCTAAGTAAAGACATCAGACAAAAAAATCTTAGAAATGATAAGAAACAGTACATATTAGTATGGCAATACACTTTCAGTAATATCATCAAATAGCTCATCATATAATAGTTGTTCCATCCCAGGGAAATTACAAACACTTATGACATGCAACCATGTAAATATGGTGAGAAATAACACGCATCCTAGGGAGAGATTACGAACGCTTAAAAAATTATTTAGCCCTTCAAATATTTTGTCAGAGTACCCGCCACCAGTCTACACTCTACAGTAAACACAACTATAGTTGTCAGCAAACGAGACACGAATCTGGGGCACCAACCGTTAAAAAGGACAACAAAACCGCATCTAAACAGGAGCAAGAGCCCCTTGACGAGTACTAAACTACTAACTAGAAAGAGCACCACGGGTACGGGTAGGGTTGGATGGAAATCTCACCAGGATGAGGTCGAAGAGGATTTGCTGGTCGACGTCTATGAACTTATCATCGAAGGTCTTGAGGTCCGGCTCGGAGGCCTTCGCGGTGGGGTCGGCGGCGTCGGCTCCACGCTTCTGGACGTGCTGTCTGCAGTACTTGATGACCATGTCAAGGATTTTGGCGTTGACGTTGGGGAGGGGGATGATGTTGTTGGCGCAACCATCCTCCACGATGTGCTTGATGGTCTGCGACTCCATCGCCACCGCCTCCTCCACGAAGAACTCCTTGCCGTCGGCGCTCTTCAGCGTGAGCTTCCTCTCCGCCGTCCCAGCCGCGTCCGCCATCGATCCGGTGGCCGGGGAGATTGGGGTGGCTTGGTGGTGCGAGGCCAGAAACCTTAGGAGCGAAGGCGAAGGGGAAACGGTGGTGTTTGAGGGGATCGAAGGGAAGGGGAGGTGCTTTTATTTTTGAGATCACGAAAGGGAAGGGTCTATGAGAACAGTCAATCAAATTAATTTACAGTCATTGCATGTAGCCGATCATACACCACATATTTGCCTCCAGTCAGTCAAGCGTACGTCCAATGCTGACCAGTAGCAATTACAGCATGCGACTAGGGTTGCAAACGAGTCGAGCTCGAGCGAGTTGGAGTTGTCTCAGCCAACTCATATGAAAATTCGAGCGAGCTCAAACTAAGTGAAGCTCATGATCGAGCTGTAGAAATGACTTGTGCTCAGTTTGTAACGATCTCGAGTCGATCTCGAGCTAGTTTCGAGCTAAATGAGATGGTAAAAATTATAAATCTGTGGATGAAAAACAAAAAAATTAAGGTGAATATGCTGAGAACTTTTGCCAAAAATATAATATATTTAACACATAGTCGACCACGTGACATAATTAGGCCTAAATCTTCTCTGCACTTAATTAAGTTTTCATGTTCGTTGGCAAATAAAATGTAAAAAAATTATGGACAACATATATGGTAATAAATTATCTTACTTTCATTTAACATATGGCATGATCGTTTAACATAATGATATTCTGTTGAGCTATCGAGCTAAACTCGAGCGAGCCAACATTAGCTCAAGATCGTCTCATTTCTCGGTCAAGCTACATAAAGTGTTTAAACTCAACTGTTTATTTTTGAGTTGATCTCGAATCGAGTCAAAAAACAAGTCAATCTCGAGCGGCTCACGAGCCTCGAGCTTTTCTTGCAGCCCTGTATGCGACCATTGCCAATTCCATTTTTGCATGCCTGTTGAAGCGGAAGGAACCAGGGAAAAGTAAACACGTCTGTTCAATGGGCCCAATAAAGCCGGGCGGTGGGAGTACAAACATATAATTAGCTCCGATCAAAAATATATAAATATAATTAGCAAATCCACAACTAAAAGAGTATCATAAGGAGCAGAAATGCACAGTTCAAAGCAATGCTAAAAGTGCATGTTTCAGAGCATAGATTGTAACATGCCAACAGTAGCAACCCTATTTTATGCTTGTTCTTTTTATCGAATTCATAGTTTGCATTTCATGTAATCAACAATATCATTAATCTTCTGAGCAACACATGGAATTTTTGAAGTATCGTGCGTTTAGATTTTTGAAGTATCCAATTTGCACATGATTCAAATATTTACAAATTCATTTTTTTTCCAATTGCCCCACAACTTTGCACATGGCCTTCTTGTCACATTCCTAGCCTCCAAAAAGTTCCCGTAATTTTAAACCGCAATTTTCTCATACCTTTAATTGAAACCCATCTTAATTAAATTTAAATGAATTGGAATTCAAACTTCTTCATAACTAATGGAATCAATTTTTTGGGCATATGTATAAATCATAGTCCACATAAATGATCCACAATTTTATTTCACTCTACAACAGACCTCCCTTGATGCCTTCATATCTTACGAATAGGTCGTGCTCCATCAAGATGATTGAACATGTAAAAAAAAACATTGGTGTGTCAATATTATCAACATACGCCAACCTACCCTATAGGGGTGACTAATCACCTTTAGTTTTCAGTGCTACAACAACATGGCAATCTACGGTGCCAAATCCTCACCAAGTGTAAGCCGTGAATTGATGAAGCTAGATGGCTTGATCTAAACAATTTTCGGCCGAAGTAAAAAAACAAGTAAAGTAAAGAGCGTTTCCTGCAAAAGGTGAAAGGCTCGTCGACGTCACGACGCCCCTTGCCTTCACTAGCTTGGAGTTACACTGATCCCCGACGCCGCACGCCTTTGCCAAGTCGTAAGTCACTCAAATCCCCGATGTCACGATGCCCGTCGCCATCACAAGGCTCGGACCCACACAGATCGTTGACGCCAGGATGCTGCTCACTTTTGATAAGCTCGGAGTCATGATACCAACTCATAGCATAAACACACCACATATTTTGTAAGCACACATGTGGGCTGTGGGGACTACTCACAAATCTTGGTTAGTTCGCAAACAAGAGGCACCGCAAAAAGGTATCTTTAAGATGAATGAATAAACTGTCTTATTATCTCTTTGGTCATCAAGAAATCTCGAGTATAAGAACAGGGTTTCGGGGTTGCAACACCTCAAATTCGATCGGGGCCCCTTCACAAATGTTCATTGGTTTGACATCAGCCCGTCACGCGCTCATACCGGTGGTTGGCTAGCCACAGAACAGAAAAACGTCGAAAGATCTGATACTAGAGCAAGTGACGGATGGTAAAATAAATATATCAGCTGCACCCGAGGTGAGCATACACATGGAAAAGAAAAGATTGCTGGATAGTGAGCTGCGGCCCACTGGCGAATAGGTGAAGGCGAGTGATAGTTCAGACTCGCCCTAGTTGATAAATAGCCTGCTTGGTTTAATTGGAAATCAATAGCCTTTTCGACGGATCAATCAAGATGAGTACTGATAGACAATGAAACAAAAAGGAGATGAGTACTGGTCGTCAATCAAACGAAACAAAACAAAACAAATATGAGTACTAATTGTACACACTCCATCTGAAAGAAACAATATTACAGGTTCAAATAAAGAAAAGAAAATTAACCATAACTAAAATCATTTGGGAGGCACAAGGGAGGTACCCATGGAATATGACTCGGCAGTGTTGGCAGCGGTGGCCGGTGACAAATGCGAAGGTGGTGCCGGTGCCCGTGCATGGAGTCCAATTTGACGGCTATCGAGGAAGGCACAAAGAGCAAACTTATGGGCTGATGGATGAACGGGTAGGGAACTTGGAACCTGCGTGAGTTTTTTCTTTTATTCAGTTTTCCACTGGTTCTTGTCTTTCTTGTTCTAGTTTTTCCGCTGGTTTCTTCTTTGCTTCTCTTATTAGTTTTTTTCTCTTTTATTTCATTTCGTTTTTTCTATTCATCTTTTTTCTTTCCTATGTTTTTTATACATGACGTATTTGCAAACATGTGGTGAACATTTTAGCAAATGAATGATGAATTGTTTTATCTAAATACGTGGGGAATTTTTTACAAATGCTTGATAATCATTTTTATGAATATGCAATGAAAATTTTGAAATATGTGATGATCGTTTTCAGATATGTGAAGATGTTTCTCTACATACATGATAAACATATTATATATGAATTGAACTTTTTCATTTACATAATATATTTTAAAATTTGCATAATAATTTTTTCCTACTATTTGAATATGGTTACCGGAGATGGACTCGCCCTATTCATATCCCTGTGCACGATTCATCTACCTGGTGGGTTCTTATAACCACCCCTACACTATTGACTGTTTTGATTCAACTACAATCACAACACCACTCGAAATTTGCGTCAGTCCTAGAAAAATCTTCACCGGACTTTGGTCGGGTGGGGGGGTGGGGGTGCTTTTCCGCTATTGGGTGTCATTTCCTCACATAAGGTCCAGACCTGCCCAAAAGATGAATTCTTTTTTTTTGAGGGCCAAAAGATGAATTCTTGGTCTTGTTTGAAATAATGAAACTATATGAAATGTCCTCGCAAGGTCAAGTGCCCACACTCTCCTTAGGATGATTGGAAATATACTTTTAGGAAATATGGTTGGATGATACTTTTTAGACCCGTCTCCTTAGAAGCATCAACAGCTCATTTCCCATTGGGGAGGGGGGCTTCTCTCTGAGTAAGGATACCTAGTCGGGGGAGGGGACTTGTCGTCGTTGAGTGGGTGTATTTGGACGACCTCAACCAAAGATAGTGTCTCCTAGGGGCGATGACCCCATGTTCACTGTGCCACACATAGACTGAGTGTGCCATGACATCGGAAGCTATCAACTTGTAAGCTAGCTCTTCATAGATTAGATCTACTCTACTGTAATCATCTTGTTTATTTTTTTTCTGGAATACTAATCATCTTGTTTATCAACAAAGATACATAGGCAGAACATATAATTTCTACCCATCCAAGATGGACCTGTGTAAACACATTGATTGAGAAAACACTCACAACCTTCAACACAGACACAAAAGCAACACACCAATCCTTTTTTGCGAGGGAACATTATAATTAATCTTGATCAGACACGACATAAGAATTGTTGCTCGCCGCTTCCATTCGAAAATGCAACCCAAAAGACATGCATCGCGTGCCTAGCAGTTCATGACCTGACATTTTCTGCTAGTACTACCATACCAGTACCAACTACTAGAGTAAAAGGCGGATGGATTACGATTACCATGGATCATATAATAAGGTTATAATGAGACTTGGCGGCGTCGATGGATCAGAGCTTGTCAATGCGAACACCGAGGAAGAGGTCTTCGCTCTCGCTCCCAAAGTCCGGTGGCACCAGCAGGCACACCGGCGGCCTTTCACCGGGAAGATTGCCGCTGCTGCTGCTCGGCACCGTGGACAGACGACGAAACAAATTCTCCTCCGTGTTGCTGGCAACCTCAGCCCAGACCGTGGACCTGAAGCGGGGCGCCGCCGCCGCCGTGCCCTCCCGCACGCACACCACCGACACAGCGGTGGCCTCGCCGAACTCGGACAGGGTGACGAGGAACAGGCGCGGGTCGTTCCGCTCGACGAGGAGGTGCGTGCCGCCGCCGCGCCACGGAGGCGGCACGGCGATCCTGAACGGGGTCCCGTAGCTGACCTCCGTGACGGGCCAGGAGTGGGCGGCGGCGATGTGGTCGAGGAGGGCCGGCGGGGAGGCCCACATGCTGCAGCCGTGCCCCGGGCAGTGGCAGGGCGCGAAGGCGCACTGCAGCGCGTGGTCGGCGGCCTCGTGGTACATCAGCTTCCTCCCGCAGCCGTCCGCCTTGTAGCAGCACGGCAGCTGCACGGCGCGCAGCGCGTCGTCCATGAAGGGGAAGGGAATGTAGGCCGTCGGCGGGTCGCACGACGTGCAGCGGTCGCCATGGCACCTGCCGCACACCCTGTGGCCGCCCTCGCACTGCACGCAATCACTCACAAATTAAGCTACTATTTCATGACAGTGATAGTGATCGAGAAGAATTACCTGGTGCACAGGAGGCCTGAGTGGGAGTTGGCATGCAAAGCAGAGATAGAAGAGCGGGTTCACCTCCGCGGCCACCCATGGAACCTGCATGGCTTCGTCCTCCACCGCCAACAGCGCACCTTCGCCGCCTTGGCTCTGCCTCCTCTCTAGCCCTTCCTGCTTCACCGCCATGGGCTCCTCCTCCTGCAACCTCGATTTCTTGTTGCTCGGCTCGCCGCCGTTCTCCATCGCTGGCAAGGTGGAAGGCCAAGCAGAAAATGCAACACAGCTCAACTTATGCACGCAGTACTAGTAGAAGCCAAAGGGGTAAACGATGTGGCGTGTGAAAACAGCACAAAGCACTTCGTGGGGACTTGCTCCACACAATTACTACTATGCGCCCATCAGCCACCCGCGTGATAGGCATTAACTCGCCTAGTACTATCATGCATGCATACTCTTCTGATCACAGCACACTTTGTGAGGATTGACTTCAAATGCAAGGCTGCCTCGTACTCTGAGTCCATCTTTGTGATCAACAAAATATGAGTTTTATACTAAAACAATAAACCATTAGATTCATATTCAACATTGTAGTATATACATTTTATGTGTCATGTAATTTATAATTTTTGGGTGAAATAGGCGATCAAAATTAGAGCAAATCTAGCAGACTCACCAAAAGCCATATGGAGCATGCTTTATAATTTTTTGGAGGTTGTGTTGGGTCCGTGAGCAAACACAAATTCGTCAAATATAATATCTTTCTCAATGGGGCATAATGGGCCTGGATTGCAAGAATATCCAAAGAATCAAACCTTCAAGGAGACAAAGCTATTCCAGACGAAGTCGGCGAAGGGCACATCAACCCGTCCAAGATAGCAGAATTCGAGGTCAGGTGCGTCTAGTGCACCTAGACATAAGAGCAAATATAATAAGGTGAAGTAGGTGGATTACAAAACTACACACAATATACTTCCTTCTTTTCTTTTTAGTCTGCATATAAAATTTGTTTGAAGTTAAAGTTTGTAAATTTTGACCAACTATATAAGAAAAAAAATATCAACATTAACACTATGAGATCAATATCATGAGATGTGTCATGAAATTATTTTTCATACTATATAACTAAATGTTAATATCTTTTAACATAAATTTGGTCAAACTTTATGTAGTTTGACTTCAAACAAAATTTATATGCAGAATAAAAATAAACGGATTGATGAGTTGGAGAAGAGATAAGAGAAGCGGGCTACAGATTAACAGCCTGCTTCAACACGTGCTCATAGAGATTTTGTGAAAGAGTAAGGTGGGTCATGTATATATATAAATAAGTACTACATATTTATATCTAAGTATTATACTTGCCGGCTATAGGTTTTGCTATAGATGACGTTGCAACATCATATGGCCATCAGTTGTTGAATAATTAACTATGCTCATCATTGCCAAACCACTGATGAATTTATTTCACACCAATATTTTCTTAAATTTAAACTTAATATTCTCAGATATTTTCTATAATAATAAATTCAAGCTTCATACTAATCACTAATAAACGTAAAATATGTAAGTGTAAATCTTCTTATTTTTTCAAGTTGTTGTTGATATGAACATATGAATGGAAATCTGGAGGCATATACAAGATATACACTTCGAAGAGATCATTTCAATGCAAAAAATGTCATCGCCCAACTTTCTATGTTTTTTTCTTCCAGTATATTGGGTATCTTACCAATCATAAAGTCCCTTAGTTTTGTAGTATGTATATCCATACTTTGGTTAACCCATCATATGTTGAAAGATTACCCCGGCCTCTGCATCCAGCAATGCACACGATCATTTATTAAAATGAAATGAGTATCAAAGTAGGAGTACAATTAATATCTCCAGTAGCTAATCAAGATCAAGAAAGTAAACAGATAGCCACACCCGCGAAAATAGGACACCATGCATAAACACCTACCCTATAGTTACACCGCAATCCACACTGTTTGTATGTAGTCCGTGTTACTGTCTCTCATAGGTTGCACCCAAAGGCCATAAGCTCTTTCGTTTTCGCATGGTATAGTAATGATCACATACGGATTCATCCACATGTTGGTAGATAATCTGGAAAAAGTACTCCCTCCGTTCCAAAATAGATGACCCAAAGGACACATGCATGTATTTTGTTAAACACACAATCATTCGGAAAATTCTAGATAGCCCAAAGTAATGCACAAACTTCCATGCGAATTTGTGCGGCTATATTAGGCTCAACCCCACCTAACCAGTTACCAAACAGATTGGGAATACTATTAGTTGGAGGTACATTAAATGACACATGTATTTTTTTGCCACAATAGCTTGGCTAGTTGGCATGCAAGAAATAAATGTTGAATCGTTTCCTTGTGGTCATAAGCACAACACCGTTTACTCCCCTCTCACCTACTCCCTCCGTCCGGGTTTATTAGGCCTCTCAGCATCACAAGCATGTCCCCTTTTATAAGGCCCCGCTTTGGAAAGGTGTATGCATGCAACTATTTTATTGGTTGCATTGAAAGTCATTGTTGTTGGTGCCATGACTGGAAAATTAATACACTTCATGCATGCTTTTTCATTGGTTGCATGCAGGTGAGAGAGTGCATTGGGAGTGGAGTAGAAGAATTAATGTGAACAAATTACTATGTGTCTTGATCTAAGAGAAGTTGTCTTTAGGCCTAATAAATCCGGACGGAGGGAGTATGTTTTACCAAGTTGTACTTCGTTGGTATCACAAGCCACATAAAAATCTTGTTTTTTTAAAGGAACCTTTGTTTTCCATATATGGATAGACCGGATTGGTCCATTATTAAGCAAGTTCACATACAAAGATTTAACAGAAAGCATGCCCGTATCAGAAAGGGACCGTCGGAATACATCTGGCTCATTAGAAAAGTTGACCCTCTATCAACCTACAAACTTGCAACCATCGATCCATCATTTCCCAACCAGTGCCCGCCTGAATTGTATATTTAAGGGAACCGAATGTAATATTGTACTCACAAATATGCGTCTTTACACTGCACAATATTATAAAGCATTTGATAATGCAGATCTAGAGGCATCTCCCCAAATCAAGTATCCTTAAAAAAATCTAGTTGTGTGCCCATTCCTAGTAATAATTTTACCATTGTTGAAGATTGTTATCTTAGTTGTCATCAAACCCTTCCAAACGGGGGAATCATTCGGCTGTGCCATTACTTGCACTAAAGTTTTGGAGTGTCGATATCTTTTAAACCATAACTATAGCCACACCCCCTTCTCCCTAGAGGATCACCGATAAAACCATTTACTAAGTAGGCACTTATCTTCCACTTCTACATTTTCAATCCCCAAACCTCCTTGGTCTTTTGGCCTACACAATATGTCCCACTTAACTAGACTGTATTTTACTTTATTCTCGTCACTTCGTCAAAAGAACCACAACCTATAGAAGTCCAATCTTTTCCGTACCTTAAGGGTATTTCAAAGAAAGATAACATGAACATCGATATGCTCATAAGCACATATATAGCTGATAAGTATGAGCATACCCCATAAGATATAAGTTTTCCCTTCCAACAACTTAGTTTTTTCTTAAAACAATCTTCAATACATTTTTATTCTTTATTTGTTATCTTTATGTCATGAATTGGAATCCCAAGATAATTAAATGGAGGGATCCAATCTCACAGGCAAACAACTGTCTGTAGTTTTCATGTTCCTCCTTATCCCATCCAAAGCAAAACAGTTCACATTTATGGAATTTTATTTTCAGCCCGGAAAGTTGTTCAAAGAGACATAAAAATAGCTTCGTATTTTTCGCTTTGGACATATCATGCTCCATGAAAATTATAGTATCATCATCATAGTGTAGGATGGAGACACTCCCGTCCACGAGAAGTGGGATGAGCCCCCCTACTAGATCGTCCTCTTTGGCTCTACCAATTAGGATTGCCTTGCAACAATATTGAACAGAGTAAGAGACATCGGATCACCCTGATGCAATCCCTTTTATGTCTGGAAATCACGACCTGCATTCTCATTTACCTTGACCCCGACACTGCCTCCTTGTATGAAGGACTCGACCTGCTTCCTCTAGGCCGAGTTGAAACCCTTCCTACGCAAATCCTGTTGTAGAAATGGCCACTTAACTTTATTAGCAAGCCTTCTTAAAATCCATTCTGAAAACAACTCGATCCAGTTTTTTTGAAATGAATTTGGTGTAAGGTTTCATGTTGAACCACAACACCCTTTAGAATGTATTGCCCATGCTTGAAAGCAGTCTGAGTCGGCGAAACCATAGAATGTGCAACCTGTGTGAGATCATTAGTTCCCACTTAGGTAGAAATCTTAAAGCTAACTTTGATCAAACAAATCGGTCTGAAATGCTCAATGCAAACTGCTACATCCTTCTTAGGTAGCAATGTAATAGTCCAAAAGTTAAGCTAAAGCTGGCCATTAAAAAGATCATGCATCATGGGCATCAAGTCACCCTTAATAATCCCCCAACACTTCCAACATGGCGCCTTATTATTCTTCATTTGTGTGATATCCTCAAACACCTCCTTTTTCATAAAAGGAGTATTGTGCACCTCATTCTTCTTCGCACAAAGCTGTGGGATATCCTCCATTGGCCCCTCATCTAAAAACACAAAATTCTCTACCAAGCCCCAAAGAGATTTTCATAATAGAAATTCAATATATACAATTTAAGGTTCTTGGACCTACTATTGTACCCTCATCTTGTTCAAGTTAGACAATTTTTTCCTGTGTTTTTCATAGGCAATCGGATGGAGAAACTAAGTATTATTATCCCTTTGTACTACTTATCGTACCTTAGCTCTTAGTGCCGCTTCTATCTCCTTTTCTTTAAGGATTTGTTTAATCTTTTATATCAAACTCGTTGATGAGATTGAAAGGTCTTTTCTTTTCCACTTTATAAATCCCACTAGCATTTTTAGCCCAACCCTGCAATTTTTTTCTTAAATGCCAGATCTTATACTGCCACTTTTCGACATTAGACTCCTCCTCGGTTTTCTTTACCCCACTCCTTGGCTACCAATTCTAGGAAGTCCTCCCTTTCAAACCATGAGGCTGGCCATAGTGGGAATAACATAAGGCTGGTTGTAATGGAGAGTATCATATACTAGTATCATGCATATGATACTAGTATATGATACTACCTCCCTAATGCATAGTATCATATATTAGTATCATGTAGTACTTTATTTATTGTCATGCATGACACATAGTAGCACAACCTTTATTATGATACGGTATAATGATATTATGATACTCAACTCTCTCTTTCTTCATTTAATTCTATGACACATCATCAAAAATTCCTAGTTGGCATGCATGATACTAGGTATGATACTAACATTACAACCAGCCTAAGTAGTATCATGCACTTGGGACTCGCAAACATGCTTATGTGGCAGACAATTAAAGAAGAGAGAGATGATTATAGTAACATAGGTAGATACCATAAAATAATAAATGTGATGCTACTATGTGTCATGCATGGCAATAAATGAGACCATCTATGATACTAATCTATGTTACTATGCACTATAGAGATAGTAACATAGAATCTATGATACTAATCTATGATACTAATCTATGTTACTATGATATTAATCTAAGTTACTTCCCACTATGACCAGTCTGATAGTTTTTTTTAAACCACAATAGTTTGAACGGCTTTTGTTGCCAACGTGAGTCGCGCCGGAGTCAACAAGAAGGGTAGTATGATCGGGCAGACCCCTTTGTAATGCTTGCATTGCTCCGCGACGGAATTTGGGGCTAAAAGATGACAAATATTCTAAAAGTAATGTTTGACTAACAATTAACTTAACTGCTTGTCTCACCGCCAAAAAAAGTTAACTTCTTTGTCAAGCTTGAATTTTGAAATAGCTGCATGTAGTAGATGTATTGGGAACATAAAAAGTAGTACTAGTATAAAAGATATTAATGGTCGGTCAAATTTGTGCTGTGTTTTTTGGGAGTCTCACTAATTGAAAGCTTTGCCGCCCGAGACAGCTGAGTGGGTGCTGATTGGTACTCCTATGCATTGTCGAAGGTGCTGGTGATGGAATGCAAGAAGCTGCCGAGTATGGAAATACTATGCAAGCTACTACATTGTCCACGTTGAAGGAGAATGGGCCTCTTGATACAACTACGATGCAGAATTGCACTACAATGGCAGTACCATTCCCAAGTAATTACATTCTTCTCTATCCCATTTTCTGTTAAGTTGTGTGTTGAAAATAGTACATATTAAACCACCATTGCAACATCAATCGCTGTTTTCAATTAACAATGGCACCATGATAGAGATAAGAAGTTGATACATTGCTGCAGGCCCCACTTCGATGGCTCATCCACCTTCATTACAGCCAGACCAGATTGAAAAAGGGCCCTCTACTCAGTCCAGAAATACTATGACAGGTACCACTGCAACACCATCCTCGGTTGCGGAAAAGGGTCCTGTTGATATCACTGCAACACAGAATTCCCCAACAACAACACTACCATTCCCAAGTAATTACTCTCTTCTCTATCACATTCTTTGTTAAGTTGTGTGATCATCATGAAAATGTTGCATATCAACCAATTATTGCATCATCAATCCCTATTGTGAATTAACAAAGACAGCATGATAGAGATAAGTTGATATCACTACAGGTCCCACTTTGATGACTCCGAAGGCTCTCACATTTAAAAGAGATAATGGAATGCCGCTAAGGAAGTACGGGAGACGTCCTACGAAGAAGAAGAACTACCATACCGAAACACCTAGGAGAAGTCCTAGGCTCGACCAGACTCGTAAAGGTAGTAAAAAGCTGTTGTAGAGCTTGCAGTCGAGCGCAAGAGGCCCCGTAGCATCGAGCCAGCAGAAGAATCAACTGCCTCAACAAGCAATAACGAATCTTCAAAAAAGCCTATCGGTTGGCGTCGCAAACTAAGCTAGGTTGTCAACTGGTCACTGGATATGATCCCCCATGAAACTATTTTGATGTTGTTGGTCTAGTTTGCCTCCTGTGTCCTTATAAACCACTGTTGTCGCATTTTTAGTGAACAAAATTTGTATGTGTGTCGCTGCTAGCGCTGCACCGTCTATCTCAGGAATATTTTTCCTTTTGTCCTGGACAACTTGGGTATCTCGTGAAGTTATGGTATTAAGGTTTTACTTGTGTTCACAGATGAATTTACAACCAAAGTCGAAGCTTATATCTTACGCTATGCTGGACACAAATGTTGTTGATCATTTTCTTTTTCGAAAAGGGGATGACCCTGGTCTCTGCATCGTGTGATGCACACAACCATTTATTAAACATAACAGATTAAAGTCACCGAGTACCAAAAAGTTTACATCAAAACATACCACGATTTATGTGAACCATGAATACAAACTTTGAAAGAAGGATGATCCTCTGTCCCCAGTTTGATACACAATAACATACAACTTGGCCCGTCTCTGAAGACTCTTTGAAATGTGACTTTGTCCACATTATCACCTTCGGTTTGAATTTTAGGGTTCTTTGAGCATCGGGTCCAGCCTGCTCACAGAAAAAAAATGATCTCAGATACAAAAATGAAAAATGATGTTAGTTTTTCAGAAGGATACATTCACATGCATCTTACTCATGGAATTCTAAAAAAAATGATTTACGGAAGCTCCTTTCATATGAACAAAACAGTGAACAATCTGAACATGAACAATACGATTCACAAAATGAATAATTTGCCATACATACTCGGCTGTAGGTTATAAAGAAAAGAATAAATCCTGGTGCAGGATCTTCAGATTTCAATTGGTTGCACTTCACTCGGATCGAATACAAACCAGTAGCCGCATTACTACTATTTAGGCCATTTGTTCAGAACAAAGGGTGAAGCATTCCTACCCTTTCTTAACTACATATTACTGCTACCATTGCTTACCTGCATTGCTACCAAGTCAAACTGATCTAGTACTGATATTGCCTAAACAGCTTAACAGTCATATGCCAGGTATATTCATATTAATCATCCATACCATGTAGCAATCCTTCCCTGCTTAGCTGCATTACTAGTTTACTGCTGAACTTGTTACCATAATCTTGATTGGTTAGGTCGATTGGCTAGTACATGTGTGGTTTGGACTTGCAGCGTGTGTCCATGGTCTAGTAGGTTTGCTAGTTTCTAACCATACATTCATACTAATCATCTAGCTTAGCATGCACTAATCATATATTAAATATGGATAACATTTCCGCAAAAGAAATATGGATAACATGAACGAGATCAAACACATACTTCATGCATCCTCCTCGGCGCCCTAGCCTGTGGTGTAGTTGATTTGGGACCGACGGCGGCAGGTGGGATCAAATCGATCCGGGCACTGAGTGTGATCGTGTCGCCGGAGGGCAGCTCCTGGGGCGCCACCAAGAACATTACCTGGCCCGACCCCGATGCGCCCGTGGACAGCGCGTTGCTGCTCACTGGCGAGGTCATGAGGACTAGGTTGTAGTCTTTGTCGCCGCCACGGCGCTCCATGGAGAGCTTGCACCAGAACCGGGGCCCTGTCTCGGCCTCGCCGTCCGGCCTG
Organism: Triticum dicoccoides; assembly: GCF_002162155.2. NCBI lineage: Eukaryota > Viridiplantae > Streptophyta > Magnoliopsida > Poales > Poaceae > Triticum > Triticum dicoccoides. The sequence goes on from NC_041385.1 coordinate 16,134,884, forward strand.
ATGCACATCAATGACACGGCGGTGCCCTCGCCGAGCGGGCGGAGGGAGACGAGGAACACGTTGCAGTCCTCCTCCTCGACGAGCAGGTGCCAGCCGTGTGACAGGGAGAAGCTCAGTCTCCAAGACCGGCCGTAACGGACCGTGACGGTGGGGCGCTGGTGATCGGCGGCGAAGTGGTCGACCAGCATTGCACGGGAGCCCACGAAGGCACATGCATACTCCGGGCAGGTGCAGGGTGCGCACTGGCACACGCGCGCCGATGGTCCGCGGCCTCATGGAACACCACGTAGCGCTTGCAGCCGAACGCCTTTGTAGGGGCATGGCACCTTGGCGGCGCCAACCACCTTGTCCAGCTGGCCGCAGTGGGTGTTGGCACGACTGCAAACGGTGTGGTGCTCGGCACGACAGTAGTAGCACACTACGTGCCCTACGGCATCGGACTGTCACATTAAACGCAACAGCACCCAAGTCATCAGCTTCCAGGCCTCGTTTCTCACTTGCAAGTTTGTTTTAACAGAAGGCCAGTTCCATTTCCCCCCTAACTTTGGCCCGACCTCATTTTTACCCCCTGATTAAAAACGATGCTCAACTATATCCCTCTTCCGTTAGATGGCGTTATGGAAATACCCCGCCGCGCCATTTCCATCCGGTCAAACAGGTTTGACCATCTTCTAGATGTTTTCTGGACATAGTTGCCCATGTGTGCATTGCCACTGACATGTGGGTCTATCGTTGGAAAAAAAGACTCTCCATATGTGACCTACATGTGGGACAAGCTCATAGTGGATGACAAGTGGGACCCGGCCTGAAAGTCACATGGGCCCATGTTTGGTGCTTTGATTTTTTTTTTGTAACTAGCTTAACAAATTATTTGGAGGGGTGGCCCACCTGATAGAGGCTGATTGGGATAGTGTTAAGTTAATAGGTAATTAATCTAAGTTAATTAGGTCACACAAGGGTCCCACCTAGCTAATAGGAAATTAACTAGGGGAGGGTGAAATAATAGAAGAGAGGGGAGTGTGAAGACCGAAGAGGAAAACTGGGGCTGCCATTGCGGCAATGTTGGAGCCAGCAGAGCATACCCCAAAAGGAAAGATAGCTGCCAATAATTTTAGCATGCCGATAATGTTCGTTTTTACTGTTCAAAGAACTGATCTTTAAAGTATTGCTATGTAGGTGGAGTTTTTATTTGGGATAATATAACTTTGGGTTCCACTTCAGTACACCCCCTCTAATAAAATCAACGCTTGAGATTAAGATGTGCCTCTTCGGACGAGAGGGTATGATGGTCTAGTTAAAATATAATTATTGCTTTACAAAACTCACAATATGGGATATGATCTTCCTAAATTTAGCAGATGTAATGTGGCCTGACAAATTGTGTTCTTAGTCATAGAACTTGTCGTGCCGGAACAATATAGTTCACAAACATATCATTCACCAAACCTCACAACTAATCTAATTTCGTCGAACTCGGTCAAGTTGAACGGTGGTGGCGGCAAGATTGACATGCCGTTCAGACTATGGTGATCTTATGTCATACTCCCCCGATTCCAATGAATAAGGCAAGGCATGCACGCTTTCCCAAATTCAACTTTGATCTTAAATTAAGTCAAATATATATATACTTTCGAGTTTAAAATTATACCACTGAAAACTTCTTTTTAAAACAAATTCAACGGTATAATTTGATCATATATTATCCATATTTTGTTGGTCTAATCTATGGCCAAAGTTGAATTTGGTATGCGTGCACATCTTGTTGATTGGAATGGAGGGAGTAGGATTCAGCATGTGTACCTACTAGGCTACTACCTAGGCACGGTGATACACAGGATGGGCAAAGCCGACGCAAGCAGGCAGGAGACATTAACTAAACACTCTGAAGAGCAGCGGTGGATTTTGGAATGGCCTAGTTGGAGGCTTGGACCAACGGAGAGATTTAGTACCCATGCCTGTAAAAGCTAGGCTGAAGAGTTTGCAGCTGGGACCAATCGTCAAGCCAATCACCGGGATTACAACAACCACACATGCTATGGAATAACAAACTATAAAAAGTATTTCAATATCCCCTCTCAATCAGAACTTATCTAAGTTGAGATTGCGCCTAAATGCTTCTTACTGTCGTACTGTCAATGGTTTTGTAAACCTACAACTTGATCTCTTGTAGGTATACAACGAATGTTGAGCAACTTGTTTGGTACTCTTTCACTGACAACGTGGTAATACACTTCAATATGCTCAGTACCTGCATGAAACACATGATTGGCTGACAGATAAATGGTACCAAAATTATCACCATAATGTTGCTGCTTTGGGGTCAATAATACCAAGCTCTTGCAACAACGACTGAACCCAGATTACTTCTGTTGTTGCATTCTTAAGGGACTTGTACTCTGCTTCGGTGCTAGATCTTAACACTGTAGGTTGTTTTCTTGCACTTGTACCCGGCCTCACCTCGCCACCGACGAGGCGGAGGCCATATAGGACGGCCTGATTCTATCCCGTTTGGTTGGTGTGGTAACTAAGGTTGAATTGGATGAGTCTAGACTGGGTCCATGTTTTGTAACTTTACAGCGTCTTGAGGCAAATCAAAGTCCCATTTCTCTAAAAAAAACGTCCAAGAAGATAGAGATTACCAAAATAGCACGTGTAGAATATTTACACGATACCTGGTCTTAAAAACTGTCCATGGCCACTACTCCCAGGATTATCTTGTACTCCCTCCGTTTCATAATGTAAGACGCTTTTTGACACTAGTGTAGTGTCAAAAAGCGTCTTACATTATGGGACGGAGGGAGTAGCTTTTGGGGTTTTGTTCTTGAGTTTCATTTGTGCCTACTTTTAACTATAGGAGCGAGTGTAAGCAAGACCTTCTACTACGCATGTTGGAAGCACTGTGTTATCATTGAAAGATTGGGACACACCTTAGGGTACATCATTTTTACTATTCCTCCACACGAATCATCTTTAGTGTTACTGTTGTTAGTTTATTTGGTTAGTGTACAGTCATGCTTTGGATGCTTCTAGCCAGGACTTGTTCTATTCAATATGTGATGAATTAGTTTGCCACATTTCAGGAAAAAGAAAAAATAGTATGCAATGTTGCCGCCATAGGGTCTAAAAAACAATAACAACCTGGTCTAGTTGTAGCAAAGTGTAGTCTACAAACTCAATGATTATCGAGTATTTGTAAAATAATCCTCATGTGTTTATATAAAACAGTTCATCATGTACTCCCTATGTCCCATAATATAATACGTTATTACATTCAATATTCTCACATATTAGATATAATAATATCTTATATTATAGACTAGAGGGAGTATTTGTTAATTCATCACATGCTTGAAAATAGTTCATGCAGAGAAAATATAGAATGGAAAAAGATGAACAAAAAAATGAACGAAATAAAACTAATAAGAGATATAAAAAAGAAAATCAGCGGAAAATCTGGAAGAAGAAAGACAAGAACTAGTGGAAAACTGAGGAAAAGAAAAAACTCAGGTTCCAAGATCCCTACCCGTTCTTTTTTTGAAAAGGGGCGCTTTATTACTTAAAAGATTTAAGCATTACACCCGGCCTCTGCATACCTAAGATGCACACGGCCAAACAACGTTCTCTCATACAAATGAAAATAAAAAGGCAAAATACAAAGAAACGTAATTCGTATAACACCTAAAGCGGAGGGGGGCAGTCCTAAGATCAAGCTGCCACTCATGTTAGGCAAAAGTATCCCTCGCCTCAGCCTCCAATCGTGTACAGACCTCTGTAAACAGGTATCGATTCTCCACTCGTTGTAGAGAGGATCATAAATGAAGAGTCCTGGTACATCTGTAGATAACCTGCATAAGAGAAGTACTTTTATCGATTAAAACCTTATCATTTCTACATAGACAAAACGACCAAATAACGGCAAGCGCTCCCACCCTAAGAAGAGTTCTAAACCTGTGATCAATCCCATGTAGCCAATTGACAAATACATTAGCAACACTACAATGAAGATACAAGCCAAAAGCTATTTGGATGGCTGATCATATAGAACGAGCCAATTTGCATTCGAAGAATAAGTGCTTTATTGTCGCATCATGGTGACAAAAGATGCATTGCAGAATTCCATGCCAATTCCTCTTAATAAGGTTATCTTTAGTAAGAATGACTCTGCGACGAAGATACCATGCAAAATTTTATTCTTAAGCGGTATCTTCATCTTCCAGATCTTCTTGTTATTATGAACTCGCACATCAGACTGGATTAATGCCCTATACATAGACTTCACTGAGAACTGTATGTTCCCATGTAGGTTCCATCGGAATACATCAGACCCATGTGACAAATGCACCATGGAAAACCACTCGAGTAGGATGTTCCATGATTGGAGTCAGGGTCCAATTAAATCCCTTCTGAACATCACATTTGGCGGAAATGATTCCATTACCGTGGCTATAGCTAGTATCACGCTTGTGACACACAATATTGTACAGAGCCGGATATTGTTCCCGGAGAGTGGCATTTCGTAGCCACTTATCCTCCCAAAATCTAATTTTCAAGCCGTCCTTAATTGAGAAACATCCATAGGAGGAGAAATATTTCTTTGTAGCCATTAGACCTGCCCAAAAGTGAGAATCCCCAAGCTTCCAGTATACTTGTGATACCGCCTTGGAGCCCACATATTTCCTCCTGAGGAGGGTTTGCCATACCCCGTCTTCCGTTAATAATTTAAACAACCATTTACTGAGTAGGCCCTACTCTTAACCTCAAGGTCATGAATGTCCAACCCGCCTTGGTCTTTGGGGCGACAAACCACATCCCATTTAGCCAGTCGATATTTCTTTCTCTCGCAATCTCCTTGCCAAAAGAATCTTGATCGGAAATAATCCAATCTATGTAAAACTCCTTTTGGCAACTGGAAGAAGGAAATCATATATAGTACCATATTACTTAGTACTGAATTCATGAGGACCAATCTTCTGCCTTTAGATAGCAGTTTACATTTCCAACTGCTAAGTCTTCTTTGCAGTCTTTTCTCGACGTGTTTCCATTCAACATTTGTGAGCCTCCGATAATGTATCGGTATCCCCAAATATGTGACCGGAAACTGGCCCAACCCGCATCCGAACAGTTCAACATACAGGTGAGCCTCATCTTGAGCCTCGCCAAAGCAAAACAATTCACTTTTATGAAATTGATCTTAAGACCTGAGAGTCGCTCGAATGCTCATAAAATTAATTTCATATTTCTCGCTTTCTTGAGGTCATGATCCATGAAGAGAATCATATCGTCAACGTACTGAAGTATAGAGAGACCACCATCAACTAGATGCTTTACTACCCCATCAATTTGCCCATCAGTCTTGGCACGCTCAATCATGACTGCAAGCATATCCGCCACTATATTGAATAGCATGGGCGATGGCGAGTCATCTTGTCGCAATCCCTTCTTCGTTTGAAAATAGTGGCCAACATCATCATTGATCTTAATGGTAACACTGCCTCCAAAAACAAAGATATGGATCATAGCGCGCCACTCTGCAGAAAATCCTTTCATTTCGAGAGTCTGTTGAGGAAATGGCCATTTGACTTTGTCATAAGCTTTTTCAAAGTCTATTTTGAGTACCACCCCTTTCAACTTTTTTCGATGTAATTCATTGACCATTTCATGAAGGATAACAATGCAGTCTAGGATGTGTCTACCTTGCATAAAAGCAGTCTATGAAGGATAAACCACATGTTCAGCAACCGAATTAAGTCTACCTTCGTGAATATTGTAAAACTAACATTAAGGAGGCAAATAGGTTTATATTGTTGTATCGTGTCAACCTTGTTAACCTTAGGTAATAAAATAATCTCACCGAAGTTTAAGCTAAACAAATCTAGTTGGCCAGCATGTATAGGTAGCTAAACAAGAGGAGGAGCTCTGGTATGATGACTTCCCAGAAGTTCTAGTAGAACTCTGAGGGAAAATCATCCAGACAAGGGGCTTCATTGTGCTCCATGAAGAAAACCGCCTTTCTAACTTCCTCATCGGAGTATGGTGCTGTTAGAAGGTTGTTTTTCTCCTTAGAGACCTGGCGAATGTCTTCTGTTCGGGACTCATCCATCGAGAAGTTTCATTTCTCTGGGCCTCCAAACAGGTTTTTTTAATAATAATTAGTGATATAAGATTTAAGTTGCTCATGCACCTCAATCGTGCCCTCATCCTTGTGTAGGGAATGAATTGTTTTCTTTCGGTGTCTGCCATTGGCGACTCCATGGAAATATCTAGTATTTGAATCACCTTTTAGGATTAATTGAGAGTTAGAAAGTTGGTACCATTTGAGTTCCTCTTCATGCGACATGATAGCTATCTGAGCATTCGATTGACTCCTAATCTCGATTTCATGCTCAGATAGAGGTCTAATGTCTGTCAAAGCTTCTAATTCATCAATGATAGATGAAAGACAAAGCTTCTCATTTTTTCAGGATACGTACCACCGCATGCCTAGCCTAACCACGAACGAATTTACGTAATACATGCTTTTTATTATTCCATTTGTGTATTGGAGTATGCTCGGCCACCGGTTTCTACCATACCTCCTTGACCATGTCATGGAAGCCATCCCGAAGCAACCATCAAGTTCAAACTTGAACTTGCGTCTATGTTGTGGTCGTGGCAAACCAGTAGTTAGGAGGATGAGTGTGTGGTCTGATATGGCCTCGATACGAGGTAGCGCACGAACAGACACCATGGGAAATTTAGATTCCCAGTCGGTATCCATTAAAACGTGATTTAGTTTCTCATATGTCGGGTCCGGAGACTGTTCGCCCAAGTGAATTGTCTTCCTACCATAGAAACCTCTCGTAGATCTAGTTTGTCGATGACAGCGCTGAAAAGAAAAGTCCAATGATTATCAAACATACCGCGGCTTTTCTCATTTGGGAATCAAAGCGGATTAAAATCCCCTCCTATAAGACTGGGGTAGGGGTTATCTTTTGCCAGATTAACCAATTCACGGAGAAAAACAGCCTTGAACTTATCTTGGGCTGCCCCATACACGGCGACGAGGGTCCTTGTGAAGTTGTCAGCCTTGTTGCGAATATGGAGTTCGTGAAACTCACCATCCGAACTAGCCAACACATCCATAGTCCCCGTGTTTACGCCAAGTAAGATGCCCCCAGAACGACCTCTAGGCGGTCGTGAAACCCAAGTGAAGTCTATCCCACCAGAAAGATGGTTAAGCAGACTTACTGAGAAGTCAAGTCTCGCCGTTTCAGAAATCGCCAAAAAATCTAAATTGTGTTCCATATTACACTCCGGAATGAATAAATGTTTAGCCAAGTCACCAAGACCTCTGCTATTAAAAAACATTCTATTCATGGGGAAACAATAGGAGATTTAGAAATTGTTGTTCTTTTATGGGACTTACTATCTTTTTTTAACATGCGGTCTTTGATTTTATCCGGAGGCTATAAGCTTAAACAAAGAACTAAGCCCGGGTTTATCTAGACCCACATCCGAAACCGCTCCTACTAGATGAGAGAGTAGCTGACCATCTAATGTGGCATGCAACTCCTCCCTACCCGTTCTCTACCAGCACCTAAGTTTGCTCTTTGTGCCTTCCTCGGTAGCCATCAAATTGGGCTCCAGGCACCGACACCGCCTTCGTGTTCGTCGCCGGCCGCCACTGCCAACACTGTTGAGTTCTATTCTATGGGTACCTCTCTTGTGCCTCCCAAATGATTTTAGTTATGGTCAATTTTATTTCTTTATCTGGACCTGTAATATTTTGTCTTTCAGAAGGAAGGTGTACAATAAGTACTCATATTTGTTTCGTTTGATTGACGACCAGTACTCGTCTCCTTTTTGTGTGATTATCTAACAGTATTCATCTTGATTGATCCGTGGAAAAGGCTATGGATTTTTTATGAAACTTGCATCTTTATTAGGGGTCATATTTGTATTCATATGCCAAGGAAAACTGCCAGGCTATATATTGCCATTGACGAGTCTTAACTCTCACCCGCCTTCATGCATTCGCAAGACCCAGCCCAACTGTGTTTCGCTTTTGGGAAAGCACAAAAGCAAATTTGTATTTCACTTTTCAGAAAGCACAACTGTACTTCACTCGGTACTTCACTTTTGGTGAAGCACAGAAGCACAACTTAGAGCATCTCCACTCGTCCCCACGAGAGGCCCCCCAGGACCACTTTTTTTGCTCCGGCGGTAAGAAAACATTCCAGTCGTACCCCCAACTCCTCACTGTTTGCCGGATTTTTTTTGAAAGAACGTCGGTCTTTATTAATTAAGCAAACAAATTACACAGAGTCTCCCGGATGAAATCCGGAGTAGAATGAAAAACACAAGGACCCGCAGAGGTCAGACTAGATCTAGCTAGAACATGTGCTAAAATATTACAATGCCGACGAACATGCATAAAAGAGACGGAAGACAAAGATCGACAGGCCATCTTGATATCAGCGATGATCGCGCCCACCATGGATCGGTCACGGATCGAAGACTGTAACCTTTGCACCATCGAGAGGCAGTCAGACTGAAAGATCACCCGGGCATAATTCTCCTGGCCCGCCAACAGCACCGCCGGCGGAGAGCTAGAGCCTCGGCAACTTCTGGGGACGAGACACCAGGCAAAGGCTCGGAAGCAGCCGCCACACACTGGCCAGAATGGTCCTGCACCCCCACCCCCACCGAGAAGCACACTCCGAGGAGACCGCAGTATTAGAGGACACCAGCAGCGTACCTCGTGGCGGCGGAGACCAACAGAAGCCAGATGCAGAAGACTCACACCTAGAGGCAGCAGCAGGCTTGAAGAAATGTTGAAAGATCATATCCACGTAAGCCCGCGTCCTCCCAGTAGTCCGTTATTTCAAAAGGAGGCTCCTGGCGAGCTACATGGTATTCGAAACGTCCGTCATGGCCCATCTATCTCACACCTCCTGTTCGCGGACGATAGCATCTTCTTTGCGAAGAGTGATCCTCAGAGTGTGGCATCTTTGCAGTCTACCCTCAATTCCTATTGTTCGGGATCGGAACAAGCTATCAACAAAGACAAGTCGACGCTGTTCTTTGGGAGGCAATGTCCTACAATTGTTAAGGATAGGGTAAAAGCTCAGCTAGGCATCAGCAACGAATCCTTTCATGGCTCATATCTGGGTATGCCGACGGAGGTTGGTAACTCTCCTACATGCACCTTCAAATTTCTTGCAGACAAGGCGTGGCAGAACATCCATGGTTGGTCTGATCGACCAATGTCTAGTGCTGGCACTGAAACTTTACTGAAATCAAAGACTCAAGCTATACCCACCTTCATCTCAAGCTGTTTCCGTTTGCCTCTGGCTATCTGCGAGAAGTTCAGGCAAATCGTGTCTGACCAATGGTGGGGCCGCGAGGATGGCAAGAAGAAAATGCATTGGTGCTCATGGGAGTGGCTCTCTACACCGAAATCCCTTGGGGGCATGGGCTTTGGGGATATGGCGCTCTTCAATCGTGCTATGTTGGGAAAACAAGGTTGGAGGCTGCTGACTGATCCCGGATCTTTGTGTGCATAGGTTTTAAAGGGAAGGTATTTTCCTTTTGGTGACTTCTGGAATGCTACTGCTCCTCGTTCTGCCTCGGCCACTTGGCGTGCTATTCTGCATGGTCGGGACCTGCTCAAGAAAGGTGTGCAATGGGGGATAGGGGATGGCAGAAGTACCCACATTGTCAATGATCATTAGATCCCCTCTACTCCTCCTGCTATGCTTCGACCTCTATCCCCCATTCCAAGTTCAGCTACGGTCCACTGCTTTCTTGATGAGGACAACGGGGGATGGAATGAGGAATCAGTGAGAGCTTTCTTTTCTGGAGAGGTGGCTAACGACATTCTCAAGATCCCTGTTAATTTGGCGGGAGGGCCGGACTATGTGCACTGGCCATTCACAAAATATGGTCAATACTCTGTCCGCTCAGCCTACAACATGGCCAGGACGAGCATGTTTCTGTCGGCTCGAAGTGGAAATGGTGGGGGTCAGCACTCCAGTTGGTCCTTGGAGGAAAAGCAGTGGAAGAAGCTCTGGAACATTAAGGTTCCAAACAAGATGAAAATTTTGCTGTGGAGGTTTGCTCATGATCATGTGCCATCGGGACAACAACTGCAGCGGCGCCAAGTCCCAACAAGGACTGAATGTGTTTTCTGTGGCCGGTCTGAAGGTATTGAACATGCTTTGCTTTTCTGCGCCCATGCAAGATCAATCTGGGAGGAGATCAAGGACTTTTCTGGGATCAAGCTGTTTCGCTCCTCTTTCACTTCTCCGAAGCAAATGGATGTTCGATTTGCTTGGCCGGGAATCCGACGGGGATATCTCCATCATCACGGTCACGTTGTGGCACATCTGGGAAGCCTGAAATTCTGCTCGCAACGAGCCTGATCCCCCTCATCCAAAACTGTTCGCCGGATTTGGGCAAATTAGAGCCGGCGCTCACATGCCAAA
>NC_041385.1:16145830-16184172 GCF_002162155.2 Triticum dicoccoides
ACCATTAGTCGCCCATCCCCTCTCTCTCCTGTCTGTCTCCTCTCTCTCATGTCTGTCTCCTTTCTCTCTCTTCTCTATTTTCTGCATGTAAATGGACCACCGTCGGTCGCCCGTCGTCCATCCGGTCTAGTTGCTGGGAGCGCCATGACTGAAAAAAAGGTCGCCCCAAGCAAATATTACACCGGAGCAACCCCAACCGGCCCAAAAATGCCTCCTAGAGGCTCATCGGCTGGCGATGCTCTTATGCTTCCGGCAGATCCACTACTAGAAAAAGGGCTGTCAGTGACGCACCTGTTTTTGCTATTAATGGCGCACCTCTGGTGCGCCATTACTATGTCCACCAGTGCGCCATTACTATGCCTCCCAGGGGGCCATATTTACCTTGTGCTCCGGGTTACTAATAGCGCACTTCTAGATAATGCGCCACTGGTGTGTTTATTGCAGTGCGCCACTAAAGTGCAATATGGTGCGCCACTACTATGAATATTAGGATTTTTTTTCTTTTCTGATATTTGCACAGGTTACAAAATTAATTACTACACAGAATATAGATAGCACAACATATAAACAGCAGATTTATCGAATACAATAGAAGATTAATCTCCGAATACAATTCATCATATGAGTCTCCGAATTCAAAATACCAAACAATGTTAGTGAAGGAAATATGCCCTAGAGGCAATAATAAAGTTATTATTTATTTCCTCATAACATGATAAATGTTTATTATTCATGCTAGAATTGTATTAACCGGAAACATGATACATGTGTGAATACATAGAATAACATATAGTCACTAGTATGCCTCTACTTGACTAGCTCATTAATCAAAGATAGTTATGTTTCCTAAACATAGACATGTGTTGTCATTTGATTAATGGGATCACATCATTAGGAGAATGATGTGATTGACATGACCCATTCCGTTAGCCTAGCACTTGATCGTTTAGTATATTGCTATTGCTTTCTTCATAACTTATACATGTTCCTGTAACTATGAGATTATACAACTCCCGTTTACCGGAGGAACACTTTGGGTGCTACCAAACATCACAACGTAACTGGGTGATTATAAAGGAGTACTACAGGTGTCTCCAAAGGTACATGTTGGGTTGGCGTATTTCGAGATTAGGTTTTCTCACTCCGATTGTCGGAGAGGTATCTCTGGGCCCTCTCGGTAATGCACATCACTATAAGCCTTGCAAGCAATGTAGCTAATGAGTTACTTACGGAATGATGCATTACGTAACGAGTAAAGAGACTTGCCAGTAACGAAATTGAACTAGGTATTGGATACCGACGACCGAATCTCGGGCAAGTAACATATCGATGACAAAGGGAACACCGTATGTTGTTATGCGGTTTGACCGATAAAGATCTTCGTAGAATATGTAGGAGCCAATATGAGCATCCAGGTTCCGCTATTGGTTATTGACCGAGAATAGTTCTAGGTCATGTCTACATAGTTCTCGAACCCGTAGGGTCCGCACGCTTAACGTTACGATGACAGTTTTATTATGAGGTTATAAGTTTTGATGTACCGAAGGTTGTTCGGAGTCCCAGATGTGATCACGGACATGACGAGGAGTCTCGAAATGGCCGAGACATAAAGATTGATATATTGGAAGCCTATATTTGGATATCGGAATGGTTCCGGGTGAAATCGGGATTTTACCGGAACACCGGGGGGTTACCGGAACCCTCTCGGGGGTTAATGGGCCTTAGTGGGCCATGAGGGAGAAGAGGAGGGCCGACCAGGGCAGGCCGCGCGCCCCCTCCCCCTAGTCCTAATAGGACAAGGAGGGGGGGGGCGCCCCCCTTTCCTCTTTCCCCTCCCCCCTTTCCTTCTCCACCAAGGCAAGAGGGGGGAGTTCTACTCCCGATGGGAGTAGGACTCCTCCAGGCGCACCCCTAGGGGGCCGGCAGCACCTCCCCCTCCCTCCTTTATATACGGGGGCAGGGGGGCACCCTAGGACACACAAGTTGATCTATGTGATCGTTCCTTAGCCGTGTGCGGTGCCCCCCTCCACCATATTCCACCTCGGTCATATCGTCACGGAGTTTCGGCGAAGCCCTGCACCGGTAGAACATCATCATCGTCACCACTCCATCGTGCTGATGGAACTCATCCCCGACACTTTGCTGGATCGGAGTCCAGGGATCGTCATCGAGCTGAACGTGTGCTGAACTCGGAGGTGCCGTACGTTCGGTACTTGGATCGGTCGGATCGTGAAGACGTACGACTACATCAACCGCGTTGTCATAACGCTTCCGCTTACGGTATACAAGGGTACGTGGACATTACTCTCCCCTCTCGTTGCTATGCATCACCATGATCTTGCGTGTGCGTAGGAATCTTTTTGAAATTACTACATTCCCCAACAGTGGCATCCGAGCCAGGTTTTATGCGTAGATGTCATATGCACGAGTAGAAAACAAGTGAGTTGTGGGCGATACAAGTCATACTTCTTACCAGCATGTCATACTTTGGTTCAGCGGTATTGTGAGATGAAGCGGCCCGGACCGACATTACGCATACGCTTACGCGAGACTGGTTTCACCGTTACGAGCACTCGTGCTTAAAGGTGACTGGCGGGTGTCTGTCTCTCTCACTTTAGCTGAACCGAGTGTGGCTATGCCCGGTCCTTGCGAAGGTTAAAACAACATTAACTTGACGAACTATCATTGTGGTTTTGATGCGTAGGTAAGAACGGTTCTTCCTAAGCCCGTAGCAGCCACGTAAAATTTGCAACAACAAAGTAGAGGACGTCTAACTTGTTTTTGCAGGGCATGTTGTGATGTGATATGGTCAAGACGTGATGCTATATTTTATTGTATGAGATGATCATGTTTTGTAACCGAAGTTATCGGCAACTGGCAGGAGCCATATGGTTGTCGCTTTATTGTATGAAATGCAAACGCACTGTAATTGCCTTACTTTATCACTAAGCAGTAGCTATAGTCGTAGAAGCAATAGATGGCATAACGACAACGATGCTACGATGGAGATCAAGGTGTCGCGCCGGTGATGATGGTGATCACGACGGTGCTTCGAAGATGGAGATCACAAGCACAAGATGATGATGGCCATATCATATCACATATATTGATTGCATGTGATGTTTATCCTTTATGCATCTTATCTTGCTTTGATTGACGGCAGCATTTTAAGATGATCTCTCACTAAATTATCAAGAAGTGTTCTCCCTGAGTATGCACCATTGCGAAAGTTCTTCGTGCTGAGACACCACGTGATGATCGGGTGTGATAGGCTCTACGTTCAAATACAACGGGTGCAAAACAGTTGCACACGCGGAATACTCAGGTTAAACTTGACGAGCCTAGCATATAACAGATATGGCCTCGGAACACGGAGACCGAAAGGTCGAGCGTGAATCATATAGTAGATATGATCAACATATTGATGTTCACTGTTGAAACTACTCCATCTCACGTGACGATCGGACATGGTGTAGTTGATATGGATCACGTAATCACTTAGAGGATTAGAGGGATGTTTATCTAAGTGGGAGTTCTTAAGTAATATGATTAATTGAACTTAAATTTATCATGAACTTAGTACCTGATAGTATCTTGCTTGTCTATGTTTGTTGTAGATAGATGGCTCGTGCTGTTGTTCCGTTGAATTTTAATGCGTTACTTGAGAAAGCAAAGTTGAAAGATGATGGCAACAATTACACGGACTGGGTCCGTAACCTGAGGATTATCCTCATTGGTGCACAGAAGAATTACGTCCTGGAAGCACCGCTGGGTGCCAGGCCTGCTGCTGATGCAACTGACGACGTTAAGAACGCCTGGCAGAGCAAAGCTGATGACTACTCGATAGTTCAGTGTGCCATGCTTTACGGCTTAGAACTGGGTCTTCAACGACGTTTTGAACGTCATGGAGCATATGAGATGTTCCAGGAGTTGAAGTTAATATTTCAAGCAAATGCCCGGATTGAGAGATATGAAGTCTCCAATAAGTTCTATAGCTGCAAGATGGAGGAGAATAGTTCTGTCAGTGAACACATACTCAAAATGTCTGGGTATAATAATCACTTGATTCAACTGGGAGTTAATCTTCCTGATGATAGTGTCATTGACAGAATTCTTCAATCACTGCCACCAAGCTACAAGAGCTTCGTGATGAACTATTATATGCAAGGGATGGACAAGACTATTCCCGAGCTCTTCGCAATGCTAAAATCCGCGGAGGTAGAAATCAAGAAGGAGCATCAAGTGTTGATGGTTAACAAGACCACCAGTTTCAAGAAAAAGGGCAAAGGCAAGAAGAAGGGGAACTTCAAGAAGAACATCAAACAAGTTGCTGCTCAAGAGAAGAAACCAAAGTCTGGACCTAAGCCTGAGACTGAGTGCTTCTACTGCAAGCAGACTGGACACTGGAAGCGGAACTGCCCCAAGTATTCGGCGGATAAGAAGGATGGCAAAGTGAACAAAGGTATATGTGATATACATGTTATTGATGTGTACCTTACTAATGCTCGCAGTAGTACCTGGGTATTTGATACTGGTTCTGTTGCTAATATTTGCAACTCGAAACAGGGACTACGGATTAAGCGAAGATTGGCTAAGGAAGAGGTGACGATGCACGTGGGAAATGGTTCCAAAGCCGATGTGATCGCAGTCGGCACGCTACCTCTACATCTACCATCGGGATTAGTTTTAGACCTAAATAATTGTTATTTGGTGCCAGCGTTGAGCATGAACATTATATCTGGATCTTGTTGATGCGAGACGGCTATTCATTTAAGTCAGAGAATAATGGTTGTTCTATTTATATGAGTAATATCTTTTATGGTCATGCACCCTTGAAGAGTGGTCTATTTTTATTGAATCTCGATAGTAGTGATACACATATTCATAGTGTTGAAACCGAAAGATGCAGAGTTGATAATGATAGTGCAACTTATTTGTGGCACTGCCGTTTAGGTCATATCGGTGTAAAGCGCATGAAGAAACTCCATACTGATGGGCTTTTGGAATCACTTGATTATGAATCACTTGGTACTTGCGAACCGTGCCTCATGGGCAAGATGACTAAAACGCGGTTCTGCGGAACTATGGAGCGAGCAACTGATTTGTTGGAAATAATACATACTGATGTTTGTGGTCCAATGAATGTTGAGGCTTGCGGCGGGTATCGTTATTTTCTCACATTCACAGATGATTTGAGCAGATATGGGTATATCTACTTAATGAAACACAAGTCTGAAACATTTGAAAAGTTCAAAGAATTTCAGAGTGAAGTGGAAAATCATCGTAACAAGAAAATAAAATTTCTACGATCTGATCGTGGAGGAGAATATTTGAGTTACGAGTTTGGTTTACATTTGAAACAATGCAGAATAGTTTCACAACTCACGCCACCCGGAACACCACAACGAAATGGTGTGTCCGAACGTCGTAATCGTACTTTACTAGATATGGTGCGATCTATGATGTCTCTTACTGATTTACCGCTATCGTTTTGGGGTTATGCTTTAGAGACGGCCGCATTCACGTTAAATAGGGCACCATCAAAATCCGTTGAGACGACGCCTTATGAACTGTGGTTTGGCAAGAAACCAAAGTTGTCGTTTCCTAAAGTTTGGGGCTGCGATGCTTATGTGAAGAAACATCAACCAGATAAGCTCGAACCCAAATCGGAGAAATGTGTCTTCATAGGATACCCAAAAGAGATTGTTGGGTACACCTTCTATCACAGATCTGAAGGCAAGATTTTCGTTGCAAAATTCAGATCCTTTCTAGAGAAGGAGTTTCTCTTGAAAGAAGTGAGTTGGAGGAAAGTAGAACTTGATGGGGTAACTGTACCTGCTCCCTTATTGGAAAGTAGTTCATCATAAGAACCGGTTCCTGTGACAACTACACCAATCAGTGAGGAAGCTAATGATATTGATCATGAAACTTCAGATCAAGTTTCTACTGAACCTCGTAGGTCTACCAGAGTAAGATCCGCACCAGAGTGGTACGGTAGTCCTATTTTGGAAGTCATGTTACTTGACCATGATGAACCTACGAACTATGAGGAAGTGATGATGAGCCCAGATTCCGCAAAATGGCTAGAGGCCATGAAATCTGAGATCGGATCCATGTATGAGAACAAAGTATGGACTTTGGTTGACTTGCCTGATGATCGGCAAGCCATTGAGAATAAATGGATTTTTAAGAAGAAGACTGACGCTGATGGTAATGTAACTGTCTATAAAGCTCGACTTGTTGCAAAAGGTTTTCGACAAGTTCAAGGGGTTGACTACGATGAGACTTTCTCACCCGTAGCGATGCTTAAGTCTGTCCGAATCATGTTAGCAATTGCTGCATTTTATGATTATGAAATTTGGCAAATGGATGTCAAAACTGCATTCTTGAATGGATTTCTGGAAGAAGAGTTGTATATGATGCAGCAAGAAGGTTTTGTTGATCCAAAAGGTGCTAACAAAGTGTGCAAGCTCTAGCGATCCATTTATGGACTGGTGCAAGCATCTCGGAGTTGGAATAAACGCTTTGATAGTGTGATCAAAGCATATGGTTTTATACAGACTTTTGGAGAAGCCTGTATTTACAAGAAAGTGAGTGGGAGCTCTGTAGCATTTCTAATATTATATGTAGATGACATATTATTAATTGGAAATGATATAGAATTTCTGGATAGCATAAAGGGATACTTGAATAAAAGTTTTTCTATGAAAGACCTCGGTGAAGCTGCTTATATATTGGGCATCAAGATTTATAGAGATAGATCAAGACGCTTAATTGGACTTTCACAAAGCAAATACCTTGATAAAGTTTTAAAAAAGTTCAAAATGGATCAGGCAAAGAAAGGGTTCTTGCCTGTACTACAAGGTGTGAAGTTGAGTCAAACTCAATACCCGACCACAGCAGAAGATAGAGAGAAAATGAAAGATATTCCCTATGCTTCAGCCATAGGCTCTATCATGTATGCAATGCTATGTACCAGACCTGACGTGTGCTTAGCAATAAGCTTGACAGGAAGGTACCAAAGTAATCCAGGAGTGGATCACTGGACAGCGGTCAAGAACATCCTGAAATACCTGAAAAGGACTAAGGATATGTTTCTCGTATATGGAGGTGACAAGGAGCTAGTCGTAAATGGTTACGTCGATGCAAGCTTTGACACTGATCCGGACGATTCTAAATCGCAAACCAGATACGTGTTTTTATAAACGGTGGAGCTGTAAGTTGGTGCAGTTCTAAACAAAGCGTCGTGGCGGGATCTACATGTGAAGCGGAGTACATAGCTGCTTCGGAAGCAGCAAATGAAGGAGTCTGGATGAAGGAGTTTATTTCCGATCTAGGTGTCATACCTAGTGCATCAGGACCAATGAAGATCTTCTGTGACAATACTGGTGCAATTGCCTTGGCAAAGGAATCCAGATTTCACAAGAGGACCAAGCCCATCAAGAGATGCTTCAATTCCATCCGGGATTAAGTCCAATTGGGAGACATAGAGATTTGCAAGATACATACGGATCTGAATGTTGCAGACCCATTGACTAAGCCTCTTCCACGAGCAAAACATGATCAGCACCAAGACTCCATGGGTGTTAGAATCATTACTGTGTAATCTAGATTATTGACTCTAGTGCAAGTGGGAGACTGAAGGAAATATGCCCTAGAGGCAATAATAAAGTTATTATTTATTTCCTCATATCATGATAAATGTTTATTATTCATGCTAGAATTGTATTAACCGGAAACATGATACATGTGTGAATACATAGACAAACATATAGTCACTAGTATGCCTCTACTTGACTAGCTCATTAATCAAAGATGGTTATGTTTCCTAACCATAGACATGTGTTGTCATTTGATTAATGGGATCACATCATTAGGATAATGATGTGATTGACATGACCCATTCCGTTAGCCTAGCACTTGATCGTTTAGTATATTGCTATTGCTTTCTTCATGACTTATACATGTTCCTGTAACTATGAGATTATGCAACTCCCGTTTACCGGAGGAACACTTTGGGTGCTACCAAACGTCACAACGTAACTGGGTGATTATAAACGAGTACTACAGGTGTCTCCAAAGGTACATGTTGGGTTGGCGTATTTCGAGATTAGGTTTTGTCACTCCGATTGTCGGAGAGGTATCTCTGGGCCGTCTCGGTAATGCACATCACTATAAGCCTTGCAAGAAATGTAGCTAATGAGTTAGTTACGGAATGATGCATTACGTAACAAGTAAAGAGACTTGCCAGTAACAAGATTGAACTAGGTATTGGATACCGACGATCAAATCTCGGGCAAGTAACATACCGATGACAAAGGGAACAACGTATGTTGTTATGCGGTTTGACCGATAAAGATCTTCGTAGAATATGTAGGAGCCAATATGAGCATCCAGGTTCCGCTATTGGTTATTGACCGAGAATAGTTCTAGGTCATGTCTACATAGTTCTCGAACCTGTAGGGTCCGCACGCTTAACGTTACGATGACAATTTTATTATGAGTTTATAAGTTTTGATGTACTGAAGGTTGTTCAGAGTCCCGGATGTGATCACGGACATGACGAGGAGTCTCGAAATGGTCGAGACATAAAGATTGATATATTGGAAGCCTATATTTGGATATCGGAATGGTTCCGGGTGAAATCGGGATTTTACCGGAACACCGGGGGGTTACCGGAACCCTCTCGGGGGTTAATGGGCCTTAGTGGGCCATGAGGGAGAAGAGGAGGGCCGGCCAGGGCAGGCCGCGCGCCCCCTCCCCCCTAGTTCGAATAGGACAAGGAGGGGGGGGGCGCCCCCCTTTCCTCTTTCCCCTCCCCCCTTTCCTTCTCCACCAAGGCAAGAGGGGGGAGTCCTACTCCCGATGGGAGTAGGACTCTTCCAGGCGCACCACTAGGGGGCCGACCGCACCTCCCCCCTCCCTCCTTTATATACGGGGGCAGGGGGGCACCCTAGGACACACAAGTTGATCTACGTGATCGTTCCTTAGCCGTGTGCGGTGCCCCCCTCCACCATATTCCACCTCGGTCATATCGTCGTGGAGTTTAGGCAAAGCCCTGCGCCGGTAGAACATCATCATCGTCACCACGCCGTCGTGCTGACGGAACTCATCCCCGACACTTTGCTAGATCGTAGTTCGGGGATCGTCATCGAGCTGAATGTCTACTGAACTCGGAGGTGCCGTACGTTCGGTACTTGGATCGGTCGGATCGTGAAGACGTACGACTACATCAACCGCGTTGTCATAATGCTTCCGCTGACGGTCTACGAGGGTACGTGGACATTACTCTCCCCTCTCGTTGCTATGCATCACCATGATCTTGCGTGTGCGTAGGAATTTTTTGAAATTACTACGTCCCCCAACAGTTAGAACATTACAAGTCTCGAGACCGCGAGTAGCGAGTTTGTCTTCACATTACAAGTCGATATCTATCATCTAAACTACCATCACATAGAAGAGAGCTGCGGTCATCATGATGAGCATCATCGCGATGAAACTGGTCTTCATCCGATTCCTCCAACGCTCCCTCCTCTCTCCGCTAGATAGCGCACGTATATAGCTTCCCCCTCCGCCCTAGTGGTGTACCATTTGTAACTGTTACCGCTGAAATGGTGAACCTGTCTCCGACACTCCTCCCAGTCGTCGTAGACTCCGGGAACCTTACCCTTGTACAAGACATATGACGACATCTCTATGCACTAGACAAAAAAACGTTAGTAGCAATTCACAGACAATACATAAGCAATATATAAGTATGCAACAAAAGGATCGGAACAGAAAAGCAACACATTAATAGCACGATTCATGGTCCTACTAATAAATAGCATCGATTACATATAAGTTGAACGACTGTCCAAACTAAAGAGACATACAAGTTAATTAAAGTTTAATTACAACATGAGCTAATCGATATTTCAGAACTACATAGCATCACTACTTTCGACTCAACACAGGGACCGAAGCATGGATGAAGCCGTCGTCTATCATGATGGTCATGAAGTCGCGGTCGTTGTCAGCCTGCATTTGTAGCGTTGTTTCTATCTCACTGTTGGACGGTTGATATCTGAGGTAGAACTGCCCCGAGGTACGAAGGAAATCTTGATGGATGATTTGGATGCGAAAGAATTCTTGTCTGATGTCCGCGTCCTGGATTACCGACAAGCGTGCGGCCCAATCTTTGAGATTATTTGGTAGCAGAAGGTGATTATGGTCCCGTACGATCGCCCGCATGTGATGGAGGGTGTAGTAGGCATCCTTCTGACCACCAAGCGGCTGCTTGACGCAGGGGAACATCGTATTGTGGGTGAACACGTGCTTGCCGTACCTATGAATTGGCCTGCTAAAGGTGCCTCCAGATCTGGCGTAGCCGGGAAGAGATTCATCAAGAACTTTCTTGATATTTGTGTAGTCTTTCTTCGACTGACGGTCCGAGTTGAAATACGTGGCCATTGAATATTTCGGGCTGAAGAGGATGAGTGTGCAATGTGTGTCACTGCACAAAACACGGAATGTTAGGAAAAAAAAAGAACGATCGAAATCTAAGAAATCATATGTTACGGGGCGGTGAGGGGATGACTTACTCGGGAAAGTAAGGCACGAGGAAGTTATCCTTATCTGGGTTTGCCAGAATGACGCCTTTGAGGTATGAACTCGTGACTTGCCGGTCCCCAGCGCTGCCCAAGATCTTGGCACGCATGTAGAAGGGGTCGACTATCACGATGTCCGGGGTCTTGTCTCTAATGATCTGCATCTCCATACTGAGCGAAAATAGCCAAATGAAGGTGTAGTGCAGCGGATGAAGGTTAAACATAGCAAAGATGTCATCAAACCGCAGGACGATCATACCCCCGATGGTGCAATGTCATCAAACCGCAGGACGATCATACCCCCGATGGTGCTATCGAAAAAGCCCTTGCCCTTTGGCACCTTGGCCACGAAAACCGGGTATGCCACATCATTCTCGGAGAGACGCCGCTTCTCCAAAAAAAGAACACTATCATGCAGACTCCGCATAGCACCGGTTGCAGCATTGAGCAGATTAGTCGGTAGCATTGGCCTACCTGCCACATGCACCCTCCTCGAGATATCCTTAGGTGAAGGTGGCCCGTCCCGAGCACGGATCGTACTTGGTGCCCGCTGGCTCACACCCTTGTTATTCTTTCTTTTCCGTCTCTTCTTCTTCTGATGTTGTAATGGGATCGAGTTCTGCTCAGAGACCACCTTCTTGAGTGTGTTGGGGCTGATAATATTTCACACCTCGGCTATCTGAGGCTCGGTGAAGGCGGAAGCTGGAGGCGTCTCCTGAGAACTGAACACCAGATGACGCCTGTTGCAATTGGGTTTCTCTGCGGTACCAGCTAGATCGCGATCATCTTTTGCAGGGTTGGGTTCTTGAGAAGGAGGCCCCAAGAATTCGTCACCGTACCCATGTTCGTTCATGTACTTCTCGACGTTGGTAAATGTACCGTCATCGTCGTCATCGTCGTCCGGATCCTGTGCCATATGCATGTCCGGATCCTGTGCCATATGCATGTCCGACATGTCCGGTAGCTTTGATATGGCGACAATCGCCACACAAAGAGCTATCCGAAGCGAAAATTACTGCCGGAATTTGATGAGGAGGCCTTAGAGCCCCCGCAATCAAAAAATAAGGAAGCCACCAGGTCAGATAAACAACCCCATGGCCAACATAGAGCGGCAAATGGCGCCGCACACAAGCTGGCACGCGATCCGCACAAGGATTCGCTTCAAAAAGACGGCCCAGCCAGGTCTATCTACGGGCCAAGAAAGCAAGCTCTAGTAAGCAATGCAACGCAACAAGTATCCGAACATCGCGGCACAACCAAATATAGGGGTGCCGCACACCGCCTATGTTTCACCGATGAGGTGCTGGACCATGAATTTCCAGCGGGATTCAAGCCTGTAAACATAGAGGCATACGACGGAACAACAGACCCTGGAGTCTGGATTGAGGATTATATCCTCCACATACACATGGCTAGAGGAGATGACCTCCACACCACAAAATACTTGCCCCTCAAGCTCAAAGGGCCAGCCCGGCATTGTCTTAAAAGCCTACCCGAAAACACCATCGGAAGTTGGGAAGAGCTCGAGGATGCTTTTCGGGCAAATTTTCAAGGGACCTATGTCCGACCTGCGGATGCAGACGATCTAAGTCATATAACTCAACAACCCGGAGAGTCAGCCCGGAAACTCTGGAATAGATTTCTTACTAAAAAGAACCATATAGTCGACTGTCTAGACGCCGAAGCCTTAGCAGCTTTCAAACACAGCGTTCGAGATGAATGGCTCGCCAGACACCTCGGCCAAGAAAAGCCAAGAACAATGGCCGCATTAACAAGCCTCATGACCCGCTTTTGCGCAGGAGAGGATAGCTGGTTGGCAAGAAGCAGTACCAGCGACCCAAGTACATCCGACGTAGCAAGGACCAGCGCCGGACCAAGGGAAATAGCCCGAAGAGCATGGCAGTCAACACCGGATTCAAAAGCTCTCGGCAGAATCAGAAAAAGCGGCCCCTCAAGGATAACAGGGACGAGCAATCCAACCTAAACAAAATCTTGGACAAAACATGCCAAATCCACAGTACTCCCGGGAAGCCTGCAACCCATACCCACAGAGATTTTTGGGTCTTCAAGCAATCCAGCAAACTCTACGCCGAACACAAGGGGCTCGACATACCAAGCGAGGACGATGACGAACCCCACAAGCAGAGCACTGGAGAACAAAAGAAGTTCCCACAAGAAGTCAAAACAGTAAACTCACTTCACGTCACAGAAGGGAAAAACAGAGTGGCACCTATAGAGATACGCGCCATACTGCCTGTCCCAGAGGAGTCCCGCCACTGGTTGTTAAAACCAATCACCTTCGACCATTAGGATTACTCTAGAAGTATCCGGAACGCAGGCTGGACTGCCCTGATATTAGATCCAATAATTGACGGACTCCACTTTACACAAGTCCTAATGGACGGCGGCAGTGGTCTAAACCTGCTATACCAGGACACAATCCGCAAAATGGGGATAAACCCAACAAAAATTCGCCATGGCAACACTTCCTTTCAAGGGGTAACACCAGGCCCAGATACCCATTGTACGAGTTCTCTCCTGCTAGAAGTTATGTTCGGCTCCCCCAACAAGTTCTGCCGCGAAAAGCTAACCTTCCACAACGCCCCATTTACAAGTAGCTATCAAGCACTACTGGGACGCGAAGCTTTCGCCCGCTTTAACGCAATACCGCATTATGCATCCCTTACGCTTAAAATGCCCGTTCCGCGCGGCATCATCTCATTAAAGGGAAATATCGAGCGTTCCTCGAGCACGGAAGACTATGCGGCTGCCTTGACAGCCACACACTAAACCAGCTTCACCAATCAAAGCACCTGAACAGGTTGTTCAGACCCCGGACATGGCTAGACGAGTCCGGCGTAAGCACACAAGGGCTTACTACCGCATACACCCGTACAAGGGGCTCCGCGCGTTTACAACAAGAGACAATAAAGCTCAATTCTACCCATTTTCTAAATTATACTTTGTTTATTTAATATAACATAGATTTTCGCATGATCTTTTCAACTAAGTTCCTCTCTTTTACAGATGAACACCGTGCTACACCCATCGAGGATACGACACAACGGAGACACAGGCACAAACGTGCAGTAGGGACCCGTTCCAAGCATTCTTTTCAGATTAAGACCCTGTGTAAACCTTTTTACTGTCTCTTATTGATACACATCCCCCGGTTTCTCGAGGAGGAGACTGGCGTCTTGGCATGTGGCCACGTCAGAATTTTGCACGTACCTGGACACCAGGGGCTTCTTACCAAGGGTGTTGTTCAGCCCGTTTTCTTAAAGACCGAATACCTTAGGGAGTGTTCGGCGTCGTGAGTTTGGCCTTATATGCACCAGCTCCGAATCATGACTTTGGTCAAATGTTGGGTTTGCCCGGCTCCTGTGTTTTGCTGCCTTACGTTCTGCTCTATCGGCTAAGGCGGCACCAGAAGAACTACTGCGATTGTGCCTCGGTTCGGCCAGGCGAGCACCTCAGTAGAGAAAGCCAAAAACTGACTGTCATGATATAGCGTGAGACTGGTCAACCACTCGATGACCCTTCAGAATCTTTAGGATTCCTCCGCATTAACGAAGGGCCTTTTCCCGGCCAGACACACACGCGCCTCGAATTCGGGTTAGCGCGGTGCCCCTAGGGGCTATATAGTAGCCCCACTGTCAAACTCCTATGGCTAAGTGAAAGTGATAAAGTCTTTATAGTCCGGTTGCCTCGTTCGCTGTGCTACCACCTCCTTAATAGGACCAAGATGTTGGATCAAGTGTGAAAATGCGCCTTCTGCGAACACCCCCGCATTATATGCGTGGGGGCTGAAGCCAAAGACTGCCATCTTTCAGGTTATATACACATATACATTAACGACCGCACATGAGGCATTCTAATTCTTGAAGGCACAAGTATAAAAAGGTTTTATATTCCATCGAAACATTGTTTTTACAATAATACATGTTATTCGAACATAACATCCTTCGAGCACTGCATCTCTATTAAACGAGCGCCCTGCAGAACTTCCTGAAAATAGTGCTCGGCAGGTACTCGGCTCTCGTCCGAATCTTGGGATGCAACAGCAGTGGCCTTCATCTCCACCCAGTATGTCTTGACACGGGCAAGAGCCATCTGTGCACCCTCTATGCACGCTGACCTCTTCATTGCATTAATATGCGGCACCGCATCGAGTGTCAGTGTCAAAACCAGCGGATCTCGGGTAGGGGGTCCCGAAGTGTGCGTCTAGGCGGATGGTAACAGGAGACAAGGGACACGATGTTTTTACCCAGGTTCGGGCCCTCACAGTGGAGGTAAAACCCTACTCCTGCTTGATTAATATTGATGATGTGGGTAGTACAAGAGTAGATCTACCACGAGATCAGAGAGGCTAAACCCTAGAAGCTAGCCTATGGTATGATTGTTGTTCGTCCTACGGACTAAAACTCTCCGGTTTATATAGACACCAGAGAGGGCTAGGGTTACACAGAGTCGGTTACAATGGGAGGAGATCTTCATATCGTATCGCCAAGCTTGCCTTCCACGCCAAGGAAAGTCCCATCCGGACACGGGACGGAGTCTTCAATCTTGTATCTTCATAGTCCGGGAGTCCGGCCAAAGGTCTTAGTCTGGCCATCCGGACACCCCCTAATCCAGGACTCCCTCAGTAGCCCCTGAACCAGGCTTCAATGACGACAAGTCCGGCGTGCAAGTTGTCTTCGGCATTGCAAGGCGGGTTCCTTCCCCGAATATTTCATAGAAGATGTTGAACACCAGGATAGTGTCCAGCTCTGCAAAATATGTTCCACATTCCACCGTAGAGAGAATAATATTTGCATCAATCGGATCTGCTGACGTATTCCGTAGCATGACGTCACGGCCAGGCCTTCATTCCAATCGTTTTACTGTTCCAGCTCAGCGCGTTTAGCGAGGCGGTTTCCTTGGCACGTCTTGTCAAAGCAGAGATCGTGTCCCCTTATTCCGGGATTCTCATCAATACGGGCGTGGGTAACCCAACCATGTCATTAACCATGACGCTTGGGAGATAAGCGAGTTTTACTAGGCCGATGGGGGCTCGTAGTTTCGGCCGTCCATATAAGGGGATAAGAATCCGCCCTTTCCATTCACGCCTTCTACCTCCTCTGCTTATCCATCCCTGCGCGCTCGACCTCTAGCGCCCAAGCCCGCACTTGCCACCTCAACCTTCTCCAATCATGTCCGGAGCGGGAGGTAGATGGATGGCCTCCTCCGTCACGGAGTTGCAAATCAAGAAACTGAGGAAGGCCGGGTACCTGTCTGACGACATCACGCACCGGCTTCCCGATGCGGGGCAACTCATCCCCACCCCCGGGTCCCATGAGAGGGTTGTTTTTCTTCCCCATTTCCTCTGCGGACTGGGTTTTCCTCTTCACCCGTTCGTCCGGGGGCTCATGTTCTACTACGGCCCGGACTTCCATGATCTGGCCCCGAACTTCATCCTCAATATCTCGGCGTTTATCGTCTTGTGCGAGGCCTTCTTCCGCATCCAGCCTCACTTTGGCCTGTGGCTGAAGATCTTCAGCGTCGAGCCGAAGGTTGTGAAAGGCCAACAAGCAGAGTGCGGAGGCGCCATGGTGGGCAAGATGGCCAACGTCACTTGGCTCGAGGGTGCCTTTGTGGAAACCATCAAAGGGTGGCAATCGGGGTGGTTCTACATCACCGAGCTGCGTGACCCTAAGTGGGCGGCGGTCCCCGAATTTCGATCCGGCATCCCCACCCGGCTCACATCTTGGAAAGAGACGGGCCTGTCATGGGGTAATCCGGAAGAGTTGACCGGACTCCAAACCTGCGTCCGAGACCTAGTGACCAAGAAGGTCAAGCTTGTCAATGTAGTCCAGGTCATGCTCTTCCGCCGGATCCTCCCGTGTCAACGACGGGACTTCAATTTGTGGGAGTTCGACCCGGCCCAGCACCAGACTCTGTCTCGGCTCTTTGAAACGAAGCACGAGGACGCCTGGAGGGTGCTGTTCAAGAGTTCCGAGGTCTCCCCTCCCGTCACCGAGGATCGCAGATTCTGCGCCAAACGTCAAGCCTCCGAAGTAAGCTTACATTTAGTCCTTTACGGGACACTCGAATTTCATAGTGTGACTCTATGTGGGATCTAAATTCCCGTTCCTTTCACAGGACTGGAAGAGGACATCCGGACAGTTTGACTGTCCAGCCCCTTTGCCCAAAGGCCCAGCAGACGCACGCTTAGCGAAGCTACTGGTTCCGGCACCTCATGTGGTGCCGGAGAAGAAGGCCAAGGAGAAGGCTACGGGGACCCGAAAGAGTTCCCGACGCCCGGTGGTGTCGGATTCAACGCCCGACGACCCCAAGGCACCCTTCGCCTCGGAGGACGAGGAGGAGGAAGAGGAAGAAGAAGAAGAAGCCTCTCCCCCTCCCATGAGGGGAGGAAAGAAAAGGAAGGCCGCCCCAACTGGGGAGGCGGGAGGGTCCAAGAAGGGGAAGACCCCTCTGCTGGACTATGCCTAGGATGCCGAGGACAGCGGGGAGGAATGGCCACCCAGGGTCAAGCCCCTGGCGAAATCGTAAGTATCCGGATATCCGAATAACTTATGGCGCTCCTGTGATATATGGTTCCTTCTAATGTTGAATTTAATGATGCAGTCCGCCCCGGGCTCAGCTCGGTGATTCGTCGAGCGGATCCCTGGACTCGTCGGATGTGAATAGCACTTCACTTCCGACGGCCTCCTCCCCTCTCCCTACAGATGCCGCTAAGGTGGAGTCCCGGAAGGGGCAAAATGAGGAGGAGGTGGTCCTGGAGGCGCCACAAGGCGACCTCCCGGACTCCAGGCCCAAAGGGGGTAAAGCTCCGGAGGGATCTAAGTCCGGCCCCGAGCCGGACACTATTCCGGAACCGTCGATGGTTCTGGAGCCCGACAGGCGACGCCTTCATAAGAAAGGCAAGCCTACGACGCCGGTGACCTCCGTCCATCCGGAGGCGCCGGCCAATTTGCTGGAGGCGCTTAACGTTGCTTCCATCAACGAGGAACACCGCACTGTCATGAGTGCGGTGATTCAGAAGGTTCAGTCCGCCAAGAGCGGGCTGACGGAAGCCTGTACAAGCCTGTTAATAGGCTTTGAGGTATGTGTTCAAAAACATATAAAAATGTTACCGCATAGACAGTAGCCCCTGATGCTTAGTTCGGCGTTCGCAAAGAAAAACCGAGCTGAGGATCTAAAAAAAGATATACGCAGGAGTCTAATAGAAATGTGTCAATATGGGAATGCAGGCTGCGCTGCCGACTTCTGCCGCACTGACTGCGGAGGTCATTGCATTGAAAGAAAGCCTCGAGCGGTCCGAGAGCGAGCTCGGCCGTGCCAAGAAGCATCTCGAGGAGAAAGAGGGTACATAGTACCGCCTGTAAATGTATATAGAAATACTTAGTTGCAAATAATGACAGGACCAACATAAATATTGCAGGAGCAACGACCGAGGTGGCGACCCTGAAGGAGGCGGTCTCCAAGGCCGAAAAGAGTACGGCCTTGGAGCGCACTGAGCAAGAGAAGCAGGAGGTGCGGGTGGCGGAGGTGCGGCAGGAGCTCCAGGCTCTCGTGGAAAAACACAAGAGTTTGGAGCGTGACTCGAAGACTCGAGAGTCCGAGCTTGCCTTGGCTCTTGAGAATGCCAAGACCGCTAAGGCCGAAGCCCAAAAGGCCCTTCAGGAGATCGAGGCGATGAAGAAGATGGCGGCGGGTAAGGCATTCTTTATGCAAAGCAAGAATATAAAGGTAAATTATCTGTTACTTACCCGAATCCGGAGCTCTCCAGGAGCGTTCACTGATCTGCCCTGTAGTGTGTCTGATGCTGCCGCATTCTACCGAGCCGAAGAGGGGATCTCGATGGAGAAGGTGTTCTGGTCTCAATATGCTGAGGCCGGACATCCGGTGCCCCTGAGCGACCAGCTGAAGCAGTTAGTCGAGCTCCACAAGGTGGCCGAACAGGCAATGAAGGGCCTCGTAGTTCGGCTATGGCCTGGGGGAGCTATGCCTGGGAGCTACTTTGGTTTTGTGCGGCGGCTGGTGGACGCTTGTCCGTGGATCGAGGTCGTCAAGCGCTCCATCTGCATTGAAGGTGCCCGTCGGGCCCTTGCCGGTGCTAAGGTGCACTGGGGCAAGCTAGATGCGGAGAAGCTTTTGACGGACGCGCCACCGCCGGGCAAGGAGTATCGTACGCCCGAGATGTATTATAATGGCGTCCTGAAGGGTGCCCGCCGTATAGCGGATGAGTGCTCCAAAGATGTAATTTTTGAGTAGACTCGCGTTTGTTATCCTGTACGCTAAAACTTTGTTCATATGCGTTAAGCAACGCTTGTTAATTAAAAATATTACCTTCTGTGCGGCTGTTTATCAAATCTGAGAGATGCAAGTCGTCGGCTTCGACCCCCACGCCACGAGTGCTGGGGTGTTCGGGATAAACCTGAGCGCTCTTGTTCCCATTCTTGGGTCCATCTAGGGAGGCGTTCAGCACAACGAACTAGGCCGTCGGACTTATAATGCTTTATCACTCTCACTTAGCCATAGAATTCTATAATTTTAAATTTCGGCGAAGCCCCTAGTATTCGGAAGACCGAGTTCGGGGCGCTATCCATGCCTAGGCCGGATAGGTCCGGTTCCTCACTCTAAGTAGCATAAGTCTTTAAGGACTCAAAAAACCTCGCGAATAGCGACCGGTCTCTCGCACTATCATGACGGTCAGTTTTAGCTTTCTCTACTGAGGTGTTAACCTAGCTCAACTGGGGCACAATCGCAGTAGTTCTCCCAGCGCTACCTTAGCCAACAATGCGGAACGTAAGGTACCAAAACATGGGAGCCGGGCAAACCCAACTATTGACCAAAGACATGATTCGGAGCCGATGCATATAGTGCTATAAGTTCGGGGTGCTGCACTCATGAGAGTGTTCGGTCTTCTCACACCATGTTATGGGGTGTTTTAAGCCCCTGGTGTATTGTCCGTACCAAAGTGTACGGTTGCAGAATGTCATGACTGAACATATTTGTGTATGAAAAATAGATGAGTACAATAATAGATAAGAGCTATGTATTGTTTATTAAAAAAAGGGCTGCTATGAAAGCAAAACGATAAAAGTAGTGCGATAAGCAAGGGATGGGATTATCTGACATGTCCCCCTCCAGGGGAAGGCTGCGGGACTTGAAATAGAAAAGGTATTAAGCTCGCTATAGATACCACCTGGACATTTGACGCGGCTTGATCTCTCCCTGGCTGTTGCATCGTGTGTTCGGCGAGTGTATTGCCGGACAGGCCTTCTGAATAGTTGGGTCCTGAAAGTGTGAAAAAAGGAAACGGTGGAATAGGGAGCCCCTTAGTGCGGTTGAGCCGCATTCTGGGCGTGCCGTTGTTGTGTCCCTCCCCTTATGCCCATGGTATCTCTAAGGCGTAGTTATGTACGCGTGTTACTGATATCACCATTTGGCGAGGGCTAGGGTTGGGGCCGCACTGCTATGCTTGCTCGAAGCATGCCAGCCAGGTTTGTTGTAGGTTACTTCGGGCTCGCTTGACGTTATCCGGACGCTTGACACCTGGATTGGAGAGTTGCCTTGAAAGGCTACTCTATACTTCCGCCGCTAGGGCCGCCGTGTGCTCCTCCATTTGGAGAGAGCGTTCGATGTTTCCGTTTACCATGATGACTCTGCGAGGTCCTGGCATCTTGAGCTTGAGATATGCGTAGTGCAGCACCGCGTTGAATTTTGCAAATGTGGTGCGTCCGAGCCGGGCGTGATAGCCACTGCAGAATGGGACTATGTCGAAGATTAATTCTTTGCTTCGGAAATTATCCGGGGATCCGAAGACCACTTCAAGTGTAACCGAGCCTGTACAACTGGCTTCTACACCTGGTATGACGCCTTTGAAGGTTGTCTTTGTGGGTTTAATCCTTGAGGGGTCGATGCCCATTTTTCGCACTGTATCCTGATAGAGCAGGTTCAGGCTGCTGCCCCCGTCCATTAGGACTCTGGTGAGGTGAAATCCGTCAATAATTGGGTCAAGGACCAATGCGGCAAATCCTCCATGACGAATACTAGTGGGATGGTCCCTTCGATTAAAAGTGATCGGGCAGTTGGACCATGGGTTGAACTTCGGGGCGACTGGCTCCAACGCATAGACGCCCTTGAGAGCATGCTTCTGCTCCCTTTTGGGGATGTGGGTTGCGTATATCATGTTCACCGTCCAAACTTGCGGGGGAAATCCCTTCTGTCCTTTGTTGTTCAGCGGCCGGGACTCCTCCTCGTCATCGCTATGCAGCCCCTTGTCTCTTGTTTAGGCACTTAACTTGCCTGCCTGCTTGAACACCCAACAATCCCTGTTGGTGTGATTGGCTGGCTGTTCGGGGGTGCCATGTATCTGGCACGAGCGATCGAGTATCCTGTCTAAGTTGGATGGGCCCGGAGGGTGTCTTTTGAATGGCTTCTTCCGTTGACCGGGTTTAGAGCATCTAAATCCGGCGTTGACTGCCGTATCTTCAGTATTATCGCCATTAATGCGGCGCTTATGCTTGTTACGACATGACCTGCCATTGTTGTCCTTGGTATCCGAATTGCCAGGGCTCTTGGTTATATTATTGCTACGAGCTAGCCGGCTGTCTTCTCCCGCACAAAAGCGGGTCATGAGTGTCGTGAGGGCTGCCATAGATTTCGGCTTTTCCTGTCCTAGGTGCCGGGCAAGCCATTCGTCTCGGATGTTGTGCCTGAAGGCTGCAAGGGCCTCGACATCCGGACAGTCGACTATTTGGTTTTTCTTGGTTAGGAACCGTGTCCAGAATTGTCTGGCCGATTCCTCTGGCTGATGGATTATGTGGCTTAGGTCATCAGTGTCTGGTGGTCGCACATAAGTGCCCTAGAAGTTGTCAAGGAATTCGGATTCCAGGTCCTCCCAACAACTAATTGACTCTGCTGGCAGGCTGTTAAGCCAATGTCGAGATGGTCCTTTAAGCTTGAGCGGGAGGTATTTGATGGCGTGTAGATCATCACCACGGGCCATGTGGATATGAAGGAGATAATCCTCGATCCACACTGCGAGATCTGTTGTGCCATCGTATGATTCGATGTTCACGGGTTTGAAGCCCTCGGGGATTTGATGATCCATTACTTCATCTGTGAAGCATAGTGGGTGTGAGGCGCCCCTATACTGGGCTATATCACGACGCAGCTCGGATGAGCTTGGTCTATTGTATTCGGCCGGGCCGTACTTATTATGTTCGACGTGACGGTTAGCGTCACGTGAAGTGGGGCGCCCATGCGATCCGTAGATCGATCTTGTTTGCCTTGCCTTATTCTCCAAGATGTCTCGCAGGTCCGTTGCGTCTCCCCGTACTCTGGTATTTTTTGAGCGGTGCCGGGGTGCGGCTTGGGTCGAGGGCCTGAAGGCCTCTCTATCGCGGCCACGGGGTGGCCGATCGGGCGCGTCGTACGCTGGTCATGTAGGCTTAGTTGCTTCCTCCTCAAGTTGGGGTAGCAGCCTGCGCTTTGGGTAGCTCTTGGATGGGCGTTCTAGTTTATACTCTTCGGCCGCCAGGACTTCAGTCCATCTGTCGGCTAGCAAGTCTTGGTCAGCTCTAAGCTACTGCTGTTTCTTCTTGAGGCTGCTTGCCGTGGCCACAAGCCTGCGTTTGAAACTCTCTTGTTCGACGGGATCCTCTGGCACGATGAATTCGTCGTTGTCGAGGCTTGCCTCGTCTTCGTAGGGAGGCATATAATTGTCATCCTCAACCACTCTGTCCGCCGCCCTCTCATGAGGGCTGGCTCCTTCGTCCTCCTGCACTGAATCCTGCTGGAGGGGGTTGTCTTCGGCACTGTCCGGCGTGTTGTTATCTGCTGTGCCGGAATCGCCGTTTTTGCTTTGGCGGGACTTAGAGCGGCGCCGCTGATGTCGGCGCTTGGGTTGCTTCTTGGAGGGATCGTCCTCCGTTTTTTCCTCGCCATCCCCCGCTTTAGGGGTGTCCACCATGTATATGTCATATGACGAGGTGGCTTTCTAGTTCCCTATAGGTGCTGGTTCTTGATCGTCTCCTTCATCGGCGTCCATGCCGTCGATATCTTCGGAGTCAAAGTCGAGCATGTCGGTTAAATCGTCGACAGTGGCTACGAAGTGGGTGGTGGGTGGGCTTCGAATTTCTTCATCGTCCGTATCCCAACCGTGTTGGCCGTAGTTCGGCCAGGGCTCTCCTGACAAAGAGAGAGACTTTAATGAATTCAGGATATCGCCAAAAGGCGAGTGCTGAAAGATGTCCGCGGCGGTGAACTCCATGACCGGAGCCCAATCGGGCTTGATCGGAAGAGGTGCGGGATTTGCGGAGTCCGGAGCGGACTCCGGCACCTTGGAGTCGCGGGCCTTGTGAAGGACTAGGCTGGTATCCGGCTCTATCGCCGTAGAGATTGCAGCTTCCGGGGCGGCATCCAACCGTCCATCCCCAACTAGCGCAGTGGGCTCCGAGCTAATGGTCGGAGCGGTCACCTGAGCGGCGCTCTGGGTGTTGTCCGGCAGCAGAGCAAAATCATGCCCATCGTGACAGTGCGGCGCGCCCGGTTGTGGCTCGAATCCGTCGAAGATCAAGTCCCCGCGGATATCGGCCGTGTAGTTTAAGCTTCCAAATCTGACCTGATGGCCAGGGGCGCAGCTTTCGATCTGCTCCAAATGGCCGAACGAGTTGGCCCGCAGTGCGAAGCCGCCGAATACGAAGATCTATCCGGGGAGAAAAGTCTCATCCCGGACCGCATCGCGATTGACGAGCGAAGAAGCCATCGGGCCTAAAGGCGACGACACAGAGGAACCTCTCAATGAAAGCACCAATGTCGGTGTCAAAACCGGCGGATCTCGGGTAGGGGGTCCCGAACTGTGCGTCTAGGCAGATGGTAACAGGGGAAAAGGGACACGATGTTTTTACCCAGGTTCGGGCCCTCACGGTGGAGGTAAAACCCTACTCCTGCTTGATTAATATTGATGATGTGGGTAGTACAAGAGTAGGTCTACCACGAGATCAGAGAGGCTAAACCATAGAAGCTAGCCTATGGTATGATTGTTGTTCGTCCTACGGACTAAAACTCTCCGGTTTATATAGACAGCGGAGAGGGCTAGGGTTACACAGAGTCGGTTGCAATGGGAGGAGATCTTCATATCGTATCGCCAAGCTTGCCTTCCACACCAAGGAAAGTCCCATCCAGACACGGGACGGATTCTTTAATCTTGTATCTTCATAGTCCGGGAGTACGGCCAAAGGTCTTAGTCCGGCCATCCGGACACCCCCTAATCCAGGACTCCCTCACCGAGGAACTGCTACACCAAGCTAAAATAACTCTTCGGCTCAGGCCTTTTCAGCCATAGATGACTCACGACATACTTCATGGAGAGTCCGGATAACCTATTCAGCTCCGTATGCGGCCAAACGATCGGTTAATGGAAGTGGGCACTCTGGATTACGGAACTGCGACCAAAAAAGCCTTTCCACTTCATGGTCATTTTGATCGTTGAAGTGTTCCGCCGCGTCCGCAGCACTCACCGCCAAGTCAGATAAGTGTTCGCCGCACTCCACTTTTGCTCCAACGGAGCATACTTAGGATCCCCGAACTTCATCCACAGCATAAAGGGCTTTCCAGCCGTGATATCTCCGGCCTGACGTAGCTCCTCCTTCATAGCTCTCATCGCAGAGCGAGTATCCTTGGCCTCGGTAGTGACCTTCTCTAGGTCCTTCTGTGCCACCCGATCTTCTTTTTCAAGAAGCTTGCAGTGGTCGGCAGCATTCTTCAACTTTACAGCCATCTCGGCCATTTCCTTCTTGCTTTGGCAGTGAGCAACCTGTTCGGCTTTCAGCTCTTCAGACGCCTTTAAGGCAGCCGCATCGCTTTTCCTGGCCTGCTCCTTGGCTCGGGCAAGTTCCGCCCGAAGGTTCTCCATGGCAGCGGCACCATTTGCATCAAGCACACATGTTGTAATGTACGGGCATCAGGCTCCTCTTACCAGGTGTCTTTGGAGACATTACATACCTTGTGCCTCGTCCAGCCGCTTGTTGACAAGTGCGATGTCGGCATCTGCCACGTCAAGTTGCCGCTTTAGCTCGGCAAATTCATCAGTCCGGCTAGCCACTGAACACTTCGCCACCTACATAGGAAAGCGACATATTATACCTGGGATTATGATCCTTGGCGCGCCGTCATTTTTGATAACGCACAGAGTCTTAGGGGCTACTATCTATACAGGGTGGATCTTATATATGCGGATCTGTCAAAAGGTACATCATTTCGCGTACCTCAAAACCTGTCAGTAAACTCCT
The DNA here is from genome assembly GCF_002162155.2 of Triticum dicoccoides. NCBI lineage: Eukaryota > Viridiplantae > Streptophyta > Magnoliopsida > Poales > Poaceae > Triticum > Triticum dicoccoides. Next base: position 16,170,723 of record NC_041385.1, read on the forward strand.
GACGGCTTCATACAACCCGCTCTTTGCGGATGAAATCCTTCCAATCACCGTATCCATCAACGCACGGTGTTCTTCTGAGATAGACGCTCGCTCGAGTAGATCCTTCAGCTCCTCCGATCGTGCACCGGACGGTGCCGGACTCGTCCGATGGCCTTTTTCGAAGGCGGACATGGAGGGCCTTGGGGGGCCATACGATTGCCTTCCGGCCCTGCCGGATTCGGAGACACCCTCCGTGACGACACCTCAGGGTCACCCGCCTTGCAAGGCGGTACGGCAGGGGAGGCGTTCCGCTCTCCATCATCTCCGGACGAAGATCCCCTAAAGATGAGCTCTGCTGAGAAGGGCTGTGATTCGAACTACAAGGTAAAATTTCGGTTATCTTCCTCAGAAATAGAACAGGGATGTCTCTCATTTTAAAACCCCCCTCTTTACTTATGGCTCGCTGGAGAGCTGATCCCCTTGGGGGCGCAATGCGACCGGGGAACCCCTTGGCGCCGGACCCTCTGACGAAGATTTCTTCCCCCGCTTTGAGACCATGGCCTCCGGGTCTTCAGAGGCGGTCCTCTTCTTCCCCTGGTTAGAGGAATTCTCGATTCATCCTTTCCTGATAGCCTCCTTCGGGGAGGCGGTAGCTTCCTTGCTCCCCTCTTCGCCTTCTTCCAAAGGCGCAACCTCCAGCATCCTGGCTAACACGGGATCCGGCGTAGTCTCGGGGAGGGGGGTCGGACACCTGATTAGCTTTGCTTTCGTTATCGACTCCTATTTAAGGGACAACTCTTTCAAGGGCAATTTTATGATAAATATACGGATAGCGTGTCTGGGTGCGGGGCTACTTACTTGAGTATCCGGGCGATTGCAGCTCACACCCGCGTCCTCGGATGAGTCCGGACACATTGCTTGTGATCCGAAGAATAATTTGTACATATCCATGGGCGTTGCGCCCACAAAATCTTGGAGGGCTCGTGGTCCTTCCGGATTAAACTCCCACAGGCGGAGGGGCGACGTTTGGAGGGCAGGATGCGGCGAATCAACATAACCTGCGTCACTACGGCCAGATTGATATCTCTTTCTAGGAGATCTCGAACGCGGCCCTGCAACAAGGGCACGTCCTTGGACGGCCCCCAGTTAAGCCCTTTATTGAACCATGACGCTAGCTGTGGTGGGGGACCCGAGCGAAAGGCAGGTGGCGCCACCCATTTGGTGCCCCTGGGAGCTGTGATATAAAACCACTCTCGTTGCCATAAGCTGAACTCCTCTTGAAAAGAGCCCTCGGGCCATGGAGCATCGGCAATCTTGCTTATAACAGCACCTCCGCACTCTGCGTGCTGCCCCTCGATCATCTTCGGCTCTACTTTGAAGGTCTTAAGCCACAATCTGAAGTGAGGAGTAATATGGAGGAAGGCCTCGCAGACGACAATGAACGATGAGATATGGAGGATGGACTCCGGAGGAAGGCATCCACCGTCCTTGAAGGTCTTAGCTTTAACACGTCTTCTTCCATAACGGAGGAAGGCATCCACCGGCCTTGAAGGTCGGAGCCGGACATCATCGGAGGTCCGAAGCGCCTGAATCTGGAGCTTCGGGTGTTGGAACTCGAGGTGACAGGTGGATTTGATTGAGATTGAAAGAAAGGAGTCGAGCCTTGGTCCCTTTATAAAGAGGTTGAATACCAAGAGCCCTCCCGGTGACCGTTTGGGACTCGCCTTTGATTGAAGAGATATACCAACAGGCATGGTTGGGTTACCCACGCCCATATTGATGAGAATCCCGGAATAAGGGGACACGATCTCTGATTCGACAAGACGTGCCAAGGAAACCACCTCGCTAAACGCGCTGAGGCGGGACAGTAAAACGATTCGAATAAAGGCATGGCTGTGGCGTAGTGTCACGCTGTGGAATACGTCAGCAGATTGGATATGTACAAATATTATTCTCTCTATGGTTTTATGTGGAACTTACTGTGCAGAGCCGGACACTATACTTGTGTTCAAAATCTTCTATGAAGTATTCGGAGGAGGAACCCGCCTTGCAATGCCGAAGACAATCTGCACGCCGGACTCGTCATCATTGAAGCCTGGTTCAGGGGCTACTGAGGGAGTCCTGGATTAGGGGGTGTCCGGATGACCGGACTATAACCTTTGGCCGGACTCCTGTAGTATGAAGATACAAGATTGAAGACTTCGTCCCGTGTCCGGATGGTACTTTCCTTGGCGTGGAAGGCAAGCTTGGCGATATGGATATGTAGATCTCCTCCCATTGTAACCGACTTGGTGTAACCCTCGCCATCTCCGGTTTCTATATAAACCGGAGGGTTTTAGTCCGTAGGACAAACAAGAATCATACCATAGGCTAGCTTCTAGGGTTTAACCTCTCTGATCTCGTGGTAGATCTACTCTTGTACTACCCATATCATCAATATTAATCAAGCAGGAGTAGGGTTTTACCTCCATCGAGAGGGCCCGAACCTGGGTATAAACATCGTGTCCCTTGTCTCCTGTTACCATCCGCCTAGATGCACAGTTCGGGACCCCCTACCCGAGATCCGCCGGTTTTGACACCGATAAGGAGGTTGCGCAAATTCCCTCGGTCATGATGCCTTAGGTTCTCAGTGTTGATCGAGATGGTGCTCCGGAGAATGCATCCGAGTTTTCCCGAGTACCCACTAACTAATTCTTTGGGCACCGTTGGGTGCCCACTGGAGGACACTTCAGTAAATTCCTGCTTGACGGTGCCGAGCACGTTCGGGCGCCGGTCCTTCCATTGCCTCTTCGGTTGGCTGCCATCTGTGCGTGCGCTGCCATCATCAGTGGTGGCATCCTCGGCGGCACCATCAGTGGTGGCATCCCCGACGCCACTAGGGGTTGTGTAGTCGGGATCGGTGTCTTCCGCGGCGTCCTCATAGCGGTGAGGTTCTTCTTCCATCTCCTGGACAGCTCCCAGAATGCCTTGCCCGAACCGCAAGACTCATCGTTGTGGGCCATGTTCGCTTTACATAGGAAAAAGTTTGGTAAAAAAGTTGGTTATTGTCAAGGAACAAGATCTCTAAGTTGACCAAATAACCTAATTCTCGAGGAATGTCGCAAAAAAGTTGGTTATTGTCAAGGAACAATTGAGAGATGTTTGTGATATTGCCTAGGTGTTTTGGGATGGAACCTGTTAGTGTGTTCTTGCTTAGGTCCAAGTCCACGTTCTCAAGGTCTAAGATACTTTAATCAGGGCAGTGGCAGTGGATTTGTGCACAAGCTAAGCTAGTTAAGACAATAACTTCCTTGCAACCCACAAAAGACAAAGGAAAAGGGGTGAAAAGGGGGAGATGGTTAGCTTTGATGAGCATGCAACATCTTCCTAACCCCCTTCTTCTTGTCTCTTCTCACTATCTCTCTCACACACATGGCAAACAAGGGTGTCTGAGTGTGTGAAAAAATACTAAACTAATCCAACAACTAAAGCGTGTAATTTTTCTTGTTTCGGTTGAGAATCGGGCACCTTCTAGGTCAAGAAAATTGGGCATGACCTTTGCTAATTTTCTTGACCTAGGAGTGCCCCATTCTCAACCGAAATGGAAATTAATCAACATTTCAGGAGAAAGGGGTCATTTCATAAGATCACAAGAGCATCACAAGTTGATAAAATTCCCAAGTAGTACAGCAGCAGCATCACAAGTAGTACAGCAGCATCAGCATCACAAGTAGTACAGCAGCATCAGCATCACAAGTAGTACAGCAACATCAGTGAATATAGTTTTTATAGCATGTACAAAGTGACAGAAACACAATCTGCTGGGCTCAGTTCTCACACAAGTCATTTGCCACATTTTCCTTGTGAAGACACTTTCCTCACACAAGTCAGCTGCCACAAATACTAGTGTTTTGTATTGTGTACTATAATTAGCAGTGGGCACACATCATCTGACTGCTATATATGTAAAACATCATGCATACACAACCATTGGACCAACATTTCCATCAGTCAGAAGTTTTCAAGCAAAATTAACTAACTACTATGCATTTTATCCGGATTACTAGATTAGCGATGCAGAATATATATAACAGATCAGAGACATGTAGCATTTTTAAGTTCCATATTTCAAGATAATCTGTAGAGTATGTAAGCCATTACAGAAAACACACATTTGGAGGTCATAACTAGAAGGAAGGATGTAAAAAGGAATACTCTGAACAAAAAATTAGCGAGCTTATGCAATGAAGATCTGAAAAAGGGATATAAGTACTATTTTGATAGACTAATGTTTATCTTCGCATGATAAAAGGCTATAATAGCTAAACCTCATCATGCTGCTTGTCCTTAGCTAAATTTGTTAATTAGAATGGAAGAGGAATCATTATCATATCATAAGGAAATCATTCATTTTACACTAATAGAGTCCATAGTTTGCAGAAGAAATTTCACAGGACAATGCTGATATTTTTCTTTTAGCTCAAGAGGGAAAACAAAAGCCTGAGAGTACATCATCTCCAAAGCAAAAAAAAAAATCCTCTCATCTCATACGAGGAGTGTTAATCCTAAGACTAATAGTTTGTTGTGCAGTACAGCTACAATGATGCCCTGTCCATTTGTCCCTCCCCAACTAGATACTAGAGTAGCACTGTTGATGCACTGAACCTATCCATGTCACAGGTAAGGCAACCGTTGGAGAACTGTTTTGCAGAATGAACTTAGAAGACAAACAACCTATGCACAAAACCTGAAAAACTGAATTACTGTAGGATACAAACTGAATTTGGTTCAGTTATTTCGAAGCACTTACAATATGCTAAATGAAACAAAAATCGGGAATACAGTAGGCTAATCAAACAGAAACTCGACTGAGTTGGGGAATCTCACTAGTGCAAAAATAGTTCAATAATAACCAAATATGCTTGCACTCATAAACAAAACAACTTATATTGTTCTGAAACTCAGCTTGTAGTTATCCTTGGCCACAGCTGTGTCATTTAGAAAGACCATGCTAACAGAAAATTAAATCATGTATGATATAATTTTCCTCTTAAAACATCAAATGTGTTCTTCACTGAACCTGAACGCTCCATGTAAAATTTATGACTGAACTTGAACCTAAAATGTGCATAGGTACTTAACAGGAGCATCATAGTCGGACCTAAAATGCAAAGAAAAAGATTTTTTTCCTAATCACTCTGAAAATGAAGATGCAGTATGCACACATGTGGGTACTGTCTCTGATTCTGTTGCTATTGCTTGGTCAGCAACTAAATTTGAAGTACTAGTTGTCAATAATTGGGGACTCTGTATTTTCTTTTCTAAGCATATACAATATGTTATCAATCACCCTTCAGAGTTAGGCAGGGCAGGGCAACAACATGTCTAGCTGATTATGCAGCAGTAAATAAGACCTAGTAATTCACTTGTTACCAAACCTAACAAGAAGATCCAAATCAAAGGCTGGTAAATGTGTAGCATTTGTATATGCCGGGGAACTTGCGACTAAACAAGGGGAAAAGCGGGGGAATAGATGGAGACGCTCACCGCAGAGCTGCGGAAGGGTACGGCAAGGCCGAGCATTGTTGGGGCAGCGCGGGTTGACGCCGAGAAGCAGTGGTTGGTAATGAGGAAGAAGAGGTCGATGCGCTCGATCCTTGATGACCCGGGTATAATCCGTGGACGTAGGCGATGAAGGTGATGATGGTGTTGCTCCTGGCACAGCTCCTAGGCACGACGATGGAGCACGGGGCGGTCAGTGGCCGCGATGACATGCGGCGGCCGCGCTCGGGGAGGCGGATCTGGAGGAGGAAGGGAGGCCGGGAGGGCGATTGAGGAGTGGAGGGAAGCTAGGGGCGGCGCAGTGGGTCGGGGTGGCGGCGCAGTGGGTTGGGGGAGGGCGCGTGGTTGTCTGGCAAGGGAGGGAGAGAGGCCAGAGGGAGAGGGGAGCAAGTGGAGTGGGGGGAGGGTTAGCAATGGCGCACCTCTTAGGGGTGCGCCAAAAACATATGTATACCAATGGCGCACCTCCCAGGGGTGCGCCATTACTAACTTTTATTTTTTGGATTTTTAGTTGCATGTATTAATTTTATTAGAAAATGACCACAATTTTAAAATGTTACGATATAAGTAGTTATTACTTTTTGTGAGTTAGAAAAATGTTTAAAAATATTCATGAGTTCAAAGAATATTAACAAATTCATGAGTTTGTTAATAATTTTTAGTTGCATGTAATAATTTTTATATTTTGAAATTTAATAATATTCATGAGTTCAAATAATTTAACAAATTCAATACTTTTTATGAGTTAGAAAAATGTTTGCATTTTCAAAAAATGTTTGCAAATTTGAGCAGGAAAAGGAACACTGAAAAATAAAATACCAGAATAAACATAAATAAAAATTGGTATATCAATGGCGCACATCCTGGGGGTGCGCCATAAATACCTTGATAGCAATGGCGCACCTTCTCCTGGTGCGCCATTAGTAACTTTTTTTGGATTTTTAGTTGCATCTAATAATTTTTTAGAAAATGACGATCAAATTTGAAAACATTTATTAATGTGAAAAAATATCATCAAATTTGTTATATGAAAATATTTATGAATATGAAAAAATATCATCAAATTTGTTATTTGAAAATATTTTTTGGATTTTTAGTTGCATCTAATAATTTTTTAGAAAACATTTATGAATATGAAAAAATATCATCAAATTTGAAAAAATATTCATGAATTCAAAAAGTTCCCATGAAATTTAAAAATATTCATGAGTTCAAGAAACATTAACAAATTCAATACTTTTTTTGAGTTAGAAATTCAATACCAGAATAAACATAAATAAATATTCATGAGGACTAGAATAGGAGAAATATCATTTCCATATGTCGAAATACAATCGAGAAATGAAGACTACAATTTAAATACAATCGATCTTTGCTAGCTATCTTTTCACAATCTTCTTGCCCTTCTTTTTTGCAAATGGAGTTCTTCTCTTGAACGGACGTCCTTTAGGTAGGGTGGTCCTGCTTCTTCTTGTGGTGTATGGCACTTCATCATCGTCGTCATGTTCCATCTTCGGGTCGCCGTACTTGTTGAAGTCTTGCTCATTGGCAACTCCATCCATTCCGATGATCTTCTTTTTGCCTCTCCTCACGACAACACGACTGGGCTTTGACGGTCGGTAATGAAGAAGCATTGGTCCACTTGGGAAGCCAGTACCCGTGGCTCATTTTTCGTCGTGACGTTTGCGCTCGCGGTCTTGGATTTTGTTTCGGGTATAACCATGGTGGTGAAATACCTGTCTTCTTTTAGCACGCTCTTGGCCCATCTGACACGGAACATTGGGACCTTCTCTCCAGCGTAGCTCAGCTTCCAGATCCCCTCGATCCTTCCATAGTATCTATCCTTGTCGTTACTGGTGTAGGATTCCATCGTTACCCCGGAGTTCTGATAACCATCGCTCTTCATGTCCTTTTCCTCGGTGTAGAATGTGTAGCCATTGATATCGTACGCCTCATATGTCATGAGGTTGTGCTCGGTGCCCGGTGACAAGGTGAATATCAGTTTTTCTTCCGCGGAAGAATCCTCATGTAAATGGTACGACAGAAGCTTCTCCTTGAACCAATGCATGAAACATGTGTTGTGCTCTTTGATTATATCTCCGTCCATCCTCTGTTGGCCTAGGTCATTGTACGTCTTCTCAATAAAGGTTTTGTGCTCTACCACCCAAGGATCGACCACGTCTATGTGTTGTAGCGCGACTAGGTTTGCTCTTTCAAAGTCGGTGAGTCGACCGTCGAAGTCGACATGCATTTCACGGTGACCCTCGCGATGACCCCATCCAGCGGGCCTGCCAAGGTGCCTATTGACATGCAGACCAACAGGGTTCTCGATGCCTAGATAATTCGTGCAGTAGGAGATGCACTCTTCAATCAGAAAGTCTCTGGCTATGCTTCCCTCTGGACGTAACATGTTGCGAACGTATCCTTTGATGACACCATTCATCCTTTCAAATGGCATGATGCTGTGCAGGAACGTCGGCCCGAGTTGGATGATATCCTCCACGATATGGACCAGCAGATGCATGATAATGTCAAAGAATGCGGGCGGGAAGTACATCTCAAGCTTGCATAGTATCACCATGATCTCTTCCTGTAGCCTTCTGAGTTGCCTCACGCCAACCGACTTCCGAGAGATGACGTCGAAAAAGTTGCATATGCCAAATAGCGATTCACGGACGTGCGCGTCCATGATCCCATAGATTGCAACTGGAAGTATCTGCGTCATCAGCACGTGACAGTCGTGAGACTTCATCCTGCTGAACTTCTGCTTCGCTGAGTCTAGGTATCTGCTTATCTTCCCCGCGTAACCGTAAGGAAGTTTTACTCCTACGAGGCAGGTGAAAAACTGCTCGATCTCCTCCTGACTTAGAGTGAAGCATGCGAGAGGGAAGTCATTTCCGATCTTCTTGGCCTTTTTTCCTTTTCGACGACTTTCCGTGTCCTTCACCTCATCATCATCATCATCATCATCATCATCATCATCATCATCATCATCATCATCATCATCATCATCATCATCATCATTAGCGTGAAGCTCCTCCCTGATGCCCATTGATTTCAAGTCTACCCTTGCTTTCGGCCCATCTTTGGTCCTCTCTGGCATGTTGAGCAGGGTACCAAGCAGACTCTCGCACACGTTCTTCGTGATACGCATGACATCAATGTTGGAAATATGCCCTAGAGGCAATAATAAAATGATTATTATTATATTTCCTTGTTAATGATAATTGTCTGTTATTCATGCTATAATTGTGTTATCTGGAAATCATAATACATGTGTGAATACATAGACCACAACATGTCCCTAGTGAGCCTCTAGTTGACTAGCTCGTTGATCGTCTGATAGTCATGGTTTCCTGACTATGGACATTGGATGTCGTTGATAACGGGATCACATCATTAGGAGAATGATGTGTTGGACAAGACCCAATCCTAAGCATAGCACAAGATCGTGTAGTTCGTTTGCTAGAGCTTTTCCAATGTCAAGTATCTTTTCCTTAGACCATGAGATCGTGTAACTCCCGGTTAACGTAGGAGTGCTTTGGGTGTACCAAACGTCACAACGTAACTGGGTGACTATAAAGGTATACTACGAGTATCCCCGAAAGTATCTGTTGGGTTGACACGGATTGAAACTGGGATTTGTCACTCTGTATGACGGAGAGGTATCTCTTGGCCCACTCGGTAATGCATCATCATATTGAGCTCAATGTGACCAAGTGTTTGGTCACGGGATCATGCATTACAGTACGAGTGAAGTGACTTGCCGGTAACGAGATTGAACGAGGTATTGGGATACCAACGATCGAATCTCGAGCAAGTAACGTACCGATTGACAAAGGGAATTGTATACGGGGTTACTCGAATCCTCGACATCGTGGTTCATCCGATGATATCATCATGGAACATGTGGGAGCCAACATGGGTATCCAGATCCCGCTGTTGGTTATTGACCGGAGAGTCGTCTCGGTCATGTCTGCATGTCTCCCGAACCCGTACGGTCTACACACTTAAGGTTCGGTGATCCTAGGGTTGTAGAGATATTAGTATGCGGAAACCCGAAAGTTTTTCGGAGTCCCAGATGAGATCCTGGACGTCACGAGGAGTTCCAGAATGGTCCGGAGGTGAAGAATACTATATAGGAAGTCCAGTTTCGGCCACTGGGAAAGTTTCGGGGGTCACCGGTATTATACCGGTACCACCGGAAGGGTCCCGGGGGTCCACCGGGTGGGGCCACCTACCCGGAGGGCCACGTGGGCTTAAAGGGGAAGGTAACCAGCCCCGGGTGGGCTGGTGCGCCCCCCTTGGGCCTCCCCTCGCCTAGGGTTGGAAACCCTAGGGGTGGGGGGCGCCCCACTTGGCTTGGGGGACAAGCCACCCCCTTGGCCGCCCCCCCTCCTTGAGATACAATCTCTAGGGTGCCGGCGCCCCCCCAGGGCCCCTATATAAAGATGGGGGAGGGAGGGCTGTGCACCCCTGCTCCTGGCGCCTCCCTCTCCCTTTGCAACACCTCTCCCTCTCGTAGAGCTTGGCGAAGCCCTGCCGAGATCGCTGCTGTTTCCACCACCACGCCGTCGTGCTGCTGGATCTCCATCAACCTCTCCTTTCACTACTAGGGAAAAGCCTAGCAGCAACGCGGGTTTTAGGCCTATCAGTAGCGCGGGAAGGAGCGCTACTGATAAGGAGCTACAGCTAAACCTTAGCAGTAGCACGCCTAGATCCACACTACTGCTAAATTGACTTAGTAGTAGCGGTTCTACAGAACCGCGCTACTGGTAATTAGTAGTAGCGCTTCTCCTTTCCCGCACTACTACTATTATTTAGTATTTTATTTCTTTTTTATTTCATGTTGTATTCATACACCTTTACACAAGTTTTCATACAACAGGAATTTAGAGATTGTTTTTACATCATAATGAGTTATTACATCACGGGGTGAAAGAACCATGGACTAGTTTCAAGTGGATGTCCATCCACTTGAAACTAATCCACGGTTCTTTCACCCAATGATATAATAATATCATCATCATCATCATATCATTAACAACTTATCATCATAATACATCATTGTCATATAACACCTCCTGAAGATCATCGCTTTCATCAATGACATCACATAGCAAATTGGTCACTAGTCATAATCACAAGTACTCCTCATTATCAACTCTAACACATTACCACATAATAAACATATTGTACCTCATAGGACCTACTACATTCGATTAAGACCTACTACATTTTCTAAGGTAAAATAGCAAAAAACAAGATAGACCCTGACTCTCCATTATGGAGAATGGAGATTAGCCTATCTCCAATTCTTGCCTTTTGCTGAATGTTACTTCCAAGAACCTCCTTGCGAATGTCCATACATTTCTTCCATTCTTTGATGATCATGTGTTCACCGGTTTTAGAAATCCGATATGCACAGGTGAGCTCCCTAGATTTACCTGGCAGTATGTTCAGAACTGAGAGGCGACCACTCAGAGACATTAGATAAGGCACACAATCCATCGGGAGTTTCTGTTGAAAAACATAATAACAACTTCGTAGTTAGCAATGATGTACTAGTTTTAGAAGTATGCAGGAGATGCACGGATGTCGTAATAGTAAAAAATCTTACCAGGGTATCTCCAGAGAAGTTACCATGGTTCAACACATGCACTAGTGGCACGTATTCACCATAATTTGGAGGAGTTCGATAATAGTTATTGTAATTCTCAAGAAGAGTACAAAATGCGATCAGATGATTTTTCTCCTTATACGTTAATTCGGTGCCATCGGTGTAGTGGGTTTTATCTACCATCTTCCGCACAGTCCTTGAAGAATCAAAATAAGCTGTCAATGGAAATAAGCTATCAACTATTTTGAAATAAACAATATAAATTAGTTAATAACTATGTTTGAGAAACTCACATAGCGGTACAATCGGAAGCGTATCAACAAGGACTCAAATGTCCATATTGTCTTACTCGATGTCAGGATCACCAAGATCCATGGTGACAATCATACCCTCATAAAAACCACACATTTTGCAAAGTGCTTCCCAATTTTGGCAACCAAAATGGGTTACGCTCTGAGCATTGCACAGATTTACTTCGAAATCCATATCAGGATGGGTCCTTAGGTGTATTTTCTTTGTTTCAAAATTTTCATGGTCTTCAAAACCCATCCTCTCCAAGACAAAGCGTCTTGCATGGCATGGAATAAGCTAGTCGAATTGTAAAATATGAAAATTAGATGTTGAAATAGTTGAAGTCGTGCTTAATTACGAAAAAACACTTGTCGTTGTTGCGTATCGTTTCAACATTGAAGGTCTCCTCGAGCTTAATGCTGAAGCGCCGATCTTCGTCCAGCTCAACGAACCTGTCGCACATACCTCGATCATCGTGGCACCAGCTACACTCCCCCGGGAGACTGTCGTCGTCCGAGTACGACATTTCCTACGTTCATAATTCAAAGATTAAACATGTACATATTCTAGCACAAGTCATGCCAGAATTCACGAAAAAAATCTGGCATGACCTTTGCTAAAAAAGGACATATCGAGCGCCTGAAATTTGTCGGAACGGAAATTAATCAACACTCCGGCAAAACATAGGCCACTCAGAGATGTAAACTGAACATGAACGGCCACTTGGGCAACCACATATCTTATTTGAGCAACAACACAACCTGAAACCGTATAAGTTATCACTAATACATACCGAATAATTGCTTAAACTAAAAAGTAACAACAAATATGACATGTTCAACTAGTTTTATTAATTCAACAAGTTCTTACTAAATATAAACTTACTGTAAATAGAAAAACACTAGTTCTCTCTAAAAATAAAGTAATTCAACTAGTTATATTAATTATCTTACTAAAAATACATTAGTTCTATTAATTCAACTAGTTTATTAATTTACTTAGTAAACTAGTTCAACTACAGCTAAAGTAGTTCAACTACAACTACTATTAATCATACTGCCCTAGTTAACTAGTACCATCACTACTAGTAATTAACATCTACTACTAAAAATCTAGTACTAATGTGAATCCTAAATTAACACCTACTACTACTAAAAATCTAGTACTAACTAAGCAACATCTAGTACTAGCTATGAACCCTAAATTAACATCTACTACTACTAAATCTAGTACTAACTAGTGGCAGGGGGCGGGGGGCGACGGAGATGTAGCTAGGGGCGGCGAGGGCGGTATCGGGATCGGGAGGCGGCGGTGCTGGGTGGGCTCGGGTGGTGGCGGTGAGGTCGAGGGCGGTGGGAGGAGGGCTGCCGGCGGCGGAGGGATGAGGGGCGGCCGCAGGCTTAGGGAGGAGGGAGGGGCGGCCGCAGGCGGAGGGAGGATGTGCGAGGAGGAGGGAGGAGGGACGGAAGGAGGGGAGTACCTCGGCGACGGACGGACGAAGGCGGCGGCAGCGGCGACGCACGACGACGGTTATCGGCACACGGGCGAGAGTGAGAGTGTGAGTGAGAGAGAGGGTCGGTCGTGCCCGTGGGGATAAGGTAGGGATAGTTGTAGCGCGTTTGCCGAAACGCGCTACAGCTAATCTGAATAGCAGTAGCACTTTGCATATAAACCGCTACTACTAAGTGTAACTATACAAAAATACGTCTATGCAAAAATACATTGGCCATCAATGATCTTTTTGTGTACAATCTGAATTGTCAATATGAGTCCTCTCCGGTGGGAACCGGAGAGGACTCATATTGCGGCCACAAATTTTACACATAGAGTTCACTGAAGACCAACTGGTTGTGATAGTTTCAGAAATAACATATTTAAGGTGGTAAACACCCTGTTCACGGAGCGATGTGGGACTAAACTTGTGGGCTAATCTTAGCAGTAGCAGTTTTCTTCAAAGCGCGCTGCTGCTAACTTCCATAGCAGTAGCGCGGTTCATTATAGGGCGTTGCTGCTATAACT
>NC_041385.1:16184351-16215701 GCF_002162155.2 Triticum dicoccoides
GAGGTCATGGCAGTTAGAGCTGTAGCGCGTTTTGCGGCGCACGCGCTACTGCTATTTTTCTTTCAGCAGCGCGTTTTGCTATCACGCACTGCTGCTAAGTAGCAGTAGCATTGTATTTTGAGCAGCACTGCTGGTAAGATTCTGTGTATAGGCTTTTCCCTAGTAGTGTTTCCCCTTGCTGGATCAAGAAGGAGGAGACATCTTTCCCAACCATACGTGTGTTGAACGCGGAGGTGTTGTCCGTTTAGCACTAGGATCATCGGTGATTTGGATCACGACGAGTACGACTACCTCAACCCCGTTCTCTTGAACGCTTCTGCTCGCGATCTACAAGGGTATGTAGATGCACTCCTCTCTCTAGTTGCTAGATGAACTCCATAGATTGATATTGGTGAAGCGTAGAAATTTTTTATTTTCTGCAACGTTCCCCAATAGTGGCATCATGAGCTAGGTCTATGCGAAGTTTCTTTGCACGACTAGAACACAAATTTGTTGTGGGTGTAGATGTTGTCAATTTTCTTGCCACTACTAGTCTTATTTTGCTTCGGCGGCATCGTGGGATGAAGCGGCCCGGACCGACCTTACACGTACGCTTACATGAGATAGGTTCCACCGACTGACATGCACTAGTTGCATAAGGTGGCTAGCGGGTGTATGTCTCTCCCACTTTAGTCGGAGCGGATCCGATGAAAAGGGTCCTTATGAAGGGTAAATAGAAATTGGCATATCATGTTGTGGCTTTTATGTAGGTAAGAAACGTTCTTGCTAGAACCCTATTGCAGCCACGTAAAACATGCAACAACAATTAGAGGACATCTAACTTGTTTTTGCAACATATGCCTTGTGATGTGATATGGCCAAAAGTTGTGATGAATGATATATATGTGATGTATGAGATCATGTTCTTGTAATAGGAATCACGACTTGCATGTCGATGAGTATGACAACCGGCAGGAGCCATAGGAATTGTCTTAATTATTGTATGACCTGCGTGTAAATGATTAAACGCCATGTAATTACTTTACTTTATTGCTAAACCGTTAGCCATAGTAGTAGAAGTAATAGTTGGCGAGCAACTTCATGGAGACACGATGATGGAGATCATGGTGTCATGCCGGTGAAGAAGATGATCATGGCGCCCCGAAGATGGAGATTAAAGGAGCTATATGATATTGGCTATATCATGTCACTGTTTGATTGCATGTGATGTTTATCATGTTTTTGCATCTTATTTGCTTAGAACGACGGTAGTAAATAAGATGATCCCTCATAATAATTTCAAGAAAGTGTCCCCCCTAACTGTGCGCCTTTGCGAAAGTTCGTTGTTTCGAAGCACCACGTGATGATCGGGTGTGATAGATTCTAACGTTCACATACAACGGGTGTAAGACAGATTTACACATGCATAAACACTTAGGTTAACTTGACGAGCCTAGCTTGTACAGACATGGCCTCGGAACACAAGAGACCGAAAGGTCGAACATGAGTCATATGGAAGATACGATCAACATGGAGATGTTCACCGATGATGACTAGTCCGTCTCGTGTGATGATCGGACACAACCTAGTTGACTCAGATCATGTATCACTTAGATGACTAGAGGGATGTCTGATCTGAGTGGGAGTTCATTAAATAATTTGATTAGATGAACTTAATTATCATGAACTTAGTCTAAAAACCTTTGCAAAAATGTCTTGTAGATCAAATGGCCAACGCCCATGTCAACCTCAACCTCAACGCGTTCCTAGAGAAAACCAAGCTGAAAGATGATGGCAGCAACTATTCGGACTGGGTCCGGAACCTGAGGATCATCCTCATAGCTGCCAAGAAATCATATGTCCTAGAAGGACCGCTAGGTGAAGCAACCATCCCAGAGAACTAAGACGTTATGAACGCTTGGCAGTCACGTGCTGATGATTACTCCCTCGTTCAGTGCGGCATGCTTTACAGCTTAGAACCGGGGCTCCAAAAGCGTTTTGAGCAACACGGAGCATATGAGATGTTCGAAGAGCTGAAAATGGTTTTCCAAGCTCATGCCCGGATCGAGAGATATGAAGTCTCCGACAAGTTCTACAGTTGTAAGATGGAGGAAAATAGTTCTGTCAGTGAGCACATACTCAAAATGTCTGGGATGCACAACCGCTTGTCCCAGCTGGACATTAACCTCCCGGACGAGGCGGTCATTGACAGAATCCTTCAGTCGCTCCCACCTAGCTACAAGAGCTTTGTGATGAACTACAATATGCAGGGGATGGTGAAAACTATTCTTGAAGTATTTTCAATGCTGAAATCAGTGGAGGTGGAAATCAAAAAGGAGCATCAAGTGTTGATGGTCAATAAAACCAATAGTTTCAAGAAAGGCAAGGGTAAGAAGAACTTCAAGAAGGACGGCAAGGGAGTTGTTGCGCCCGGTAAACCAGTTGCCGGGAAGAAGACAAAGAATGGACCCAAGCCTGAGACTGAGTGCCTTTATTGCAAGGGAAAGGGACACTGGAAGCAGAACTGCCCCAAATACTTAGCGGACAAGAAGGCCGACAACACTAAAGGTATACGTGATATACATGTAGTTGATGTGTACCTTACCAGTACTCGTAGTAGCTCCTGGGTATTTGATACCGGTGCGGTTGCTCATATTTGTAACTCAAAGCAGGAGCTGCGGAATAAGCGGAGACTGGCGAAGGATGAGGTGACAATGCGCGTCGGGAATGGTTCCAAGGTCGATGTGATCGCCGTCGGCACGCTATCTCTACATTTACCTATGGGATTAGTTTTAAACCTCAATAACTGTTATTCAGTGCCAGATTTGAGCATGAACATTGTATCTGGATCTCGTTTAATACGAGATGGCTACTCATTTAAATCCGAGAATAATGGTTGTTCTATTTATATGAGAGATATGTTTTATGGGCATGCCCCGCTGGTCAATGGTTTATTCTTAATGAATCTCGAACGTGATGTTACACATATTCATAGTGTGAATACCAAAAGATGTAAGGTTGATAACGATAGTCCCACATACTTGTGGCACTGCCAACTTGGTCAAATTGGTGTCAAGCGCATGAAGAAGCTCCATGTTGATGGACTTTTAGAGTCTCTCGATTATGAATCATTTGACACATGCGAACCATTCCTCATGGGCAAAATGACCAAGACTCCGTTCTCCGGAACAATGGAGCGAGCAACCAACTTATTGGAAATCATACATACTGATGTGTGCGGTCCAATGAGCGTTGAGGCTCGCGGAGGCTATCGTTATGTTCTCACTCTCACTGATGACTTAAGTAGATATGGGTATGTCTACTTGATGAAACACAAGTCTGGGACCTTTGAAAAGTTCAAGGAATTTCAGAATGAGATAGAGAATCAACGTGACCGAAAAATAAAGTTCTTACGATCAGATCGTGGAGGAGAATAAGTCACGAATTTGGTACGCACTTAAGGAAATGTGGAATTGTTTCACAACTCACGCCGCCAGGAACACCTCAGCATAACGGTGTGTCCGTACGTCGTAATCGCACTCTATTCGATATGGTGTGATCTATGATGTCACTCACCGATTTACCGCTATCATTTTGGGGATACGCTCTAGAGACAGCTACATTCACTTTAAATAGGGCACCGTCTAAATCCGTTGAGACGACACCGTATGAATTATGGTTTGGGAAGAAACCTAAGCTGTCGTTTCTAAAAGTTTGGGGATGCGATGCTCATGTCAAGAAACTTCAACCTGAAAAGTTCGAACCCAAGTCAGAAAAATGCGTCTTCATAGGATACCCTAAGGAAACCATTGGGTATACCTTCTACCTTAGATTCGAAGGCAAGATCTTTGTTGCCAAGAACGGGTCCTTTCTGGAGAATGAGTTTCTCTCGAAGGAAGTAAGTGGGAGGAAAGTAGAACTCGATGAAGTACTACCTCTTGAACCGGAAAGTAGTGCAGCTCAGGAAGATGTTCCTGTGGTGCCTACACCGACTGGAGAGGAAATTAATGATGATGATCAAGGTACTTTGAATCAAGTTGCTACTGAACTTCGTAGGTCCACAAGGACACGTTCCACACCAGAGTGGTATGGCAACCCTGTCCTGGAAATCATGTTGTTAGACAACGGTGAACCTTCGAACTATGAAGAAGCGATGGTGGGCCCAGATTCCAACAAATGGCTTGAAGCCATGAAATCCGAGATAGGATCCATGTATGAAAACAAAGTATGGACTTTGACAGACTTGCCCGACGATCGGCGAGCGATAGAAAATAAATGGATCTTTAAGAAGAAGACGGACGCGGATGGTAATGTTATCATCTATAAAGCTTGACTTGTCGCTAAGGGTTATCGGCAAGTTCAAGGGGTTGACTACGATGAGACTTTCTCTCCCGTAGCGAAGCTGAAGTCTGTCCGAATCATGTTAGCAATTGCCGTATACTATGATTATGAGATATGGCAAATGGATGTCAAAATGGCATTCCTTAACGGCTATCTTAAGGAAGAACTGTATATGATGCAACCGGAAGGTTTTGTCGATCCTGAGAATGCTAACAAGGTATGCAAGCTCCAGCGATCCATTTATGGACTGGTGCAAGCATCTCGGAGTTGGAACATTCGCTTTGATGAGATGATAAAAGCGTTTGGGTTTATGCAGACTTATGGAGAAGCCTGCGTTTACAAGAAAGTGAGTGGGAGCTCTGTAGCATTTCTCATATTATATGTAGATGACATACTTTTGATGGGAAATGATATAGAACTTTTGGACAGCATTAAGGCCTACTTGAACAAGTGTTTTTCAATGAAGGACCTTGGAGAAGCTGCTTACATATTAGGCATCAAGATCTATAGGGATAGATCGAGACGCCTCATAGGTCTTTCACAAAGCACATACCTTGATAAGATATTGTAGAAGTTCAATATGGATTAGTCCAAGAAAGGGAAAGGTGTGAGATTGAGCTCGGCTCAATGCCCGACCACGGCAGAAGATATATAAGAGATGAGTGTCATCCCCTATGCCTCAGCCATAGGGTCTATTATGTATGCCACGCTGTGTACCAGACCTGATGTAAACCTTGCCGTAAGTTTGGTAGGAAGGTACCAAAGTAATCCCGGCAAGGAACATTGGACAGCGGTCAAGAATATCCTGAAGTACCTGAAAAGGACTAAGGACATGTTTCTCGTTTATGGAGGTGACGAAGAGCTCGTCATAAAGGGTTACGTCGACGCTAGCTTCAACACAAATCTGGATGACTCTAAGTCACAAACCGGATGCGTGTATATTTTGAATGGTGGGGCAGTAAGTTGGTGCAGTTAAAAGCAGAGCGTCGTGGCGGGATCTACATGTGAAGCGGAGTACATGGCAGCCTCGGAGTCAGCGCATGAAGCAATATGGATGAAGGAGTTCATCACCGACCTAGGAGTGATACCCAATGCGTCGGGGCCGATCACTCTCTTCTGTGACAACACTGGAGCTATTGCCCTTGCCAAGGAGCCCAAGTTTCACAAGAAGACCAGGCACATCAAGCGTCGTTTCAACTCCATTCGTGAAAATGTTCAAGATGGAGACATAGATATTTGCAAAGTACATACGGATCTGAATGTCGCAGATCCGTTGACTAAACCTCTTCCGCGAGCAAAACATGATCAACACCAGAACTCTATGGGTGTTCGATTCATCACAATGTAACTAGATTATTGACTCTAGTGCAAGTGGGAGACTGTTGGAAATATGCCCTAGAGGAAATAATAAACTTATTATTATTATATTTCCTTGTTCATGATAACTGTCTGTTATTCATGCTATAATTGTGTTATCCAGAAATCGTAATACATGTGTGAATACATAGACCACAACATGTCCCTAGTGAGCCTCTAGTTGACTAGCTTGTTGATCGACTGATAGTCATGGTTTCCTGACTATGGACATTGGATGTCGTTGATAACGGGATCACATCATTAGTAGAATGATGTGATGGACAAGACCCAATCCTAAGCATAGCACAAGATCGTGTAGTTCGTTTGCTAGAGATTTTCCAATGTCAAGTATCTTTTCCTTAGACCATGAGATCGTGTAACTCCCGGTTAACGTAGGAGTGCTTTGGGTGTACCAAACGTCACAACGTAACTGGGTGACTATAAAGGTATACTACGGGTATCCCCGAAAGTATCTATTGGGTTGGCAAGGATCGAGACTGGGATTTGTCACTCCGTATGACGGAGAGGTATCTCTGGGCCCACTCGGTAATGCATCATCATAATGAGCTCAATGTGACCAAGTGTTTGGTCACGGGATCATGCACTACAGTACGAGTAAAGTGACTTGCCGGTAATGAGATTGAACGAGGTATTGGGATACTGACAATCGAATCTCGGGCAAGTAACGTACCGATTGACAAAGGGAATTGTATACGGGGTTACTCGAATCCTCGACATCGTGGTTTATCCGATGAGATCATCGTGGAACATGTGGGAGCCAACATGGGTATCCAGATCCCGCTGTTGGTTATTGACCGGAGAGTCGTCTCGGTCATGTCTGCATGTCTCCCGAACCCGTAGGGTCTACACACTTAAGGTTCAGTGACGCTAGGGTTGTAGAGATATTAGTATGCGGAAACCCGAAAGTTTTTCGGAGTCCTGGATGAGATCCCGGACGTCATGAGGAGTTCCGTAATGGTCCGGAGGTGAAGAATTCTATATAGGAAGTCTAGTTTCGGCCACCGGGAAAGTTTCGGGGGTCACCGGTATTATACCGGGACCACCGGAAGGGTCCCGGGGGTCCATCGGGTGGGGCCACCTATCCCGAAGGGCCACGTGGACTGAAAGGGGAAGGGAACCAGCCCCTGGTGGGCTGGTGCGCCCCCCCTTGGGCCTCCCCTGCGCCTAGGGTTGGAAACCCTAGGGGTGGGGGGCGCCCCACTTGGCTTGGGGGGCAAGCCACCCCCTTGGCCGCCGCCCCCCTTGAGATCCAATCTCTAGGGGGCCGGCACCCCCAGGGCCCCTATATAAAGAGGGGGGAGGGAGGGATGCGCACCCCTACTCCTGGCGCCTCCCTCTCCCTCTGCAACACCTCTCCCTCTCGTAGAGCTTGGCGAAGCCTTGCCGAGATCGCTGTTGTTTCCACCACCACGTTGTCGTGCTGCTGGATCTCCATCAACCTCTCGTTTCCCCTTGCTGGATCAAGAAGGAGGAGACGTCTTCCCCAACCGTACGTGTGCTGAACGCGGAGGTCCTGTCCGTTCAGCACTAGGATCATCGATGATTTGGATCACGACGAGTACGACTCCCTCAACCCCGTTCTCTTGAACGCTTCTGCTCGCGATCTACAAGGGTATGTAGATGCACTCCTCTCTCTCGTTGCTAGATGAACTCCATTGATTGATCTTGGTGAAGAGTAGAAATTTTTTATTTTCTGCAACGTTCCCCAACAATCAAGGCTGTGAGGCACATGGAGGATCTTCCAGTACGGCAAGTCCCAGAAAACAGACCTCGTTTTCCATACCTTCAGCAGCGGCTCTGGCGCCTTTCGCTTCTTTCCCAGCTCTGGCGCCTTTCGAGGCGGTGGGCACTCTTTTCAATTTTTCAACAGCTTGTCTATTTCCTCGCCACTCCTCGTACGCGGGCATCTTCGGGGTTCGGTTTCAGCATCGAAAAGATCCTTGCGTTTTCTCCATGAGTCATCGTCACGAAGCCACCTTTGATGTCCCATGAACACGGTTTTCGAAGACCCGGGATTTCTATCTAGCTGGCGATATGTTGTGTCATCCATGGACCTGACGCATCCAGAAAATCCATGGACCACGTGCCCCGTGAGATATCCGTAACCGAGATAGTCGTGCACCGTCGTGAGCAGTGCGGCTCTCATACGGAAATATAATTTCTCTTCGGCATCCCACATATTGGCTGGCGTTTTCCGCAACGTGTCTAGCAACTCTTTCAGCAGCCCCAGATACAGATTGATGTTGCTCCCTGGTTGTTTCGGCCCTTCAATTAGCATACTCATGTGAATGTACTTCCTGGGGGCAAGGTTGTACATCCATACAAACATAGGCCAGGTGCTATGTGTGCTTTTCTGGCTGCCAAACGGATTGACTCCATCGGTGCTCGCGCCCAGCATGATGTTCCTTGGATTGTCCCCAAATTCTGGGTGTTCGAAGTTCAACGCTTGCCACTAGCTCGCATCCTTAGGGTGACTCAGCATCTTGTCTTTTTTATTTATCTCCGAATCATTTCCGTCATCTTCTCGCTTCTTCTCCTCCCTATCCGCGTGCAAACACAGGAGCTTTGCTACCTTAGGGTCCGCGAAATACCGCTGCAGACGAGGAGTGATTGGAAAGTACCACACCACTTTTCGAGGAGCTTTCTTCCTCTTCTTGTATCGAGTGACACCGCACACCGGACATATGGTAGAGTCCGCGTGCTCATCCCGATAAATGATGCAATTGTTCATGCACACATGGTATTTCACGTGTGGTAAATCCAGAGGACACACGATTTTCTTCACCTCCTCGAAACTGGTTGGGCACTTGTTCCCCTTGGGAAGATGTTCCTGCCAGAATGACATGTTCTCGTCGAAGCATGTGTCGGTCATTTTGTGTTTTACCTTCATCTCCAGAGCCATGAGCGTTACTTTCAGGCGGGTATCCTCGGGCCTGCATCCTTCATACAATGGAGTAACTGCGTCTATCTCCAGTTGATCTAGCTTGGCTTTCTGTCGGGCGGCAGCTCTTGCGTTATCCGTCTGCTTGAGAAGCAGCTCTTGAATATGAAGGTCCTGCACCCAGCCCATCGATGGTCCATCGTCGTCTGCTGCAACATCTTCATCTTCATGATCATGCCCTTCGTCTGCTCCGGCATCTTCCTCATCCTCATGTCCGGCATTTTCTACATGATGACTGTGCACTGCATCTACTTTGTGATCATGTCCTGGAGATTCTTCGTCTTCTCGCCCGCCCTCACCGCAGTTGTCTTGCTGCCCTTCCTCATTTCTTGCCCGGCCCCCATGCACGACTTCATAATCATCTTCATCACCTTGCCACCGATAGCCATACATGAAACCACGCAAGAGCAGGTGGTCCCGCACCTGTACGGAATCCGCGTCCATAAGGCTCTTCAACTTGCATCTTCAACACGGAAATCTGATCTCCGTCTCATTCTTTTGAAGCATCTCGGCCTTCGCGGAGCTCAAAAACCTATTCATGATGCCTTCAGTCATCGTGCGGACCATGGTCGCCTGCGGGGTAGAACAAATCGATATTTTAGAACCAAAAAAAATTTGGCATGACTTTGCCTAAAAATAGGACCAAAAAGAATGCATAGTGCCAAATTCTCGCCAAAACGGAAATGAATCAACATTCCGGCAAAATATTGGCAACTATCGCATTTCAAATACCGGTACCTGGAAACACAAACATATGCAACACCACAAACATATGCAACACCACAAACATACGTAGATCGAGGCCATAAAAAGTGCATGTGCACATTGTTGGAGGGAGAAAAAAAGTAGATCTACAACATAAAGACAGCTTTCCCCTTACTTACCTATCAAAAAAAAGAAATTTAACCGCTTAATTTGGGTGAATCTGTGGTGCAAATGAGGTGAGGAGGAGGAGGCACCCGAGACAAGCTTGGAGGAGGAAGTGAAGAGAATGAAGTGAGGAAAGTGAGCGTGGTAGGTGTCTGCCAAAATATCTAGCTGCTCTCAGGTTACCAATGGCGCACCACCTAACAATGTGCCATTAGTAACCCTAGTTACTACTGGTGCACCTGTTACGTGGTGCGCCATTACTAGTTTTGCAAAAAAAAATTGTTAGTAGTGGTGCACCATGGTTGTGGTGCGCCATTACTAGTTTGAACTAGTAATGATGCACTATACCCTGGTGCGCCATTACTAGTTTTGAAAAAAAGTTAAAAAAAATGTTAGTAGTGGCGCACAGAGTGTGTGGTGCGCCATTACTAGTTAAAACTAGTAATGGCGCAATATACCCTGGTGCGCCATTACTAGTTTTGGAAAAAAATTGTTAGTAGTGGCGCATCACGGGTGTGGTGCGCCATTAGAGATATGGACACTAATGGCGTACCTACACATGGTGCACCACTACTATATAGCAGTGGCATGCCACATATGTGATGCGCCATTAATGTCCATATTAGCTATAGCCCTTTTCCTAGTAGTGGAAGCACAATCATGTTGCTTTTGGGGATGGGGAACACAGAAATATAACTTGTGCTTCATGCGAAAGAATATCAGTGCTTGGTTATGCTTCGACACGGGAAACATACACTACTGCCAGTCTTATAAAAACAAATGAAACAGAAAAACCCAAAAATAGAGAATCTAAAAAAACATAAAACAGGAAAAGTGGCGAACAAAATGAAAACCAAAAAATGCAAACGGAAACAAAAAAAAACAGAAACTGGAAAAAAGAAAAGATCCAAAAAGAAATTATAAACCCAAAAAACGATGGAGAGTGCTTCGGTACAAGCCCACCCCCCCTAAAATGTATATTGGGTAGGATGGTCATTTCACATTAGGTATAGGAATACCCACCCGACACCGTACATCCGCGTGGGTCGTCATACGTCCGCCCTTGTATTCCGCACCCGTCGTCATACGCCCGCACACGTATGGTGCACCCGTCGCCGTACGTCGCCGATGTACGCCCGCATGTCTCCACGTTGGCGTTGATAGTTGTGAAAAAAATGTCACGGGAGCCGGCGACGCCTACCGTCGTAACCCTAAACCATAATCACATCCACGTAGTTGCCATCTCCACGTCGCCCGGGTCGCCGCCCAAACAGCCCGCCGCGCGTGCCCCGCCACCGTTGCTGCTGCCGCCGCATTCCTTTGTCGTCGCCCGAATGGCCGCCCGCGCGTGATCTTCGTCACCGCCTTCCTCCCCAGACTCTGTCTGCCTCGACCGGCCATGATCCTGACGTCGTCAACGCCTGCCTCGGCCGGCCAGCAATGTCACGCCGTTAGTGCGTTCGTCGTCGGATAAAATGGATCCATCTGACATCCTCGCCGCCGTGCAAGAAGTTGGTTTGACTGTAACCTATGTGCGACGTCATTGTGCTTGATGAACTAATTATTTTAGGGATGACGTTACATGGTGTTCGATTGATCTTAGAATTTTCTTATACATGTATAGATAGAGGAGGAGGGCGATTATGATGGCAATGATTACGGCGACAACAACGGATCCTCGTCACTATATATGGACGAGCCTGTTGAGGAGAACTACATGAGTTTGGATGAATCTTATAGTGGCAATGTAAGTGTGATCAATGTTGATAAAAACATAAATACGATCAACGGCACGGACACTTACATGTTTTTTTTGCATCATGCAGCGACATGATGATAATGATGATTGTATGGATATAGATGCTCCATTTGCTGAAAGAGCACTCCCAGTATGTTTTAAAAACATTTAGGAGAAGAAATGACATAATAACCGCATGAGTGCTTACATGTATTTTTTTTAATGTGCGCAGATGGACGCGGAAGGGGACTTTGTGAGGAATATTGTGGATGATGAAAGTGGCAAATCGCACATTGATGCATCTCATGATGACAGCTCCAACAAAGTAAGTTTTGAAACTTACATACATTATATATTAAAATAATAATTGACTGGCACACATGGTTTTATGACTTAATTTACAGGGAGATGTAGATGGTCCAAGTGGGATGGATGAGCATGTTCTTGATGATCTGTTTAATTTTGACATCGGATTTGATGAATATCAACAAGATCCATTGGATAGGCATTGGAAGGTCATGAGGAAGACCTTCAGGTCACTAGGAGAGGCTTACATTTTCTATAACCTACATGCTAAGGAACATGGTTTCAGCGTTAGAAAGGACTCGCTGAAATTTTCGAAAGGTCCTGAGGGAGCTATGCTCTTGAGGAAGTATGTGTGTTCGAGAGCTGGGAAGCGACATGCAAAATTTTGTACAATGGAAGGCAGGACACGCAGGCTCGGAGCGGAGACTCGATGCTTCTGCGGCGCACATATAACTTTGAAGTTTGATAAAGAGCATGACGTTTGGTCTGTCCGTAGTTTCAGTGATGATCACAGGCACATTCTAGCTAGACCAGATGAAGTCCTGTTTCTCCGGTCTCATAATCAGATAAAGAATGTCAGAAAGCTGAGATCTTAACTATGGCAGGTGTTGGAATCAGGAAACATATGATTTATGATAATTTTGTCATTAGGTACGGGTCATATGCAAAGGCTGGTTTGGGAGGAAGAAGCTTTATAACATGTGTTATAGAGAGAAAATGAAGTTGCTTGCACAAGGTGATGCATACACTGCCATTGGGATCATGATGACCATAAAAGACAGGGATCCAGATTTCTTCTTCGAGCACACCGTCGATGATGAAGGAGGGCTGGAAAACCTATTCTGGTGTGATTCTTAATCACGGCGAGACTATGTTGACTACGGTGATGTGACCGTCTTCGACATCACATACAGGATGAATAGGTATGGCATGCCATTTATACCTTTCGTTGGTCTGAACAACCACCGTTGCACCACGGTATTCGGTTGTGCTATTGTGTTTGACAAGACGGAAGATATATATGTCTGGCTACTTCAGAGGTTTTTGAGGGATCACTGTCAGAAGAGGCCCAGGTCAGTAATTACTGATGGAGATGCAGCTATGATTAAGGCCATCAGAAAGGTACTTTCGGATGTTCGGCATGTCTTTGCTCGTGGCATATTGAGAAGAACATGCAGAAACATGTTCAACATAAGTCTCTAAAGGAGTTCAGGTCTCTACTTCATTATGCCACTTCAAAAAAAAGTATTTGAGGAGAGATGGGGAGCGTTTACCACCAAATGGCAGTCAGAGAAAACAAAGACATGATTACGTAGGATGTACAAGAAGAAAAGGCTTTCGGCTGCATCATATTTGTCTGCTGGGTTTTTTCTAGGTATGTGAAGTAACCAGTGAAGTGAGAGTCTGAATTCATGCCTTCACATGCATCTAGACTCCGGTATGACTATTGTTGACATGATTGTGCAATATGAGAAATGCATAGTTCATCTTCGTGAGAGCGAGATGCTTGACAATTGAACAAACACACAGACATTCCTAGTACCAGCCATGGACGAGTGTAAAGACATTGAGAAATCAGCTACCCATGAGTCCACTGCGGCAAACTTTTACATCTTACAGGAAGATATGAAGAAGGCACGGAAGCTTGAGGTCCTTGGGAGACTGAGAGGAGCAGACACTCACAGATTCATACTAACATGGAAGGAAAATAGGGATATCAGATTCACTATGGACTACACCCTAGGTAACTCCGAATAAACCATGAAGTGCAGTTGCAGAAGTATGGATCGCAAAGGACTTCCTTGCAAACATATTCTTCACGTTTTGATTCAGCTACGCTTACATGAGATACCTAGGTGTTTAGTACTGCGGAGGTTGAGCAAAATTGCAAGGGGTGGACTTCCCGTGAAGCGCACTAGCAACCTGTTTGCATGGGAATGGGCAGGTACAGGGAGAGAGCTTGGTACAATGAGTTGACTATCTTATCTGCCGAAGCATCTCATAAAGCATTCCATAAACCATTTTTGTTTGACAAGTTGAAGGCGGCTCTGAGGGACATAATAGATAATGATTACACTAAGGAGGATGAGCCTGGTGCAGAGCAAAAGTTTGTGAATGACGATGCATTTGAGCCTAATCGATATCATGTTCTGGTTCGTGATCCCGCAAAAACTAACACCAAAGGCGCACCAAAACAGAATGTTAAAGGTCGCGGTAAGGATGGTCCTGATGTCACTAAAAATGGGCGACCTAAATCTTTTGACGAGAAAAGAAAACATCAATGTGGCCAGTGCGGTCTTCCGGGTCATTATAAGTTCACATGCCCTCAAAATCAGAAGTACGATTTTTGTATGTTCATGTTAATCTTGTTATTCTCTAAATTTATTAGTTTTTTTGGTGAATTAACACATATCTTACTGTTTTTGTATGCAGGAACTTTGCTTGATTTCCGGAGTATGGAAGATTACTTAGCCCTTCGACTGAAGACAATTTCTTAGTGGATTTATTCTATCTACTAGATCATTTTTTATTTCTAAATGTTAGATTATGTTATACGAGACTTATTTAACTTTGTTGATGTCAGACTATGTGCTACGATATCCACATAACTATTGTTGATGCAAGATTATGTTATGCAACAAGTATTGATACTCTGTTTATTTGGATGTGTTGATGATGCACTGTAGACCGTCACTGTATAATGTTGCTTTTCTGCATTGTTGCCGTCGCTTATTTTGTAGTCGTTTTTAGTTTTTTTTATGAAAAATCTCGACTAGTACGCCGGCTAGTCTGACATTACACAGACCGCACCGGCAGCACGGTCCCATAGGGTAGCGTCGGACGGCGGTAGCAAGCGAGTAAACCAGAGGAGTCTGACTTTCCCTGTGGCGCCGGCTATTTAAGCCGGTCGTCGCGCCCTCCGTCGGGCGAGGTGGGACTAAACAAATACGCACCGGTTCCCGTCACCCCGCGGGGTAGTTGGGCCGTCGTGTGTCGTTAATTGGAAGCGTTATTGGGCCGTCCCACGTGGTCACGTGTGTCGATCTCGACACGACGGCGGCGATGGAATTTTTAGTCCCACCTCGCTTGCCGAATGGCACGCCGACCGGCTTATATATGGTATGTCGGCACTGGTCTTGAACCCCTCTGATAACCCGAAAATTACTGGGCCGTCTTGTCTGCCCTGTTGGCCCGTTTGCAAACATGCAAAGTATATTCACCGGGCGGGCACTTTTTTTTGCCGACGTGAAAAGTATATTGATCGGATGAGCATTTTTTAACAACATATAACTACAAAAAACATGGATTGTTTTATTCCAACAAGTAGACGACATCAGCAGTATGCATATGAGTAATTGAACTTTATAGACGACGGCACAAAGACAAAATAATAATCCAAATGTTATTCTCAACTTTAATATTCAAACAAGTAGTGCCTTCTTCATCGAAAAATATCAGAGTCAAAATAAATGCAAACATCATTTGAGCCTACAAATTTTTCTGTTACGTAAAATTGACCGCACTTATTTCTTCTTTGCAAGCCGGATAACTTTGTCTTTCACATCGTTCAGCGTATTTCTCTCTGAAAAAATAAGTTGCGCAATCATTAGGTCCCTTGATTTATCAATTGACCCATGTTACAAATTCATATTAGTCCAATGTGAATTATATTACATAATGAATTAAATTAAATATGCACATTTCAAAAAGAACCACACCTGCAAAAAACAGCTTGTCCACTTGTCACCTTCCCAGTATTGGAAGCAACGAAGGACAAATATTCCACATGAGTTGCTGGTTCATACATACAACGATTCATAAGTTTGCATTTTAGGTAAGATATTAAAATAATGTGAAAGTATATACACACCCATCTTCCTGTTGTGGCATTTTATACGTTTTAATAGGCCATGTAGACACATCAGGATAATTCACAGCACCACTCGCATTCGCATGACGTATGTCTTCTCCAAGTTGTTTTGTCTATTCATGTGAATGATAGCACGCAAAGGATTTATGTTAGTTCAATTACAAAATGATAGTTTCAATATGCCCATGTAAATTTATACCATACCAACTCCTCAACTTTTTCTTTAACTTCACTGTCAAGTTCGCGTCCCATCAAAGAATCAAGAACCTGAAACTCTTCCTTCGGGAAATGCATGAGGACCGAAAGCCAGTGGGTATTTCCCTTATTAAGAGGAATATAAGTCTGCATCACAATGAATATACGATGTAATTAGCACATATTGTTTTATTATTTATGTCACATATATGCATACATTAAGACAATCGAACTTACCTTATCTTTTTTTAAATACTCATGAGCACATATATTCATGGGTCCATTCTTCTTCACCACTACTTCGTTCTCACTTTTTCCTGGCTCGGTGTCTGGTCTAAATTCCAGTAACCAATTTACCAGCCAGGTCGCCATTATATGACGATCACCACCAACTACTCCCGACAGATACAAGGAATAAGCATTGATAACCTACAAATAATGTAAAGGATGTATAACAGCTCCAATATGCAGTGAACAGTAATATAAAACACAATAATAACTTACATCACCGGTCAGTCATTGATGGTTAAGAATCTTGCAAGCCCTCTTTGCACTAAGACCTTCGCGCATGCCATCATTGAATATTTCCTTCTTTCTATGTTTTTGTGAGTGCTCATAAGCACAGACAAACTTAACAGACGCTTTCACCACTTCGTATTCATCACTTGAATTTTGAAAGACTTCTTTCTTGAATAGTTCTGCCGCACATAACTCTAACATGTTACCAAATCAATGATACATAGTAAGTTCAAAGAAAAACAATTTGAACAACCTGAAAATTTATAAAACTCACTTGCTTTTGCAGAATGTTTTTCATGCTTCGTCGGTTTAGTAACCACATAAAGAGACTTCACAAGGTTTGATACCTTGCGCTTCCGTTTCCCAACATCCTTCTCTGGTACTTCATCTTCTCCAATAGAATCAACTAATCCACGTGATGCGATTTCATCTGTTCCTAAAGATGTAACGGATTTCTCATGTGATACCTCAGGAACTTCAATAGGATCTTCTTTATCACTCTCGAAACTATCCCAGTATTCAGGTGTGCAATAATAAGGTATCTTTTATTTAGAATCATTAAGATCATCTTCGTCATCCTCTTGCACATTCTTTTCTGCTGGTGTTTCCAAAAATCGTCCATATCAGGAAGATATACTCATTCTTTACGAGGGTCTCCACCACAGTTTCTAGATTCACTATTATCACCATACTCATTCTATTCTTCTTTTACAATATCACCGGCTTAGTAGAAGACACCGCTTCAATTTCTCTATCACCCTCTGTGATTACAAATAAGTTTTAGTTAGTTATGGTGACACATAAAAAAAATGAACGGCAAAAAAAGGAAACTTGTACATGTGCTACTAGCTCTGGCATACGAATCATATCCTTACAAATATGCTTCAACTCAGTCATAATCCGATCCATAGTAGGGTTCTGGCTAGCGGAAGCCTCAGATGTACTAACATCTTTCCTCCTTCCTGTAATGTTAGACTTTTTCGTACTGCTTTTCTTGCTTTTTTCAGCTTGTTCCACTCTAATTTTGTTTAATCAATAATCTTCAGTTATGGTATCATCGATCTACAACATTAAGATTCATACATTCAAACTGTAATTAACAATTAATTACAGGAATTAAATTCTAAAAATAGATTGCACATATTACCATCCCAACACCACGGCCATATTGAAAGTCATACTTGTCTCTTTTCTCCGTTGCATCTTCTTTCCAGTTTCTCATCAAGGGGCTCAACAGTGCTAACGGATCATACTATGGACCAATGCTTGGCTGCACCTTCTCCCAATATAGATACCGCAAAACAAAAAAAATCACTTAGCATGTGTTACACTATTATTAGAAAATACAAATGTTTAATTTAATAAATATATCATACCTGCAGAAGTGCTAGGTTGCCACGTGGCCATTCCCTAACACGGCGGGATGCAAGACCATACCAATCTCGGACAAACAAAACCTCAAAGTGAAGATGTTCCAGTTGAACTTTTTTATCGCCCTGACATCTTGCACTAGCGTATAATAATTTTTCGGAATGCACTCATCAAGACACTGATGCAATTATAGTCCCTAACAGGACGAGAAACACCATCCAAACAAATTCACCATCCGCGTTTTTATTCCTTACAATCTTGTCAATGAGATCATCAATCATGATTTTCCCATTCTTTCTGCTAACAAAATTAACTGGAATTTTTTTCATTGCTTTCCCTTGGTCCATACTCAAAAAACTAGAAACATCAACTCCTTCATTCTTCCAACCAAATATAGCATGCAAATCATCAAGCCTCAGTGAACTAAACCCTTTCTTTCCAGCTGTCTCTTGGACCATGAATTTTTTTACTACTAGAACTGTAACATTGAATCATAAACTGAAGCAAAATGTCATGCATCTTAACCGAAGGTATTCATAACATACCCTCCATCTCTGTTTCATAAAATGAAAAGCTCTGACTTGGTGTTAACTTATTAACAAGACTAACCCACTTTTCTACTGAACATGCAATCGCACCATCGATGTCCATACTGCATATAATGTTATCTATGTCCCGTTGCATGCAACTGAGATGTTATATTATGAAGAGTAGACATATATTGAACAAGTTTTGTGAAAGTGCTAGTTATCGACTAGAGGGGGGGTGAATAGGCGATTTTTATGAAAGTCTTCAAAACATGGGAGTTTCGAAGACAAACAGGAGAAACTACACTATTCGTATGCAGCTGAAGGTGGACTACACTAGACAAGCCATAGTCAAGTATTCAATGAAGTGAAAGCATGAAGACTATTAACAACTAGGTAGTAAGGATCAGGGTGGAAGATAGTATGAAGCCAATCAGGACAAGTAGTCAAACTCAGATTATGCAATCAGGCAAAGACTTCATGAAGACAAACGATAAGTAAAGAGAAGTGAGAGAGAGAGAGCCAGTAGCTTCAGGGAGACAGTGGTTTGTTCAAAAAGTTCCAGTTGTTGTGACAACTGTATGTCTGGTTAGGGAGGCTGAGATTCAACTCAGAAGACCACGTCTTCTCCTTATTGCCCTTGAGCTAAGGACACCTAGTCCCCGCCCAATCACTCAGGTAAGTCTTCAAGGTAGACTTCAAAACCTTCACAGACTTCGTTCACCGGCAATCCACAATGACTCTTGGATGCTCAGAACATGAGGCCTAACTGGCTGGAGGATTCACAGTCCTCAAGTGTAACAAGTCTTCAGATCACACGGACAGAAAGACTTTAGTGATGCCAAACACACTCTGGGCTCTAGGTGGTTTGGGCTTTATCCTCGCAAGGATTCTCTCTCAAAAGCTTCGGAGGTGGGTTGCTCTCAAACGACAAAAGCCGTATCTAACTCTGAGCAGCCACCAATTTATGGTGTAGGGGGTGGGCTATTTATAGCCATAGGGCAACCCGACCTGATTTGTCCGAAATGACCCTGGGTCACTAAGAAACTGACATGTGTTGCAACGGTCAGATTTCAAACACACGCGGCATCTTGACTTGGGCTACAAGTAAAGCTGACTTATCCGACTCTGCATAAGATTTGCTCTCATTGTCTTCGCTAGAAGACATAGGATTTGTTTGAGCATCACTTTAGTCACTCTGACTTTGTTCACTGGGACCCCACTTAACGGTGTGGTGGTTCCTATGACTCAACAAACAAGAATAGGAAACAACGAAACAACTAAGTCTTCATGTTCCATAGTCTTCACTCAATGTCGTCTCATGTCATAGTCTTCAATGTGAATATCTTCACAGACCACCATTGTCTTCAATGTCTTCACACATTTTTAGGGGTCATCTCCGGTAGGTAAACCGAATCAATGAGGGACTACTACCTGTGTTATCCTGCAGTTCTCACAAACACATTAGTCCCTCAACCAGGTTTGTCATCAATACTCCAAAACCAACTAGGGGTGGCACTAGATGCACTTACAATCTCCCCCTTTTTGGTGATTGATGACAAACTGGTTGAAGTTTTCAACGGGGATAAAAGTATGTGAAATTGTAGGGGATTAAGGAATTGTTTTCATATATGGCAACAGGCTCCCCCTGAAGATGTGCATATAAATGTTTTGCGTTGGAATGCAAATGCACATGGCAGGTTGTACTTGTGGAGATCCATCTCACCATATGAAGACAATGCATCATGCATGAGAAGATATACAAGGATAATGACATGCAAAATGAAAGATGGATGTCTGCGACATGACTACATGCGGGATTTATCATCGCATATGCGGAATTTATCGTCGCATCACAGAATAGTAGCAAAAAGTAGCAGACAACCATCGAGTTTAGGTGTTACAACTCAAAGAACCAAATGTATCAAAAACGAGAGTTGTAAACACCAGGCAAAAGTATAGCAACCACCCATATGGACCCGCTTGAAGACTATCAACATATGCTTCTCCCCCTTTTGTCAGTAAGGACCAAAAACGTTTGAAGACATAGTCACTACTCGTTCTCATGAGGAGTAGGTGAAGCAGTAGGGTCGTCGTTGAGGTTAGGTGGTGCAGAAGAACTTGCTGCAGTGTCGACACGCACTGAGGTTGGAGGTGGTGAGGTAGCATCATCAGCTTCATCAATAACTCTAGCGTGAACAGTGGCTGTGGAGGAAGTGTATTCTGAGTCTTCAAGAGATGGGGTTCGATGTAGCACAACATTCCGTGGAGGAGTGGAGTCGAACTTGAATCTCTCAGTGAAGCCATCGTCTTGAAGATTAGCATCAGCACTTAGTAATGTCAGACTCTTTCAGGACCTCCGACAGGTTTCATGAGTGACAAAAGCATTCTTGGTAGCAAGATTGCGAATGCGACTAACATCCACCAAGAGGCTTTGCATCTATCGTTTTAGCCAGAAGTGATGCTTGTCTTGTTTCTGATGCAGGGCCACAAGAAGCTCACGGTCATTTTGTACACGGGAGCGCTTGCGAGACCTTGGCACAATGGTGCTTTCAGTGGCTTCAGTACGTGCATGGAGAGTGTTGCCGGCCAATGGATAGACACGCGAAACAGCTTGAACACCTTCAACATCCTGAGTGAAACTCTGACGATCTGCATTGTGATGATATAGCGCTTCCTTGGCAGGCTCTGGGTAAATGGCTTCGACTGGCATATTAACCTCTGGCAGGAAGATAATACGGTTGCGTGCAGAGGGCTGATAGTCAACAGTAGAGTGCAGCTTAATCAGATGCATAACCCAAGGAGCATAAAATTTGAGACCGAAAATGTCAGACCGAGATGCAGCAAACTGGCGTATGAAGAAATCTTGAGCATTGAAGCTTTTGCCATTGAGTATGTAGAAGACCAATGTCTTCATTGCTCCTTTAAGCTTTGCTGAGGAGGAATGCCCCTTGATCGGCCATAGAGTTCGCCAAATGATATGATAGATTGTGCGTGGCAGATACTCAAGGTCTTCAACAAGGAATTCCTTGGGATACTCAGCATCTGAGGGAAGTGGCTTCATCATACTGAGCATCTGGCTCATGTTGGGCTCAGGCTTCTGAAATATGCTCTCCAATGCATCATGGTGAAGCTGACAACCTGGTTCATACAGTTCGCCTGGAGTGGAGATGCCGGTAAGCTCAATGAGATCAAGGGCTTTGGCTTCATGATGAACGTTGCCCGTCATCCACTCAAGGACCCATGTCGTTGTATCCCTGTTGTAGCCGCGAATGTGGAGGGTTGCATAAAATTGCAGGAGAAGCTCTTCATTCCAATGTTCCTTGTCGGTGACAAACTGCAGAAGGCCAGCATCACGAAATCAGTCTAGGGCTTCTTCATGGCAGGGCAGACCAGCAATGGCTTCAGTGTCCAGACGCATATGAGGAAATATGCGCTCCTGATTGTATAGAATGCAGGAGTAGTAGCTGCGCTGCTGGTAGCTCCAGAACCGATCTAATGAGATTCTTGGCTTGGAATATGTGTTCTTGCCAGAATCGAATAAGGTGTTGTGTTCAATGAAGCCGTTGACATTGAAGGAGCCTGGTGCTGATGCAAAACCTGGGAATCTGGGCAGTCTTGGTTTTGGCTTCTGAACCTGAGGCCTATGCTCCACATGGTAGTCAAATTGTGGTCCAGGAGCAGGCGGAGGAACCATAATTGGACATCATACAGGAACAAGCTCGCCTTGATAGAATGCATGCTCAATTGTGTGTGGCCTTGGAGGCGGAACAGGAGCAGTGGCAGCCGCATTAGCTTCAGGTTGCACATTGGATCCAGGTGCAGTATTGGCTTCATTCACTGTATTGACTTGAGGCGCCACATTGGCTTCAGCCATGACAACGTCATTGGCTTCAGTGGCGTTGTGGGTGGCCGCCTCAGTATTCTCAACCTCCACTTGTGTAGTTGGAGGGTCGGGCACAGATACGTTCTCCTCAAGAACAACTTCTTGATTTGTGGGGTGTGTGGCAACATGTTCTTCTTGTCTGTCATCGGCTGCTGCAGCCGGAATCTCTTAAGAAGCATTAGCTTTGGGCACAGGAACTGTCACAGAAGGATTGTCTTCAGGAAACACTTGACGTGCCACTGAGCTGGATTGGTGTGAATCCTCTTCCGTGATAGTCGTCATGGAGACCGAAGGCCTCAGGCCTTTGCAAAGCCGTTGAAACACAGGTGACGTCTTCGGTGATGGTGTGGTCTCCATGTAATTGTCATCATTGACAATTGGACTAGTACCTTGCGTTGGCGTAGGATGCGGTGTACTTGGGGAGTCTTGAACTGGTGTATCTGGTTGGGGGCGATCAGCCCATGAAGCATCATGTGTGATTGGCGTCAAAGGACGACCAATACTGATGAGTTCGCTGTTCGTGAGAACAGGCGATGATACTGTGGGGTTCTGAATCTGAGGAAGGACTTCATCATCCTCTACATTGTCTTGGGGACCAATGTCTTCAGTCGCGATAGGATCGTTGACTGGAACTTCTTTTTCTTCAGGAGCCTCTGCGGAAGCAGGCTCATGAACAATCAACTGACGCTCTTGATTGTCGGATGGAGGGAGAGCACAACCAATGGGTTCAACAACTAGGGGCTCTCTGGAAGCATCCCGATCTTTCTTCCTGGTCTTTCCCTTATTTGGGGGTGGTGCATCATCTGTAGTGCGCTTGATTTTGCACTTTCTGGCTTCAGTTTCAGCGGCCTTGGTCTTCTGCTGATCTGAAGCCACTGTGGAGACCTTGGGCTTCGAGCCTGTGATGCTGGCAGGGAAGACAATGCGAGGTTCTTCCCGCCTTGGAGCTTCAGTGGGGGCCACAGTAGACTTCTTCTTTTGCTTGGCAGCCATCTTGGGGTCAATACCAGGACGCCCGAGTGCCTTGCGCTTTTCAGCTCCGTTGTAAGCCTGAACACATTTGGCAGCAAGAATCTTCATGCGTTCTCTTGAGCCTTTGGCTTCTTCATGCTTCTTGCGAAAGGCTTCTTTAAGGTCATTCAGCATCACCTTGAATTTTTGGACATCAGCCACACTCAGCTTGGCCACATGCCTCTTGAACAGTTCCTTCTCGAAATCAATCTTGTGTTTCAGTTCAACAATTCGCTGGGCCAGAGCTAGCTCAGGAGCAATTGCTCCTTGGAAGGCGACGCTGATGCCAATGGGGAGTTGAAGATCATCAAAGCTGAGATTTTGATTGTCGAACCATTCATCAATGAAATTGTGCAAGATGTTCACATCAAAGAGGGGCAGATCATTGAAGATCTCCGCCTCTTGCTTGCTCTTAATCAGCTGCTCCAGAGCATCCTCATCAAATTCTTCATCTGAAGACAAATCAATGGCTTCAGATTCGTTCCTCAGAACGGCAGCTGGTGCCAGTGCTTGACTGAGTCTCTGAACAGGTTTCTTCTGTGGCTTCTCACGCTTCTTGGAGACGCGAGAGAGATCTTCAGAGGCGTTGCTTGGAGCAGA
The DNA here is from genome assembly GCF_002162155.2 of Triticum dicoccoides. Classification (NCBI taxonomy): domain Eukaryota; kingdom Viridiplantae; phylum Streptophyta; class Magnoliopsida; order Poales; family Poaceae; genus Triticum; species Triticum dicoccoides. The sequence continues at coordinate 16,207,884 of NC_041385.1, forward strand.
AGGGGCAGTTGCCAACGGCTTCACTCGAGAAGCCTTTGGTGCAACAGAGGGTTTTGAAGATTTAGCCTTCTTTTGCTTCTACGGCTTTGGAGTAGGAGAAGGAGCTTCATCCGTGTCAGCATCATCATCAGAATGATCCACCTTGGCACCTTGTACAGCAATGTGAGTGAGGAGGACTTCAATGTTGTAGAAGGGACCAATCCTATTCTCATTGGCTTCGCGGGTGCCATCGCCCCGAGGTGAGGAAGGACCAGGGTTGAAGTCGAGCCCAAGAGCCTTCTTGTTCTTCGCAGCTGAGTCTTTGGCAAAATGGTAATTGCACTTAAAGAGATGGTCTTCGCGACACCATAGCAGAGAAGAAGGGTCAACATTCTCTGGCTCTGGTCCGCGAACCATGTAAGGATAGAATTCCCGTTGGATGGCTTTGGAAAGAGACTGGGGTTGAAGATTTTTGTACACAATATCTCCCCAGGGTGCCTTGATGGCATTTTTCTCTGCATATTCTTCAGTGACGAAGCTGTATTTGAACCATTCTTCAGCCCAATATCTTCGAATCCACTGGATTCGACTCTTGCGGCCGGTATAGGTTTCCTCAGGATCAGTTTTGTAGAGCTCATGCAGATCAGGAGGCAAATCCTTTGAAGTGTTACCACGGTGCTGTCTGCCTCCCTTTCGTGCTGCCTTTTCAGTTGTCATGAAGTTTAAGCTGAAGGGTTTCAGAACGTGCAATGGCTTCTTACGGCTAGTCAGACAAGAACTTGCTTCAGGTGAATTGATGTGACTCTGCAGGAATTCTGCAAATGAATGCAGACTATGAGAACCAAGGGATTCTCCCAGGGACATGTACCTGTGACAGCATTAGAGATGCGAGGGAAGGGGAAGAGGTCATATGCATTCTCAGATGATTTTGAAGATAAATCAGTTTGAAGACATTGACCTCATAACGCGAAGATATTCACTTAGTTGATGTGAGTTGGTTCCAGAGTTGAACAAATCCAGAAATAAGTACAAGTGAGGAATCTAACTTGAAATGAAGCATAAGTGAACATTCTAGGCACATTATGAGATGCAGAGTGTGATAGATTCAACTTTGGAGTTGTAGAAACTACTTTTGGTAAGGAAGAATGAATCTATCGGATCAAAAAGACAGTAAAAAGAGAGTTTTCATTACCATAGGAAGAACTGCTAGACGGAGGGAAAGTTGAGGCCGAGCAGTTCAATCTCTCGTGCCCTAACTTGGCGACGAGAGACAGCTACGGCAGCGGCAGAGAAGATGAGGTCCGCGGCCGGCGTGAGGACGGCGTCGGAGAAGTCGCGGCAGCTATGCGCTTAGTCGCCGGCGTCGTCGAGTGCTAGCGGTGGCGCTAGGGTTTTCGGGAGATGGCGAGGTGGAAGAAAAAATTTGACCGCGATGGGATGTGCATTTATAAGAAAAAGGCACAACACAGTGTAATTACGCAGGTGCCTCTGGCGATTCGCATTTGAATGACACGTGGCGTGCATGCAACTCCTGGGTAGTTGTTCCATGTTCCCACGCATGCCTGGATTGTCGGGGCGGTCGTTCCGAATTCTTCGGATTTCCGGTAATAAAGATAGCACATTTAAAACAAACATGAATGTTTGTCAGATTGGCTTCAGCTAACAAGGTTCAGTGAAGACAATCGACAGTTTTCAATAGAATGCATATGATTTGGACAGATGGAGTTGAGATAGAAGTATAGTTAGGTTAGGGTCCGATCACATTCACTTAGATCAAAAGATTCAACACGAAGTCATAACTATAAGTGAATGTTGTGGAGGACAGAACACAAATAGTATGCAACCAGTTTAAGGCCAAATCAATCATATGAAGACAAATTCGAATATAAGTCAGAAATAAAGACAACTCAGTTATGAAGACTATGCAAACATAACGCCAAGATAAGCACCTCAAACAAAAGTTTGGTGGTGGCGTTACCCACCATATAGGAAGTATTAGACCGAGACACGGCGCACAATTATCATGGCGCTCCAAAGTCAAATTCTGCATTAATGTATTCACACTTGGAGTGTATGTCTTCATTGATTGAAGATATACGTTACTTCATGTGTTGCACATCTAAGTCATCAAAATGCATAAGTGTTAGGATGTGTGTCCCATCCACAGGACATTTGAGGATTCCAAGATATTTAGCTCACACCACAACATGCAAAACCTTTTCTCGTCCAAGGGCTTTGTGAAGATATCGGCCAGTTGCTCTTCAATGTTGACATGGATGATATCAATGTCTTCCTTCATAACATGATCTCTGAGGAAGTGATGATGAATCTCTATGCTTTGTCTTCGAGTGTTGAACTGGATTGTTGGCAATCTTGATGGCACTCTCATTGTCACAGTAAAGAGGCACATTCTTCAGGTGTATAGCACAGTCCTTGAAAGTTTGCTTCATCCAGAGAAGCTGAGCACAGCAAGATCGAGCAGCAATGTATTCAGATTCGGCAGTAGAGAGAGATACACAGTTCTGCTTCTTTGAAGACCAACAGACAAGTGATCGTCCCAGAAAGTGACATGTGCCTGATGTGGACTTGCGATCAACCTTATCACTAGCATAATCAACATCTGAGAATCCAACTAGATCAAACTCTGAGCCCTTTGGATACCATAATCCTAGTGTTGGGGTGTAAGCCAAATATCGAAGTATTCGCTTCACAGCTAAGTGATGCGATTCCTTTGGTGCCGCTTGGAATCGGGCACACATGCAAACATTAAGCATTATATCTGGCCTAGATGCACATAAATAAAGCAAAGAACCAAGCATGGAGCAGTATACCTTTTGGTCGAATTCTTTACCATTGTCGTTGGGACCTAATAATCCACAAGTATAGGGGATCGCAACAGCTTTCGAGGGTAGAGTAGTCAACCCAAATTTATTGATTCGACACAATGGGAGCCAAAGAATATTCTTGAGTATTAGCAGTTGAGTTGTCAATTCAACCACACCTAGATAACTTAGTATCTGCAGCAAAGTGTTTAGTAGCAAAAGTGGTATGATAGTAATGGTAATGGTAAAAGTTGCAACAATAATGAAAAATGTTTTTGGGTTTTTGTAGTAGTTGTAACAGTAGCAACAGAAAAGTAAATTAGCGAAGAACAATATATGAAAAGCTCGTAGGCAATGGATCAGTGATGGATAATTATGCCGGATGAGATTGCTCATGCAATAGTTATAACATAGGGTGATATAGAACTAGCTCCAATTCATCAATGTAATGTAGGCATGTATTCCGTAAATAGTCATACGTGCTTATGGAAAAGAACTTGCATGACATCTTTTGTCCTACCCTCCCGTGGCAGCGGGGTCCTAGTGGAAACTAAGGGATATTAAGGCCTCCTTTTAATAGAGAACCGGACCAAAGCATTAACACATAGTGAATACATGAACTCCTCAAACTACGGTCATCACCGAGAAGTATCCCGATTATTGTCACTTCGGGGTTGTTGGATCATAACACATAATAGGTGACTATAGACTTGCAAGATAGGATCAAGAACACACATATATTGATGAAAACATAATAGGTTCGGATCTGAAATCATGGCACTCGGGCCCTAGTGACAGGCATTAAGCATAGCAAAGTCATAGCAGCATCAATCTCAGAACATAGTGGATACTAGGGATCAAACCCTAACAAAACTAACTTGATTACATGGTAAATCTCATCCAACCCATCACCGTCCAACAAGCCTATGATGGAATTACTCACGCACGGCGGTGAGCATCATGAAATTGGTGATGGAGGATGGTTGATGATGACGACGGCGACGAATCCCCCTCTCCGGAGCCCCGAACGGACTCCAGATCAGCCCTCCCGAGAGAGATTAGGGCTTGGCGGCGGCTCTGTGTCGTAAAATGCGATGAAACTTTCTGTCTGATTTTTTTCTCCGCGAGACGGTATATATGGAGTTGCAGTTGAGGTCGAAGGAAGTCCGGGGGGCCCACGAGATAGGGGGGCGCGCCCTAGGGGGGGCTGTCTCGTGGCACTACAAGAAATATGTTAACTAGTGACCTTCTGTCAGTGACCCTGGAAGAATTGGTCATAGACCTATGACCATTTGAGACCAATTGATCAAAAGCTGTTCGGGGGGCTCCAAACCCTAAACCATTGCGACCATTTTGGTCAGAAAGGTCGTAATTTCCTTACACGAAATGGTCATAAAGCAAACAGTGATGGTCCGCTGCCTTATTTCTAGTTGTTCACGACCAATATAGATGGTCATAACCTTGTAGATTGTGGTGGGTTGTGATGACTAGGCGCCACCTCATCAGTTTTGCCTATGTGTCATGTCCATGTGGTAGTTTTTGCCCTAGGTTGTGAAGCAACCTATATTTCTGTCATTCCCAAAATTCCCAAAAAAATGTCATAAATTCTTTGGGTCATATCTTCGTCAAATATGTAAAAACCTTCCTTGCCTAGTACAAAAATAATTTAAAAATATTCATTTTCTTATTCTGTTCAGAACAACAGTTTGTGAAGGAAGTACCACTTTGGCATGTCCAAATAGTATCCATTTTCTACAGTGTTTTCCTATGACCAAATAACCATCCTCCACCAAATGCCAGCTCAATCCATTCATTATTTTGAGCCGAGCTTCAACATTCGTATTTATGTCCAGTGTGGTAGTTTGCAAAGCAAGAACCACCTAGGCTCCCTCTTTTGAGCTAAAAATTTGTGAAGACAGTCTTCTTAGTAAGTGATCATCCTCAGCCAAAATTCACGCCCATTAGCCATGTACATTTCCCGTACCACTAATCAAGCACTTGGCTGCTAATTCATGTTTGAGCATCGATCGGTCTCCTCGTGAGAATCTTATGTTGTAATTTTCTTCCTAGCACCTACCTGGGGAGTGCCCAACCCACTAGACATGCCTAGGCTGCCCAGAACACATGGCAATGCCACGGTCACGCGGTGACCACGCGGCGGGCATGCGAGTTTACGCGCTCTAGAGCTGGGGGCCTCGGCCACCGCCCAAACCACGATGTATCGCCACAAAACCATGTATTTATGATTAAATAGGTACTTATGTAACTAGAAATGATTTTTGGAAAAAATAAATAATAAACTATGAGGCAGCTGCAGTTCAAATTTGACCCACTTCCAACTGAATCGGCGGGAATTTGTCTTTTTCACCAGAGGTGGATCAAAACTTTTGACACCCAACCATTTTGTCAATTGTGCATTAAATATGGCATAGTATTTCAGAAAATTGATTTGGTCCAATTTTGCAACAAATATATGGTAGGTCCTTCACAAAAAAAACTCATTTTGGGCACTCGGAAAATGGAAAATGGTTTTTCCGTGCAAAGAAAATGAAAACTCCCTGAGGCAACATTATTTGGAATCCAATATGCACCCTTGTGCACAATATGAGATCATTTGAACAAACTATGCCAAGAATGTGGTGATAAGATTGATTATTTGGCTTGAAAGCCATTGATCTCCACATGTGATCGCTCGTTTCTGAGAACACTTTTTTAAAATAATTGTCGTATTACAAGTTTATTATTTTTCCTGTGAACTTGGCCACATATAATGACACAATGCGAAGGTTTCCCAATTTTTTGATTTTTTTTGAATTTTTTATGCCCGTTTCAAAATGCGGTCAAAACGGCGGGAATGACCGTTCCTAGTTAGTAGTTGAATCTTGGAATTTTTTTGGGTGTTTCTCTGATAAAATAGATACTTATGTACCTAGAAATGATATTTGGAAAAAAAATAAAGAGCAAACTATGAGGCAGCTACAGTTCAAATTTGACCCGCTTTCAACTGAATCGACGGGAATTTGTCTTTTTCACCAGAGGTGGATCAAAACTTTTTACACCCAACCATTTTGTCAATTGTGCATTAAATATGGCCTAGTATTTTATAAAAATGATTTGGTCCAATTTTGCAAAAATTATTTGGGAGGTCCTTCACAAAAAAACCTCCTTTTGGGCACTCAAAAAATGGAAAATGGTTCTTTCATACAAAGAAAAAGAAAACTTCCGTAGGAAACATTGTTTGCCATTCCAATATGCACCCTTGTGCACAATATGAGATCATTTGAACAAACTATGCCACGAATGTGGCCATAAGATTGATCATTTTGCTTGAAAGCCATTGATCTCCACACGTGATAGCTCGTTTCTAAGAACACTTTTTTAAAATAATTGTTGTATTACAAGTTTATTATTTTTCCTGGGAACTTGGCCACATATAATGACACAATGCAAAGGTTTCCCAATTATTTGATTTTTTTTGAATTTTTTAAGCCCGTTTCAAAATGTGGTCAAAACAGCGGGAATGACCGTTCCTAGCTAGTGGTTGAATCTTGGATTTTTTTGGTGTTTCTCTGATTAAATAGATACTTATGTACCTAGAAATGATTTTTGCAAAAAATAAAGAGCAAACTACGAGGCAGCTACAGTTCAAATTTGACCCGCTTCTAATTGAATCGGCGGGAATTTGTCTTTTTCACCAGAGGTGGATAAAAACTATTTACACCCAACCATTTGGTCAATTGTGCATTAAATATGGCGTAGTACTTTAGAAAAATGATTTGGTCCAATTTTGCAACAATTATTTGGGAGGTCCTTCACAAAAAAAACCTCCTTTTGGGAACTCAAAAAATGGAAAATGGTTCTTTCCTCCATAGAAAAAGAAAACTTCCTTAGGCAACATTGTTTGCCATTCCAATATGCACCCTTGTGCACAATATAAGATCATTTGAATAAACTATGCCATGAATGTGGCCATAAGATTGATCATTTGGCTTGAAAGCCATTGATCTCCACACGTGATAGCTCGTTTCTGAGAACACTTTTTAAAAATGAAAAGCCGTATTACAAGTTTATTATTTTTCCTGGGAACTTGGCCGCATATAATGACATAATGCGAAGGTTTCCCAGTTTTTGATTGTTTTTGAATTTTTTATGCCCGTTTCAAAATGCGGTCAAAACGGCGGGAATGACCGTTCCTAGCTAGTTGTTGAATCTTGGAATTTTTTTGGTGTTTCTCTGATTAAATAGATACTTATGTACCTAGAAATGATTTTTGGAAAAAATAAAGAGCAAACTACAAGGCAGCTACAGTTCAAATTTGACCCGCTTCCAACTGAATCGGCGGGAATTTGTCTTTTTCACCAGAGGTGGATAAAAACTTTTTACACCCAACCATTTGGTTAATTGTGCATTAAATATGGCCTAGTATTTTAAAAAAATGATTTGGTCCAATTTTGCAACAATTATTTGGGAGGTCCTTCACAAAAAAACCTTCTTTTGGGCACTCGGAAAATGGAAAATGGTTCTTTCGTCCAAAGAAAAAGAAAACTTCCTTAGGCAACATTGTTTGCCATTCCAATATGCACCCTTGTGCTAAATGAAAATGTTTCTTTTTTAATTTCTCATATCATAAAACTGTTTGTATGATTAAACACCTTTTTTTTAAAAAATATGGTTCAACACCTTATTTTTAGTCGATTATGACCAATTTAGAAGGTCATAACCTGTACTGGGTTCTGATTGGTCCATGGGAATGTCACGCGGATCGTGCTCAAACACCGTCGGATGCTCTCGGATCCGACGGCAGCCCTTTCTCCCTCACCCCCCCTCTTTGTCTCAAAAAAAAGAAAAAAGAAAGCTCCCTCACCTTCTCACCCCAGGAACCCTAGGGCTCCAGATCTGCCACCCACCCCGACCCTCCCCTCGCCTCCCACATCGTCGCCGCCACCCCGATCTCTCCCATCGTCTCCCACATTGCCGATCCACCCCGAGCCCTGACGCCGGCCATCTCACCCTCCCC
>NC_041385.1:16217380-16219189 GCF_002162155.2 Triticum dicoccoides
CCTCCCCTGCTCTCTCTCACTCTCCCCGGTTCTTCCTCTCCTCTCCCTCGCTCTCTCTCTCCCGTGTCCGAACGCTCCCGTCGCCGCCGTTCGCCATAGCCGCCGCTACCAGCCTCCCCTCGCCTCCCCGACACGCTCCCCAGCTCCGCCCCGACCCCCTTTAGCTCCTCGTCAAGCCAAAAGACGCCGGACGCCCTGTGGAGCCGCCGTCGCCCTCGTCTTCCTCCTCGGGCTCCGACCACCATCGTCGTCGATTCGCCGTCTCCAGCGCGTCCCCGAGCCCGCTTCAACGCCCACTGCAACCTCGGTGAGCTCCGCCACCGTTTCCCCCTCTTTTCCCCCTCGTTCCCGCGCCGTAACCTCGTTCCCACCACGGCCGAACCTCCGCCGTTGCCGAGCTCGCCGTCGACGCAGCTCCGGTGACCATTTGGTCACGGGCGTGCACCCGTTGTGCTTGCCGCGACCCGTAGAGCCCCTCCAGCGCCTCAGCTCCCTCGCTTGCGAGCAGCAACGCCGATCCCGACCGCACCCGAACTCCGGCCGCCGCTCACGAGCTCGCCGTCGTCGGTACCGGCCACCTCAGGCACGGCCACCACCACCGTTCGACGCGCGGGAGCAAGGTCTCTCCAACGAGCCCAAGCACGGCCTCGCCCGCGCCCTGTAGCGTGTTTCCGTATCGCGCCGCCGTCTCGGGCCTCGCCGGCGTCATGTCGCCGGTGGGTTTGACCTGTTTGACCTGGGGTTTGACCCCCCCCAGGGTCACTGACGCGTGGGCCCCGTCGGCCAGGTGGTCGGCTTAGTGCTAATCACTGTTAGTCAACCCCCCTGACACTGACCAATGGGCCCCAGCGCCACTAATTCCTAATTAGGATTAAATTAACCCTGTTAAACCCCCCTGTCACTGACGTGTGGACCCCACACGTCAGGTTTGACCCCAGCCAGCCGCAGTTGACCACTAACGTCATGCTGACGTCATGCTGGCGCAATATATATATTTCTGGATTTAATTTAAATCAGGAAATTCCAGAATATTATTTAAACTTCAAAAATTCATAACTTTTATTCTGTAACTCCAAATCAGACAAATTATATATGAAAAATGATCAGAAAAATCCAATCTATCCATCTGTACTATTTTCATGCATGATCAAACAAGTTAAATTGATGTTTTTAACAGAACAAGGAAAAGCACCTTAAAGGGCCATGTTTGAGTTTGAAATTTGAATCTTTGATTCAAATTGGTTCAAACCCTTCTGGTTTTAGTTGCATTAGCCCAACACACTCATATTGCCATGTTTCATGCATGCATCATATTGTTGCACATTGTTTGGTGATGTATCGGTGTCCTTTGCGACAGGTTCTGCCTCTGAGGAGTACCGTGATTACCCTAACGAAGAACCGTATCAGTGCATCGAACCATCAGGCAAGCAACCAACCATTTGATCATATCGATACAATCCCATGTTCTCGCTCCTGCTCTCTTTTACTGCATTAAGACAACGCGTTTCAAACTGCTGTGTGCTACGGTAGTTGAACCCATTTCCTTTGCATGACCTGTCATTGCCACAGTAACTAGATGAAACCCACTAGCATGTGTAGGAGTTGATTGAGCCATATGTATGTGTTGTTCCTACCTTGCTATGCCTGCTATGCTTAGAGTCGTGTCAGGTCTGGTTCATCTGGGTGATGGGCTAGAGTGAAATGATTATGTCGGTAATGAGAGTGGTGTGGTGAACACGATTGGTAAAGGTATCGATGAGAGGCCATGTAGGAGTACATGGTGGGTTGTTTCATTGAAGCCGACCTTAA
>NC_041385.1:16220302-16248531 GCF_002162155.2 Triticum dicoccoides
GCTAGATCAATGTGACATCGAGTCGGGGTCCTGACAGCGTCGGGCGCGTACGGGTGGCGGGGGCAGCGACGACGGGCGGCGGGGGCCGGGGACGGCGACGAGACGGGCGGCGGCGGCCGGGGATGGCGACGAGACGGGCCGGTAGCGGCCGGGGATGGCGACGAGACGGGCGCGGCGGGGGCGGCGACGACGATGACGGGCGGCGGGGGCGGCAAGGGCGACGGCACGGCGGCGCAGCGGCGTCGGCGTCGTCGTCGAGATCGAGACTCTCTCGCGCGAGAAGTGGAACGAAGCGGCGACGAGATAACTGATTTTTCGTAAGTGTCATATATATAGGGGGAGCCTTTAGTACCGGTTGGAGCCACCAACCAGTACTAAAGGCCAATTTTGGCCAGCCCAAGCGGCGGGAAACTGGGCCTTTAGTACCGGTTGGTGGCTCCAACCGGTACTAAAGGGCAACCCATTAGTACCGGTTCGAGCCACCAACCGGTACTAATGGCCGTGCGCTTTTCTGCTATTTTTTCTTTTCAGCTATAGTTTTTCTTCTTTTCTGCTTTTTTTTCTTTTCTGCTATCTTTTCTTTTCTGCAAAACTTGATGGTCAAAGTCTGGAGTTATAACTTAAAAAAAGAAATGTCGCACTCGTTTATAAACCCAGCCGCGGCTGCCCTTTCGAACTCCTCTATTTAGCAGGCTTCTGGGCCTAACTAGGGCGCGTTGCCCTGTGAGCCTGCTGGCCCTACTGGGCATGTATTTGCACACCCAAGGTCTGGCGGGCCCACAGGACAGCGCCCCAACATTCTTCTTCCTCTTCTTCTCCTTCTTCTTCCTCTTCTTCTTCTTCCTCTTCTTCTTCTTCTTCTTCTTCTTCTTCCTCTTCTCCTTCTTCTTCCTCTTCTTCTTCTTCCTCCTTCTTCTTCCTCTTCTTCTTCTTCTTCTTCTTCTTATTTCTGCGTAGTTTTTTGTATAGTTTTTTCTTTTCTGTTATATTTATTTTCTTCTATTTATTTGTGAGTAGTTTTTCATCTAGTTTACCAAAATTCAACATTTTCAGAGTTCATTTTGTAGTGATTTTCAATTTCATGGTCATTTTGTAAACGATTGAAAAATAGCAAATATAATTTTTTTTCTTTTCTGCTTTATTTTTTATTTTATTTATTTCTGAGTATTTTTTTCTTTTCTGCTATATTTATTTTCTTCTATTTATTTCTGAGTAGTTTTTTTATTTTGTTTTTTTCTTTTCAGCTATAGTTTTTCTTCTTTTCTGCTATTTTTTTCTTTTCTGCTATTTTTTCTTTTCTGCAAAACTTGATGGTCAAAGTCTGGAGTTATAACATAAAAAAAAGAAATGTCGACATGCAATTAGTTTTTGCCATAACAGAAGAAGTCCGGAGTTGTATTTAGTTATTAAAAATAAAAAAGAGGTGCAATGCTCGTTAATTTGCTTCAAGCCTTTCGGAATAGTGTAAACTGCACTGCGCATAGCTCCATGCAGTCTACCGTATTCCTGAAGGCTTGAAGCTAAGCAACGTGAGCATTGAGCCTCTTCTTCATCGTCTCTGCACTAAGGGCTTATAAACCGCTCTTAGTCCCTCTCACTTCGCGAGGTGGGACTAAAAAACAGCTTGCCATAACCTCATAAACCCGAATACTTCGAAAGAGATTGTCCAGTTTGTAAACGAAGTGCATCCAGTTTTTGCCGTAACCCTCTCTACTTTTTTGAACATGATATGTGGGTGAAATGATGATACCATGCCAAGTTTCAACTTTTTCAGAGTTCATTTGTAGTGCTTTTCAATTTCCAGGTCATTTAGTTCTCAAAACAAATCATTAAATGCATGAAAAATAGCAAATGAAGGCATAAACGGTTGAAAGTTGATGGCGTCGCTTTGAATGGTGCATACTGAACGCAAAAAATATAAGAGCATTTAGATCATGATCTTATATTTCTTTACAGTCTAAATTGTGAATATGATCTTATAACATCAAAAATACTTTGATCATCAATGATCTTTGTGTGTACAATCTGAATTGTCAATATGAGTCATCAACGATTTATAAACCGATGAAGACTCATATTGCGGCCACAAATTCTACACATAGAGTTCAATGAAGACCAGTGCTTGTGATAGTTTGAGAAATAACATATTTAAGGTGGTAAAAGGCTTGTTAGGGGAGCGAGGTGGGACTAAAAACAGCTTGCCATAACCTCATTAGTACCGGTTCATGGTACGAACCGGCACTAAATGGTGATGGTGGGGCCATAGCCTGACCGCAGGCTGACACATCTTCTTTAGTACCGGTTCGTGGCATGAACCGGTACTAAAGGTTCGCCACGAACCGGTGCTATTGATCGCCGCCACGAACCGGCACTAGTGTACACATTAGTGCCGGCTGAAATTCCAACCGGCACTATTGTGCTTCACATTTGGCCCTTTTTCTACTAGTGTAGAAATCTTTTTGGTTTTTCATTTTAATTTCTACTACAAGCATGGAAATTAAACTGACTAATTTTTTTTGGTTTTTCTCAAGGTTTATCAAACACACAAGAAGAAAACTAGAAAAAGGGAATTTAAACTAGCATGGATAATACAATGAAAGAGTATGAGCACTGACGACTAGTGTGTGAACATGAATGTAAAGTCGGTGAGAAATACGTACTCCCCCAAGCTTAGGCTTTTGGCCTAAGTTGGTTTAATACCAAGGACCGCCTGGCTGATATCCATAAGTGAAACCGGGGTTGTACTGAGATGCAGCGGCAACCGCCTCCTGTGCTGCAGCGTGTTAACGAGCTGCCTCCATTCCCCTCTCATATTCAGTGGCTTCTTCCCTGGTGACAACATATCTTCCTCTTGCCTGATAATCAAAAAGGCAGGGAGCAGGAAGAGTGACAGGGACGACGTTGCGTCTGTCATAGATTAGTCGATAATGGAGGAATTGTACATTCCTCTCAAGAAAATGATGACTAAACATAGCTTCTTTATCCAAATAAACAGGAGGCATTATCATATCTCCTTCTCGCGGGGCTATATTGAGAAAATTAGCCACACGGGTTGCATAAATTCCTCCAAAGAAATTTCCCTTTCTACTATTATTCTGCAACCTACGTGCAACAATTGCCCCCAAGTTATAACCTTTATAACCTGACACAACACTCTTGAGGACACAAAGATCAGGTGCACACATGTGACATACCTCGTCCTTACCGTTAATGCATCTACCAATAAAGAGAGCAAAGTAATGTAAAGCAGGAAAATGAATGCTCCCTATGGTAGCTTGTGCTACGTCCCTAGATTCTCCCACAGTAATATTTGCAAGGAAATCTCTAAATTCAGATTTGGGAGGATCATTAATATTACCCCACTGCGGGAGTTTGCAAGCAGTTGTAAAATCCTCTAAGTCCAAGGTGTAAGATGTACCAAAAATATCAAATAGGACACTAGGACAGTTACGTGTACAGTTATATTTAAACCTCCGCACAAAGGAATCAGTCAATTGAGAGTACTGAGGACACTTATCTTGTAAGAAGTCCTCCAGCTCAGCATTACGCACATACGCATCAAATTCCTCCTTGAAGCCTGCTTCAATCATAAAATCATCGGATGGCCACTCACAGGCTCGTACGCATGCATTCCTCGGCAATTCAACGTCTTGCTCACGTATAGAAATCCTTGGCCCTTTCTTTACCGAGGAACCACCTTGATACATTCTCCTAAGCATATTTCTTTTTCTGAAAAATTCTGAAATTTTAGTAACTTCAAAATAAAAGTGCATAAAACTAAACAAGAATGATAGAAACTACTCCTACAAGTGCCTAGAGCCCATATCTTGCATTAGAATTACTTGGAACCTAAAAAATTTAACATGCAAGCTCAAGAACAGGGTCACCAAGACAGCAAGGATTTGCAATGAATAAAGCACTAGAAGAAAAACTAATTGGACCAATGGAGGAGTCACATACCAAGCAACAATCTCCCAAAGTAGTTTTGCGAATGGAGCTTTTAGCTAAGAGATCGAAAATCGCAGCAAAACGAGCTAGAACTCGTGCTTGAGCTGGATGGGGATTTTTTTGGGTAGAAAATGGAGTGTGTGGGTGCTGGCATAAGTGGAGGGGAGCCACCAGGGGCCCACGAGACAGGGGGCGCGCCCTACAGGGGGGGCGCCCTCCTCTCTCGTGGCCTGGTGCTTGCCCCTCCTGCAGTGTTTTCAGTGCCTAAAATCCTCAAATATTCCAGAAAAAATCATACTAAATTTGCAGGGCATTTGGAGCACTTCTATTTTCGGACTATTTTTTATTGCACGGATAAATCAGAAAACAGACAGATAATACTATTTTTGCTTTACTTATTCTAATTAACAGAAAGTAAAAGGAGGGTACAGAAGGTTGTGCCTTCTAGTTTCATCCATCTCGTGGTCATAAAAATGAACCCGCTAACAAGGTTGATCAAGTCTTGTTAACAAACTCATTCCAAATAACACGGAACCGGAGAAATTTTGAATAACACTAAGTTACCTCAACGGGGATATGAAAATCCCCAACAATAAGAATATCATACTTTTTCTTGACAGTAGGGAGAGGAAATTCAAAACCTCCAAAAATGATAGTTGGAGCTTTTTCAATAGAATTGATGCTATGAACTTGAGATTGTTTCCTCGGAAAGTGTACCGTATGCTCATTACCATTAACATGAAAAGTGACATTGCCTTTGTTGCAATCAATAACAGCCCCTGCAGTATTAAGAATAGGTCTACCAAGGATAATAGACATACTATCGTCCTCAGGAATATCAAGAATAACAAAGTCCGTTAAGATAGTGACATTTGCAACGACAACAGGCGCATCCTAACAAATACCGACAGGTATAGCAGTTGATTTATCAGCCATTTGCAAAGATATTTCAGTCGGTGTCAACTTATTCAATTAAAGTCTATGATATAAAGAGAGAGGCATAACCCTAACACCCGCTCCAAGATCACATAAAGCAGTTCTAACATAATTTCTTTTAATGGAGAATGGTATAGTTGGAACACCCGGATCTCCAAGTTTCTTTGGTATTCCACCCTTAAAAGTGTCATTGGCAAGCATGGTGGAAATTTCAGCTTCCAGCATCTTTCTTTTATTTGTGATGATATCCTTCATATATTTAGCATAACGGTTTACTTTAAGCATATCAGTTAAGCGCATACGTAAGAAAATAGGTCTAATCATTTCAGCAAAGCGCTCAAAATCATCATCATCCTTTGACCTGGATGGTTTAGGAGGAAAGGGCATGGGTTTCTGAACCCATGGTTCTCTTTCTTTACCGTGCTTCCTAGCAACAAAATCTCTCTTATCATAATGTTGATTTCTTGATTGTGGGTTATCAGGATCAATAGCAGGTTCAATCTCTACATCATTGTTATTACTAGGTTGAGCATCTAAATGAACATCATTATTAGCATTATCAGGTTCATGTTCATCTCCGGATGTGTTTCAGCATCAGAGATAGAAGTATCATTGGGATTCTCAAGTGTTTCTACATTAGGTTCACTAGAAGTTTGCACAGTCCTATCATTCTTCTTTTTCTTCTTCTTAGAAGAACTAGGAACATCTAGATTATTATTCTGAGAATCTTGTTAAATCCTTTTAGGGTGGCCTTCAGGATAGAAAGGTTCCTGAGTCATTCTACCAGTTCTAGTAGCCACTCTAACGGCAAAGTCATTTTTATTATTCAATTCATCAAGCATATCATTTTGAGCCTTGAGTACTTGCTCAGCTTGAGTAGCAACCATAGAAGCATATTTGCTAACGCGGTGAAGTTCATCTTTAACTCTAGCCAGATTATCACCTACGCGTCCTATCTCGAAAGCATTATTCTTTAACTCTCTACCAACATAAGCATTAAAACTTTCTTGTCTAGCCATAAAGTCATCAAATTCATCTAAGCATGGGTTATGAAATTTAGTAGAGGGTATTTCAACTTTATCGTATCTATAGAGAGAATTTACCTTCACTACATGTGTCGGGTTATTAAGACAATGTAGTTCTTCAGGCGGTGTATTCAGACCATGTATTTCTTCAATAGGAGGTAAATTCTTAACATCTTCAGCTTTAATACCTTTTTATTTCATTGATTTCTTTGCCTCTTGCATATTTTCAGGACTGAGAAATTAAACACCTCTCTTCTTTGGAGTGGGTTTAGGAATAGGCTCAGGAGTTGGCTCAATTGGTTCAGGAATTACTTCAGGAACTGACTCGGGAAGAGTCCAATTATTTTCATTAGTCAACATATTATTCAATAGTATTTCAGCTTCGTCGACTGTTCTTTCCCTGAAAACACAACCAGCACAACTATCCAAGTGGTCCTTGGAAGCATCGGTTACTCCATTGTAAAAGATATCAAGTATTTCATTTTTCTTAAGATGATGATCAGGCAAAGCATAAAGCAACCTGAGAAGCCTCCCCCAAGCTTGTGGGAGACTCTCTTCTTTGGTTTGCACAAAATTATATATTTCCCGCAAGGCAGCTTGTTTCTTATGAGCAGGGAAATATTTAGCAGAGAAGTAATAAATCATATCCTAGGGACTACGCACACAACCAGGAGCAAGAGAATTATACCAAGTCTTAGCATCACCCTTTAATGAGAATGGAAATATCTTAAGGATATATAAATAGTGAGACTTCTCATCATGAGTAAATAGGGTGGCTATGTCATTCAACTTGGTAAGATGTACCACAACAGTTTCAGATTCAAGGCCATAAAAAGGATCAGATTCAACTAAAGTGATAATATCAGGGTCAATAGAGAATTCATAATCCTTATCAGTAACACAGATAGGTGAAGTAGCAAAAGTAGGATCAGGTTTCATTCTAGCATTAAGAGACTGATGTTTCCATTTAGCTAACAATTTCTTAAGATCATTTCTATCATTGCAAGCAAGAATAGCTTCAGCAGCTTCTTTGTTCATAACATAACCCTTAGGAACAACGGGTAATACATAATCATTGGGGGAACGTCATCATCACTATCATCAACAATAGGTTCTTCAACATTTTCATTACCCCTAACTCTAGCAAGTTGTTCATCAAGAAATTCACCTAATGGCAAAGTAGTATCACGCACAGAAGTAGTTTTATCATGCATAGCAGAAGTGGCATCATCAATAACATGCGACATATCAGAATTCATAGCAGTAGCAGGTTTAGTTGTCGCAAGCCTATCAATAACGGAAGGAGAATCTAGTGCAGAGCTAGATGGCAGTTCCTTACCTCCCCTCGTAGTTGAGGGCAAAATCTTGGTCTTGGCGTCTTTCAAGTTCTTCATAGTGATCAACAGATATAAATCCCAAGTGACTCAGAGAATAGAGCTATGCTCCCCGGCAATGGCGCCAGAAATTAGTCTTGATAACCCACAAGTATAGGGGATCGCAACTGAAAGGATCGAGATGGACCTAGAGGGGGGTGAATAGGTACAATTACAAATTTTAGTTGTTACTTGGCAATTTTAGGCAATAATGCGGAATATGAAGATGAGCCTAACAATTGCACGTGAGCACAAAATACTAAGCAAACAACACAAACACGTAAGCAGGCAGGCACAATATAATGTACGTAAGTGTAACAAGACAAGTAACCACAAGTAGAGAGTTAGGGTTAGGAATAACCGCAACTCCAGGAGACGAGGATGTATGCCGATGTTCACTTCCTTGGACGGAAGCTAGTCACCGTTAGAGGGGCGGATGTTACCACGAAGGCACACCTACGCCACGAAGGCTCACCCTATTCTCCCTTTGAGACAACACCACGGAGGCGTTTCTCAACCACTAGTGGTAGACCTTGGGGTGGTCTCCAAACCCTCACAAACTTTTCCGAGGGTAATCACAAAGTTTGATTCCTCTCCGAATGACTCCTACCGCCTAGGAGTCTCCAACCTCCAAGAGTAACAAGAACGATGGGAAAAAGCTCAAAACTTGCTCAAGTCACGAATTCCTTTGGTGCAAAGAAGGGGAAGGAGTGGATCTATCACTTGATTGGAGAACTTCTCTCAAATGCTCCTAGAACACTTGGGAATCTAGGATTTAGTGTGGATGAATGAGAGAGAGAGTGAGGAGTGTTCTTGAGAGGCTCAAAGTGAATGCTCAACCTTATCCCGTGGAAGGGAAAGGTATATATATATAGGTGGTGGGAAGAAGTGACCATTTGGGGTACAGGATGGCCGGACGTCCGGAGAATGTCGGACGTCCGGAGGCACAAATAGGTCCGGACGTCCGACAGCCATCGGACGACCGGCCGCTGCGAAAAGTGTGACCCACAACCCAGTGTACAAGATACGGACGTCCGAGCTAGGCCGGATATCCGTAAAAACGCTTCTGTTGTGAAAGTGTCGGACGTCCAGAGGGTTCCGGACATCCGTAGAAATGTTTCTGTTGTGGAGGTGTCGGATGTCCGGAGGGTTCCGGACATCCGTATAAATGCTTCTGTTGTGGAAGTGTCGGACGTCCGGGCAATCAGGAAGGACCGGACATCCGTAGAACACCGGACGTCCGAAGGCAAGGTATAGAGATAGTAGCTTTTGAGCAAGTTTTTCACTAGATCCATCGATCCCCTCTTAATAGTGCGGGATCCCTATACTCAAGAAGAAACCATAAATGAAGTCAACATCTTGTATCTTCATTCTTCAGTTATATGCTTTTTGTCCCTAGTCATGATCCATGCACACAGTCTTTGGAACATAATCCTGAGATATACTTGATAAACATGATTAGTCCCGAGCATATGTGTTGTCATCAACATCAAAATATGATTAAGGGCATGATTGCACTTTCAATCTCCCCATTTTTGGTAGTTGATGACAACTCATATGCATACTCATAATAGTAATCGGAAGTATTTGTTGTGGAGCTCAATAACCATAATAAGAATGAGTAGCGAGCGAGCTCCCCCTCAAAGTGATACCATAGATACTACTAAAACAAAAAGATGAGGGCTCCCCCTCAAACTGATGCCTCCAGTATAACGTACGATAATCAAGAGTTAAACTTCATATAGATTCACCAAATCTCAGACTCAACAAACTCATAACATAGTTCAACAAACTCATAACATAGGTTCAGTATAGGCTAAAACACAACCATAACAATAAGTTTGATTACATAATGAGCTAGAATAACATGCATATGGAGCCTACTCCCCCTTTGGCATAAAGTATCCAAAAACAAGAACTAGGGGGAATGACATAACAACATTAGAGATCATCCTCATCATCATCATCATGAACACCACTGCCACCAGCCTCTCGAAGAAATCAGCCCACTCAGGACCGGAGGGAAAACCAAAATCAGAAGGGGGGTCTGCAGGAAGACGCTCATCGTCACTCACATCATACACGCCTGAGTCTCTCAGACGAGCCTTCAGAGTGTTCTTGGAAGTGACCATGCGAGTGACCACATCGTGGCGTTGGGAGCAATGGTAGGTGAACATCTTCATCATGGCTGAATGAGACTTCCCAAGAAAACGAGCAATGCGCCCAAAGGGGGTAGCACTGGAAGGAGGATGGGTAGCATGAGCAGGAAAACTCGCGACGGTGCGACTAGTAGTAGCGGGAGGAGGAGGAACATGATCAGCTGCCATGTGAGCTGGAATGACCCATCTCTCATGAATATGAGTGCGTGCAATGGGAAAGGGAGCTACACTCTCGATAAAAGCCTGAATAAAAGGTGCATGAGGAAAAGCCCGCTTGTGCTGGAATCTAGCAAGGCGGATCTCATGCCATAGAAAGTGTGGAACATTGATCTTCCCTTTAGGAGATGTGAAGAGGCGATGCATGAGATCAATGCAGTAGCTGCTGCAGGAGCCCTTGTCACCCATCTTGGGATAAATGGTGCGGATGACACACTGATAAATGATGTTGAATGGAAAACGCCAAATGGAGACTTGATTTAGACCCTTTTGTTTTTCAGCATTAGACAAAGATGGTATGGGTCTAAGGAGATCCGCACAGACCGCAATGCCTTTGGGCTTATGGTTGGGGTCATCCTTGTGGATTTTGAACCCAGTGTCGGGAAATCCAAGTGCAGTGACAAACTGAGCATAAGATGCGGTGAGTGCAGTGTCGGAGGTCATCCATGTGACAGTGTTATCAGGAGCAAAGTAACATGTGGCATAAAACTAATGGATGGCAGCGTGGTTAAAATCGTGTTGAAAAGCGAATGGAGCAGCTAGATTTGACGACTCAATGAGCTCAATGGCTCCCGGATATTTCTCCGGATGAGTGCGAATGTGCTCAAGATCAATGCAAACATGAAGTGACAAGCCTTTAGGGATGACAATCATGGTGAAGATGTCGGCTTGGACATTTGTGCGAAAGCGACTATCCTGAGAATCCCTAACAACAGTAAATTGATCTACATCACGACGCAATTTAAGATATGAAGCTTTGGGGACCTCGTTGAAACGCTTAACATGATGGCCTAGTGACAGTGGAGGCTCAATTGAGATGTGACGGGCATCACCGTGGGGTTGCACCGGAGGAGGAGGAGGTTGAAAGGTTGGACGACGAGTGTCTGGCTTGGGTGCAGCGACGTAGACGCCAACCATTGGGGACGGATCCACCTCTTCAAGCTCATCCTCAAAGTTCGACCCCTCCGAAGAGGAATCACTGGACGAGCTGGGAGGACGAGTGACACGTTTCCGAGGGCGATCTTCCTCCTGGGAGTCGTCGGAGCCACCATGACGAGACAGACGAGCCGGCCCTCCGGCGACTTGCTTGCGAGCGGAGTGCTTGGACCGAGGCATCATGACATAGGGGAGAAGGAAAGGCACATGTCAACACCCCTCCATAGATCAGGGTGAATGCATGAGGGGGAAGGTTGTGCCCTACCTTGAGAGGAAGAACACGGAGGAGCCGAGCGGCGTGCTGGAGCAGGGGGTCGACGGGTTGGCCGGGGAGAGAAGCCCCGGGCTGAACGGGCTGGACGGGCTGGACGGCGAGTCGCAGATCTGCGGCGGAGAGAAACCCCGGCGAGGGGCACGGCAGCGGGCGGCCGCGGTGCGTGGTCGCACGGTAGGAGCGGCGGCGGCGGCGGTGGGGAAACTAGCGGATAGGATGTGGTAGGTTGAGAAACCCTACGCCGCAGTTTATATAGTGCCCAGTAAAAACGTCCGGACGTCCGGAGCCTACGGACGATCGGAGTCGAATATGCGTCCGGACGTCCGGGAGCGGACGGACGACCGGAGTTGGGACCAACAGAAGGTAGAGGATGATAGAGATGATTCTACGGACGACCGACGGCTTCGAACGACCGGACAGATTGTAACAGAAAGTTTATTACGGACGTCCGGAGTCTTACGGACGTCCGGAGTTTCGGCGTCTAGGCCAACTTAAGGGAACCAGAGTGAAATTTACGGACGTCCGGAGAGGCCGGACGACCGGTCGATGGTAGTCAGAGACAAATTTACGGACGTCCGGATGTCTACGGACGACCGGCAGTGTAGAACCACACGGACGTCCGGAACCTATGGACGTCCGACGCCAGAAGTTTTGTTAGGAGGCAAAGGTGCAAGTGCTGATCATGATGAGGAGAAGGCAATTTTCGTCCATAGTAAAAATTGACTAATGTAGTAACTAATACCCTACCTCACTCAATCGTAGCCATATACTACAAGTGGTGGCTACTGCCACAATATGTCTGAGTAGACATGACATGACACGGAAAGATTTGAACTTTGAGTGCATAGTCACTACTCCATCATGTTAAAGCACCATAGGCCTAGACCCATGGATACTTTGAGAGTGTTGGTTCTTTTTATGCATTGAGTAGGGCGAGAACATTCATGAATTGAATGTCTCCCCCTAAGTATATGCCTACATCATGACAAGACATTAGATCCATGCATGAATGGGTACTAGATTTCACATAATGTTGTCAAGCTCCAAGATACCAAGTTCACGCCTAAGTCGACAGAACCTTGCTTCATCTAAAGGTTTGGTGAAGATATCTGCTAGTTGAAAATCTGTGCCAATGTGAGCAATGTGAATATCACCCTTTTCAACATGATCTCTCAAGAAATGATACCTAATATCAAGGTGTTTGGTGCGGAGATGATCTTTGGGGTTCTCAGCAATATTGATGGCACTTTCATTATCACACAGAAGAGGCACATTTCTATAGGTGATACTGTAATCCTTCAAAGTTTGCCTCATCCATAACAACTGAGTTGCACAACTAGCGGCAGCAATGTATTCAGCTTCTAGGTAGAGAGAGCAATACATTTTTGTTTCTTCGAGGACCAACTCACCAAGGATCGTCCAAGAAACTGACATGCACCGGATGTGGACTTACGATCCACTTTGTCTCCAGGCCAATCCGCATCCGTGTACCCAATGAGATCAAACTTAGCATCCTTGGGGTACTAGAGGCCCAACTTTGGGGTGTGAACAAGGTATCTAAGAATGTGCTTAACCGCCTTATGATGACTTTCCATAGGGAAAGCTTGAGATTTAGCACACATGCATACACTAAACATGATGTCTGGTCTAGATGCACAAAGATAAAGCAATGAACCAATCATAGAGCGGTAAGTAGATGGGTCGAAAGGAATACCATTTGTGTCTTCAGTGAGAGTAATTTTGGTTGGCATGGGTGTCTTGCATGGACTAGCATCAGACATACCAAACTTTTCTAGAATATCCTTGAGGTACTTTGCTTGGGATAAGAAAATTCCTTCTTGAAATTGTTGAATTTGAAATCCGAGAAAGAACTTCAAATCCGAATTGAGTGACATTTCAAAATTCTTGGTCATTGAAGCCGCAAACTTCTTGCACAAATGAATGTTAGGAGAACCAAAAATGATGTCATCTACATAGATTTGGCATAGGATCAAATCACCCTTGTCCCTCTTAGTGAAAAGGGTGGGATCAATCACCCCTCTCACAAAACCATCATCGAGTAAAAACTTCTTCAGATGATCATACCAAGCACGAGGTGCTTGTTTGAGGCCATACAAAGCCTTATGAAGTTTATACAAATAGTCTTTGTGAAAGGGATCAATGAACCCGGGTGGTTGTGACACATATACTTCTTCTTGTAGAGGACCGTTAAGGAAAGCACTCTTCACATCCATTTGATGTAATGTAAAACCATTGAAAGCGGCATAAGCAAGTAAGATGCGAATGGATTCAAGACGGGCAACGGGGGCAAAGGTCTCACCAAAGTCCAAACCTTCAACTTGTGAGTACCCTTGTGCCACTAACCTTGCCTTGTTGCGGATGATTACACCATTTTCATCTTGCTTGTTCTTGAAAATCAATTTTGTTCCAATGATGTTGTGCTTGGTAGATGGCCTCTTGACTAATGACCACACTTGGTTGCATTCAAAACTATTCAACTCTTCTTGCATAGCAACAAGCCAATCGTTGTCCATCAATGCCTCTTGTACCTTGAGTGGCTCAATACTAGACACAAACGAGAAGTGAGCACAAAAGTCTGTCAAATGTTTACGAGTGACTCTACCTTCCGAGATGCCGGTGAGGATTTTGTCAACATCAACACGACCGGCCACTCGAGGCATGATGGAGGTGAGGGTTTCACGAGGTTCAACTTCATGTCCATCATCCACATCTTCAACATATGGATCATTCACGTGTGGAGGAAGATCTTCTTGTTCATGTTGCATTTGTTGAGGTTCATCATCAATGATTGTACTTTCTTGTTCTTGCTCTTGATGATGATCTTGTTCTTGATGATTATCATTAAGAGAGACTTGATCATCCTCTTCAACTTGGGCTAAGGGTATCGGTTGAACAATAGGAGCTTGTGGTGGTATGGATGTTGAGGTTGTTTGATGATGTGTGAGACCTCCATCTTCTTCTTCATCATCATGAGGTTCTTGTTCCATAGGAAGAAGTGCACCAACACCCATGGTCAGAATGTCTTGAGAAG
Source organism: Triticum dicoccoides (assembly GCF_002162155.2). Taxonomy (NCBI): domain Eukaryota; kingdom Viridiplantae; phylum Streptophyta; class Magnoliopsida; order Poales; family Poaceae; genus Triticum; species Triticum dicoccoides. The sequence continues at coordinate 16,234,222 of NC_041385.1, forward strand.
AATCTTCTTCACCTACATCACTTAGATCAACTTGCTCCCCATGGGAGCCATTAAATTCATCAAACACCACGTCACAAGTTTCTACAACACATCCATTGGATTTGTTGTAGACTCTATAGGCGTGAGAGTTTGATCCATAACCAACAAATATACCCTCAATTGTTTTGGATTGAAATTTTCCTAACCGTTCCCTTTTGTTGAGAATGAAACATTTGCACCCAAACACACGAAAGTACTTGACATTTGGCTTGTTTCCAGTTAGCAGCTCATATGGAGTCTTTTCCAATATAGTGCGGAGGAAGAGCCGGTTTGATGCATGGCATGCGGTATTGACAGCTTCGGCCCAAAAACTATGTGGTGACTTGTATTCATCCAACATGGACCTGGCCATCTCTACAAGTGTACGGTTCTTCCGTTCGGCTACACCATTTTGCTGGGGAGTGTATGGAGCTGAATATTCATGCTCAATCCCTTCATCACTAAGAAATTCTTCCAAAGTATAGTTCTTAAACTCAGAGCCATTGTCACTTCTTATTGCCCGGATTTCTTTGTCAAACTTGCGTTGGGCTTGCTTGGCAAAATCAATGAAGGTGATCTTCGTTTCTTCCTTGGACTTGAGGAAGAACACCCATGTATATCTTGAGTAATCATCAACGATGACAGGCCCATACTTTTTCCCACCAAGACTATCCCATGAAGGAGGCCCAAAAAGATCCACATGAAGGAGCTCCAAGGGCCTTGAAGTAGATACTATGTTCTTGGGTGGGTGCTTTGATTGATGTTGCTTCCAGGCTATGCATGCACTACACACACGATCTTTCTCAAAAGAGACATTGGTTAGTCCAAGGATGTGATTCCCCTTTAAGAGATCTTCAAGATTTCTCATGCCGACATGGGCTAGCCGGCGATGCCATAGCCACCCCTTGTCAGCCTTGGCCATTAGACAAGTTGCATGGAATGTGCTCTCTTTCGAGAAATCAACCGTGTAAAGGTTGCCATCCAACTCTCCAACAAAATCCACTTCGAGAGTATCTATCTTAAAGACTTTCACATCCGTTAGTCCAAAAAGTGTATCATAACCAACAGAAGCCAATTGGCGAACAGAAAGCAAATGGTATTTAAGGGATTGGACAAGCATAACATTTGCAAGAGACATGTCATTTGTGATAGCCACCTTGCCCAACCCGAGTACCTGTCCTTTTGAACCTCCACCAAACATAATGCTCATGAATGGTTGAATAGCTTCCATGAAATCGTAGGGCAATTTGCTATCTCCGGTCATATGATTTGTACATCCACTATCAATCACCCATTTCACTCCACCGGAGAAGCTTACCTACACACAATTAGGACTTGGTTAGAGGCACCCATTTTGCAATGGGACCTCTCAAGTTAGTTACAAGGGTCTTAGGGACCCAAATAGCATAGAACCGGAATGCATTTCGAGGACCAACAAATTTTTCAAAAACTTCTCCATCCTTAGTCTTACGAAGTACATAGGAAGGAGGCATGAACTCTTTAGGCTTGTTGAGAGTGGGCATGCCCCTTGTGGCCTTCCCACTCACAACCTTACCTTTCTCCGTGTGCCCTTCTCTTACAAATGTTTCGTTTAGAGGAGTTGTGCACTTTTGGGAGGGCGTCTTCTTCTTGCTTGTGCTCGGGTCAAACCCAAGTCCCTCTTTGGCAAACACCTCATTATGTTGGCTCAAAATCTCATCAAGGTTCTTTTGCCCTTGAGCACATGTCATGAGACCTTTCTCAATTTGAGCCTTGAGAAAACGATTTTCCTCAAGAATAGATGCTATATCACTACTAGAGTTAGTAGCACAAGCATCAACATTTATAATAGGGGAAGAGTAAGCCTTGGCTAAAGTTTCAAGATAAGTAAGTTTGAGCATCTCAAAACTCTTTCTAAGAACGGTGAGCTCTCCTTCCTTAGTCTTGAGAGACACTGATAGAAGCTCACAATCCTTAGATAGAGAAGCATGAGACTTCACAAGCTTACTTTTATCATTCATTAACTCTTCACAAGAGTCAATAGCCTTTTTCAAGGAGGCAAGATCATTTGTGTGAACATCAATATTTGCACCAATTTTTAAGCATAGTTCATCATTTCGTGCTTCCTCATATTGGACTTTCCGCTCAAGGATTTCACACTTTTCCTTTTCCTCGGTGACGAGGGTTACGAGTTCCTTAATGGTGATGGTGTGCTTACTCACCATCTCCATAAGCATACGAAACATAGTGAGTTTCTTTCCTTTGAGGGAGCACATGAACTTATTAAGTTTAGCAGTCATAGGATCATCTAGATCATCATCCTCATAGCTATCCTCCGCATCAAGATACTCATCACTAGAAGTAGAAGGTGTGAAAAGAGGAGGATTTGATCGTGGAGTTACCTTGACCTTGTCAGAAGAGTTTTAGTCATCTCCTTCTTCAACCATGGCCTTTGCCATTAGGCACTTGTGAGCGTTGCCCTTGTAATATTTCATGTAGTTGTAGGTGACCACGTCACCACTCTTGTTTACTAACCTCAACGTGTTTTGAGAGTCTTGAGCAACTCCCGCAACACCACTAACATCATCCGGATCAGATTCTTCTTGAGCAACCATTGCCATTCCATCTCTCTTCTTGAGCTTGGAGTTCAAACGATTTGGCAACTTCTTCTTGGGAAAGGTCTTGGGAAACCTTGGTTTATCTTCTCTCTTCTCATAAGGGCACTAGTTGGAGAAGTGATTGGTTTCTTCACAGTTGTAGCATTTTCTTACTTTCTTCTTTTGAAATCTTCCCTTGAATTTTCCGGCGCTAAACTTCTTGACAAAAAGAGCCATGTCTTCATACGAAGGGCCCTCGTCGGAATCAGTCTCATTACCATCTTCATCTTCTTCTTCTTCTTCTTCACTTTGCTCATCTTCACATACTTGCTTGGCCTTCAATGCTAGATTGATCTTTGATGATGGTGAACCATGCATGGCAAGGTGTTTTCTGGCATTGGCCTTTGACTCTTCAAATAGTTGGAAGGTGGATATGATGTCATCTGTAGTCATTTCCTTGAAGGTATGGTGTTGTCTTATGTCCCACACCATTTGATGATGATATGGAGCAAGAGCATGAAGCAACTTATCCACAAGAAACCTCTTAGTCATATTGAATCCATCTTGTGTCTTGTCACACTCACATGACTCAATATCCGCAGTGAGAGTCATGAGACGCTCAAGGAGTTGATTGGGGGTTTCACCTTTTTCCATACAAAAGTTTTGCAATTGCCCCTTGGCAATTTCATATTGAGAAATCTGGAGGGTAGAAGTGCCAGTCCTGGATCGTATAATACTTTCCCATAGTTCCTTGGCACTTCTAATGTGTATGAACGGTCTCCTTTGCTTTTCATCCATACCTCTCCTTATACACATGATTGCCGTGCCATTGAGGTTCTTGTCATATATTTCTCTTGGTGTGGGGTTCTTTGGATCAACCACATGGTAGCCATACTCTATAATCTCCAGCATCTCATCGTTTCCATGTCAAAGATGATCCTGCACAACAACTTTCCACAAAGCAAAATCGGAAGTAGTAGAAATTAAAGGAGGTTTGCCTTGAGGATTATATCTTGGTTTCTCAACCTGAGGTCTTGCATAAAGCCAAGGAACACTGGCGTGTTCATTGCTAGGAGGTTGTTGACCAAGTGATGATGTAGGCACGGTTGGCCTCGAACCCACACCACTTGAGTGTGGTGCAAGCACCGCGGACAACGTGGCTAATCTCAGTTGGACCAAGGCCTCAAGAGAAGCATCATGCTCCTCTTTTTGCTTAGCAAGGGCCCGTTCCTGATCCTCAGATGTAAAGGACTTGACTTCAGAGGAAACCTCGCCTTTATCCTTAGGATCTACAACCAGGGGGGTCCCATCTGGGTTCATCTCGCTCTAGGGCGGTTAAGCCACAAGAATAGAGCACGAGGCTCTGATACCAATTGAAAGGATCAAGATGGACCTCGAGAGGGGGGTGAATAGGTACAATTACAAATTTTAATTGTTACTTGGCAATTTTAGGCAATAATGCGGAATATGAAGATGAGCCTAACAATTGCACGTGAGCACAAAATACTAAGCAAACAACACAAACACGTAAGTAGGCAGGCACAATATAATGTACGTAAGTGTAACGAGACAAGTAACCACAAGTAGAGAGTTAGGGTTAGGAATAACCGCAACTCCGGGAGACGAGGATGTATGCCGATGTTCACTTCCTTGGAGGGAAGCTAGTCACCGTTAGAGGGGTGGATGTTACCACGAAGGCACACCTACGCCACGAAGGATCACCCTATTCTCCCTTTGAGACAACACCACGGAGGCGTTTCTCAACCACTAGTGGTAGACCTTGGGGTGGTCTCCAAACCCTCACAAACTTTTCTGAGGGTAATCACAAAGTTTGATTCCTCTCCAAATGACTCCTACCGCCTAGGAGTCTCCAACCTCCAAGAGTAACAAGAACGATGGGAAAAAGCTCAAAATTTGCTCAAGTCACGAATTCCTTTGGTGCAAAGAAGGGGAAGGAGTGGATCTATCACTTGATTGGAGAACTTCTATCAAATGCTCCTAGAACACTTGGGAATCTAGGATTTAGTGTGGATGAATGAGAGAGAGAGTGAGGAGTGTTCTTGAGAGGCTCAAAGTGAATGGTCAACCTTATCCCGTGGAAGGGAAAGGTATATATATAGGTGGTGGGAAGAAGTGACCGTTTGGGGGTACAGGATGGCCGGACGTCCGGAGAACGTCGGACGTCCGGAGGCACAAATAGGTCCGGACGTCCGACAGCCATCGGACGACCGGCCGCTGTGAAAAGTGTGACCCACAACCCAGTGTACAGGATACGGACGTCCGAGCTGGGCCTGACATCCGTAAAAACGCTTCTGTTGTGAAAGTGTCGGACGTCCGGAGGGTTCCGGACATCCGTAGAAATGTTTCTGTTGTGGAGGTTTCGGACGTCCGGAGGGTTCTGAACATCCGTATAAATGCTTCTGTTGTGGAAGTGTCAGACGTCCGGAAGTGGCCGGACGTCAGGGCAATCAGGAAGGACCAGATGTCCGTAGAACACCGGACGTCCGAAGGCAAGGTATAGAGATAGTAGCTTTTGAGCACGTTTTTCACTAGATCCATCGATCCCCTCTTAATAGGGTGGGATCCCTATACTCAAGAACAAACCATAAATGAAGTCAACATCTTGTATCTTCATTCTTGAGTTATATGCTTTTTGTCCCTAGTCATGATCCATGCACATGGTCTTTGGAAGATAATCCTGAGATATACTTGATAAACATGATTAGTCCCGAGCATATGTGTTGTCATCAACATCAAAATATGATTAAGGGCATGATGGCACTTTCAGCAACAGCTTTCGAGGGTAGAGTATTCAACCCAAATTTATTGATTCAAAACAAGGGGAGCCAAAGAATATTCTTGAGTATTAGCAGTTGAGTTGTCAATTCAACCACACCTGGATAACTTAGTATCTGCAGCAAAGTGTTTAGTAGCAAAAGTGGTATGATAGTAATGGTAACAGTAGCAACAATAAAGATAAATGTTTTTGGGTTTTTGTAGTAGTTGTAACAGTAGCAACGGAAAAGTAAATAAGCGAAGAACAATATATGAAAAGCTTGTAGGCAATGGATCAGTGCTGGATAATTATGCCGCATGCGATTCCTCATGCAATAGTTGTAACATAGGGTGATACAGAACTAGCTCCAATTCATCAATGTAATGTAGGCATGTATTCCATAAATAGTCATACGTGCTTATGGAAAAGAACTTGCATGACATCTTTTGTCCTACCCTCCCGTTGCAGTGGGGTCCTAGTGGAAACTAAGGGATATAAAGGCCTCCTTTTAATAGAGAACTGGACCAAAGCATTAACACATAGTGAATACATGAACTCCTCAAACTACGGTCATCACCGAGAAGTATCCCGATTATTGTCACTTCGGGGTTGTCGGATCATAACACATAATAGGTGACTATAGACTTGCAAGATAGGATCAAGAACACACATATATTGATGAAACAATAATAGGTTAAGATCTGAAATCATGGCACTCGGGCACTAGTGACAAGCATTAAGCATAGCAAAGTCATAGCAACATCAATCTCAGAACATAGTGGATACTAGGGATCAAACCCTAACAAAACTAACTTGATTACATGGTAAATCTCATCCAACCCATCACCGTCCAGCAAGCCTACGATAAAATTACTCACGCACGGCGGTGAGCATCATGAAATTGGTGATGGAGGATGGTTGATGATGACGACGGCGATGAATCCCCCTCTCCGGAGCCCCGAACTGACTCCAGATTAGCCCTCCCGAGAGAGATTTGGGCTTGGCGGCGGCTCCGTGTCATAAAATGTGATGAAACGTTCTCTCTCATTTTTTTTCTCCGCGAGACGGTATATATGGAGTTGGAGTTGAGGTCGGAGGAGCTCCGGTGGCCCACGAGATAGGGGGGCGCGCCCTAGGGGGGCGCCCCCCTGTCTTGTGGACAGGCGTTGGGCCCCCTGGCCCTGATTCTTTCGCCAAAAATTCTTATTAATTCTGAAAAGTCCCTCCGTGGATTTGCAGGTCATTCCGAGAACTTTTCTTTTCTACACATAAAACAACGTCATGGTAGTTCTGCTGAAAACAACGTCAGTCCGGGTTAGTTTCATTCAAATCATGCAAGTTAGAGTCCAAAACAAGGGCAAAAGTGTTTGGAAAAGTAGATACGTTGGAGACGTATCAGGACCCAGATGACTTTTGGTTGGCATTGGCGTCGTGTATCCTTTGAAGTCTTGCATTCCAAACTTCTTCAGGCAATCTTTGAGATATTTTTCTTGAGAAATGAAGATACCGTTGCTTTGCTGACGGATTTGGAAACCCAGAAAGAACTTTAGTTCACCCATCATGGACATATGATATTGCTCTTGCATCATATGACCAAACTCATCACTGTATTTCTTGTTGGTGATGCCGAAGATAATGTCATCCACATATATTTGGCACACAAACAATTCACTGTCATAAGTCTTCGTGAAGAGGGTAGGATCCAGTGAACCAGGTTGAAGCCTTTGCTCTTCAGGAAGTCTTTGAGCGTATCATACCAAGCGCGAGGGGCTTGTTTGAGGCCATACAGTGCCTTGTTGAGCTTGTACACCATATCAGGATGTTTTGGATCTTCAAAGCCAGGAGGTTGTGCAACATATACTTCTTCTTCTATCTTTCCATTGAGAAAAGCACTCTTCACATCCATTTGATAAAGGAGAATATTGTGATGATTTGCATAGGCTAGCAGTATGCGAATGGCTTCAAGCCTTGCCACAGGAGCAAAAGTTTCATCAAAGTCAATCCCTTCCACTTGAGTGTAGCCTTGAGCAACTAGACGAGCTTTGTTTCTGACCACTTGACCATGTTCATCTTGCTTGTTGCGATATATCCATTTGGTGCCAATGATATTGTGCTTCCGAGGATCAGGACGCTTGACCAGTTCCCACACATTGTTCAACTCAAACTATTGAAGCTCTTCTTGCATTGCTTGAATCCATTTAGGTTCCATAAAGGCTTCGGTGACTTTATTGGGTTCTGATATTGAGACGAATGCAAGTGTCCACGGAAATTGGTAAGTTATGTTGCTCTTTGTGTGGCTCTTGAATGAGTGAGTGGACCAGGTGCATTGAGGCTATCGATCATCTTCTCAATCTGTACTTCATTTGCAACACGAGGGTAAGCAGGACGAAGATTCTGTTCATTCTGATCAATGTCATCATTTGTAGGATTATCTTCAGGCTGAGCATTGTCTTTAGGTTGATTAGGTGCAGAAATGGTTGGTTTTTCTTCAGCCTGATTCTCAGAGGGTATGATTTTGCCAGTTCCCATTTGCTTGATTGACTCGCTAGGGGATAAATCATCTAGCACATTTGGCAGGTGCTCTCTTTGCGAGCCGTTAGTCTCATCGAACCGCACATCCACAGTTTCAACCACTTTATAGTGAAACAGCTTGAAGACTCTGTAGGAGTGCGAATCCTTTCCGTAACCAAGCATAAAACCTTCATGTGCTTTCGGTGCAAATTTTGAATTGTGATGAGGATCCTTGATCCAGCACCTAGCACCAAATACTCTGAAGTAGCTTACATTGGGTTTCTTACCAGTTAGGAGCTCATAGGATGTTTTCTTCAGAAGCTTGTGAAGATAAACGCGGTTGATGGTGTGACAAGCAGTATCAACGGCTTCAGGTCAGAACTTCCGTGGAGTCTTGTACTCATCAAGCATCGTTCGGGCCATCTCAATAAGAGTTTTGTTCTTGCGCTCGGTGATGCCATTCTGCTGAGGTGTGTATGGAGCAGAGAACTCATGAGTGATACCCATGGTATCCAGGTAGAGGTCGAGGCCGGTGTTCTTGAACTTAGTGCCGTTGTCGCTTCTGATGTGCTTGATCTTGACACCGTAGTTCATCATGGCACGGTTGGCAAAGCGTCTGAAGACATCCTGCACTTCAGTCTTGTAGAGGATTATATGCACCCAAGTGTTTCGCGAGTAATCATCAACAATGACGAAGCCATAGAGTCAAGCAGTAGCATTGAGAGTGGAATAGTGAGTAGGGCCAAATAAGTCCATGTGCAGCAGCGCGAAGGGTTGAGACGTGGTCATGATTGTCTTCGAGAGATGCTTGGCTCTTGTCATCTTCCCGGCTTCGTAGGCGCCACACAAATGATCCTTCTTGAACTTGATGCCTTCGATGCCCACAACATGCTTCTTCTTCACGAGAGTGTGCAAGTTCCTCATGCCAGCATGTCCTTGCCTTCGATGCCAAAGCCAGCATTCTGAAGCTTTTGCTAGAAGACATACGACCATCTGTGGACCTGCTGAGAAATCTACCATATACAAATCACCTTTTCGATATCCTTCAAAGACTAGAGACTTGTTAGATTCCATCAGTAAAAGGCAGCGATATTTTCCAAATAGCACAATCATGTTTAAGTCACAAAGCATTGAGATAGACATTACGTTGAAACCAAGGGATTCAACAAGCATCACTTTATCCATGTGCTGATCCCTTGATATTGCAACTCTACCTAGACCCAATACCTTGCTTTTACCAGTGTCACCAAATGTGATGTGGCTTTTGTCTGAAGGACACGGCGTTGAATCCATCAGAAGACTTCGATCGCCAGTCATGTGATTAGTGCATCCACTGTCCATAATCCATTCTGAAGCATGAGGTGTCGTAGCCTACAGTGCAGTTTGGGGGATAGGCTTCACCAAGCGAGTTGTGAAGCAGAAACATTTAACGAGCAAGTGGAACATGGAAATTCAGGTCTTGGTTAGGATAGACAGGATGAGTATCAAGAAAATCTAGAATGGAATACATAGTAAGACTATTTAGGCATTTTATCTTGCGCCCAACAAGATTTTTAAGGTCTCTAGCGTTAGCTTCGGATGCTTTTGGTTTCCAATTGGAGACCTTCCCTACAAAAGAGAGTTAAGTTTTCTTAACCACCCACATCTTCAGGGGTGGCTTAGAAACAATGAGTCTAAGTGCAGCATCTGAGAATTTTGGCTTTTGAGCCCTAGTAAATAGCCTTGCAGGGGGTGAATAATACTCATATGAATAAGCAGAAAAGTTCTTGGTTCCATGAACATAGCGGTTTAATGAAACACGCTCATATTCATGGGTCTGAGTATGATTTTCCTGCAAAACATTGACATTAGGGTGACTCAGATGAGTCCTTGGTCTGTATGAAGCTTTTGGAACGTATGACGCCTTTGGTAGGGGGTTTGTATTCCACAGGTGGTGTCGTGATGACATTCACAGGAAGATTCTCAAGGCAACTCTTGGGTACCCATATCTTCTTCATAGGTGACCCATTCCTGCAGTTAGTACCAATATACCTGGCAAACACTTTGCCATTCTGATTCTTAAACAATTTATAGTTTGCATCAAAGGATTCATCAATGATAATAGGGTTAGCGCAAGTGAAACCAGATAATGTGGATGGATCTGCTGGAGGTTCCTTTGCAGCAACCCAGGTAGTTTTGGGGTACTGCTCAGGCTTTCAGTACGACCCATCAACATTCATTTTCCTATCGAACCCAACACCCTCTTTTCTAGGGTTTCAGTTCAGAATCTTCTTTTTGAGGACATCACATAATGTATGATGCCCTTTGAGGCTTTTGTACATCCCTATCTCAAGCAGTGTCTTCAAGCTGGCATTCTCATCAGCAATAGTGGTGGTATCCTCAATAGAGGGGTTACTTACCACATCAGCAGTTGAAGGTATTGCAATAGGAGTAGCAGTAGAACATTCAGCAACAGAGGCAGCGTTATCACGCTCAATGCATATTAGACATGGTGGTTCAAATCCTTCCTGAGCGGGACTGATCTGTTGAGTGCGAAGTGACTCGTTCTTTTTTTCAAGATCTTCATGATCTGATCTCAATTTCTCAAGTTCCTGCTTCCTTTGGAGATAATCGTAGGAAAGCTTTTCATGAGATGTTGAGAGGGTATCATGATGACCTTCAAGTTCTTGGTACTTAACATTGAAGATTTTTTATGTCTTCAATTAAGGACTGAGTCTCAGTCATTTCTGCGTCCAATAGGTCATCGCTTTTGTCTAACAGTTTTTGAATATGTTCCATGGTATTCTGCTGTTCAGTTGCAATTTTAGCAAGTTTTCTGTAGCTGGGTTTGGAATCACCATCAGAGTCATCTTCACTTGATGTTTGAAAGTAAGCATCACGAGAGTTTACCTTGGCACCACGTGCCATGAAGCAGTAGGTGGGAGTTGAGTCGTTCTCGTCATTAGTGTTGGTGACGGATTCATTGTCTTCAGTGTTGAAGATGGACCTGGCGACGTAGGCTGTAGCTAGAGCCATACTTGCGACACCAGAGTCAGACTCCTACTCAGACTCCACCACTTCCTCCTCAGAAGCAGACTCCTCCTCTGAATCCATTTCCTTGCCAACAAAAGCACGTGCTTTGCGTGACAAGCTCATCTTGTGTGATGAAGACTTAGAGGAAGATTTGGAAGAAGACTTTGAGGATTTCTTCTTCTTCTTGTCATCAGAATCATATTCTTTGATCTTCTTTTTCTTCTTCTCATTGTCCCACTGTGGACATTCAGAGATGTAGTGGCTAGGTTTCTTGCACTTGTGACAGGTTCTTTTCTTGTTGTCATAGGTGGAAGCTTCATCGTCCTTGAGCTGGATCGTGAAGACTTTCTGAAGTTTTTCTTCCTTGTGAATCTCTGGAACTTCTTCACAAGCATAGCAAGCTCCTTTCCAATGTCTTCAGGAACATCAGAATTGCAGTCAGATTCTTCTCCAGACGAGGAAGCCGCAGCCTTTGCCTTCAAGGCATGAGTTCGGCCGTAGTTGGGGCCATAGATATCTCGTTTCTCACATAGCTGGTACTCATGTGTGTTGAGCCTCTCGAGTATGTCAGACGGATCGAGTGTCTTGAAATCAAGGCGTTCTTGTATCATCAGGGCTAAGGTGTCAAATGAGCTGTCAAGAGATCTCAGCAGTGTCTTCACAATTTCATGCTTTGTAATGTCAGTTGCACCGAGTGCACTGAGCTCATTGGTAATATCGGTGAGGCGATCAAACGTGAGCTGGACGTTCTCGTTGTCGTGTCTTTTGAAGCGGTTGAAGAGGTTGCGAAGAGTACTGATTCGTTGATCACGCTATGTTGAGACGCCTTCATTGACCTTGGAGAGCCAGTCCCAGACTAGCTTCGACGTTTCCAGAGCGCTCACATGGCCATACTGCCCTTTGATCAGATGACCACAGATGATGTTCTTGGCGGTAGAGTCCAGTTGAATGAACTTCTCCACATCAGCGGGGGTGACACCTTCACCAGTCTTGGGAACGCCATTCTTGACGACATACCACAGATCGACATCAATGGCTTCAAGATGCATGCGCATCCTATTCTTCCTGTAGGGATATTCAGTGCCATCAAAGATGGGACACGCAGCAGAGACCTTGATTATCCTTGTAGTCGACATAGCTAAAATTCCAGGTGGTTAAATCGAATCACATAGAACAAGGGAGTACCTTGCTCTGATACCAATTGAAAGTACTAGTTATCGACTAGAGGGGGGATGAATAGGCTATTTTTATGAAAGTCTTCAAAAAATGGGAGTTTCGAAGACAAACAGGAGAAACAACACTATTCGTATGCAGCGGAAGGTAGACTACACTAGACAAGCCATAGTCAAGTATTCAATGAAGTGAAAGCACGAAGACTATTAGTAGCTAGGTAGTAAGGATCAGGGTGGAAGATAGTATGAAGCCAATCAAGACAAGTAGTCAAACTGTGAAGTCAAACAGATTATGCAATCAGGCAAAGACTTCACGAAGACAAACGATAAGTAAAGAGAAGTGAGAGATAGAACCAGTAGCTTCAGGGAGACAGTGGTTTGTTCGACCAGTTCCAGTTGTTGTGACAATTGTACGTCTGGTTAGGGAGGCTAAGATTCAACTCAGAAGACCGCGTCTTCACCTTATTCCCCTTGAGCTAAGGACACCTAGTCCCCGCCCAATCACTCAGGTAAGTCTTCAAGGTAGACTTCCAAACCTTCACAGACTTCGTTCACCGGCAATCCACAATGACTCTTGGATGCTCAGAACGTGACACCTAACCGGCTGGAGGGTTCACAGTCCTCAAGTGTAACAAGTCTTCAGATCACGCGGACAGAAAGACTTCAGTGATGACAAACACACTCTGGGCTCTGGGTGGTTTGGGCTTTATACTCGCAAGGATTCTCTCTCAAAAGCTTCGGAGGTGGGTTGCTCTCAAACGACAAAAGCCGTATCTAACTCTGAGCAGCCACCAATTTATGGTGTAGGGGGTGGGATATTTATAGCCACAGGGCAACCCGACCAGATTTGTCCGAAATGACCCTAGGTCACTAAGGAACTGACACGTGTCGCAACGGTCAGATTTCAAACACACGCGGCAGCTTGACTTGGGCTACAAGTAAAGCTGACTTATCCGACTCTGGATAAGATTTGCTCTCATTGTCTTCGCTCGAAGACATAGGATTTGTTTGAGCATCACTTTAGTCACTCTGACTTTGTTCACTGGGACCCCACTTAATAGTGTGGTGGTTCCTATGACTCAACAAAGAAGAAAAGTAAACAACGAAACAACTAAGTCTTCGCGTTCCATAGTCTTCACTCAATGTCTTCTCATGTCATAGTCTTCAATGTGAATATCTTCACACACCACAGTTGTCTTCAATGTCTTCACACATTTTTAGGGGTCATCTCCGGTAGGAAAACTGAGTCAATGAGGGACTACTACCTGTGTTATCCTACAATTCTCACAAACACATTAGTCCCTCAACCAGGTTTGTCGTCAATACTCCAAAACCAACTAGGGGTGGCACTAGATGCACTTACATTTTGTACAAAATACCTATTCGACGGCGACGTCTGCGCCAGCTGGGAAACAACAGGGTGGTGAAGGTGGCCGGTGACGGCGGGCATTGCCTGCGGGCGTTGTCGGCAAGCGGGGAACGAGCAGTGTGGGCGGCTGCGGCGGACGACGCTGATTCAGGGCGGACGTCGAGAGTAGGGTTCAGATCGGGCGCATCATCGACACATGTGGGCAAAAAGTGCATGCACGACATGATTGGGCCCCGATGTCCGAGTTTGTCGGGAATATTCCCTCAGATAGCAACGGCTCGTGGAGATTTTTTTGGCGTTAGGCCCGCGCTGATCAGTTTGCAATCATTCCATGCGGCGGGATCTGACCGTCGGTCGCTCTTTACTCCCACACCACTAGACTTCGACGGCGTTGACTAGTTTATATACTTTTGTAATCTAATTTAAATAAGCGTCCGTTTTCAATATAATTTTATCTATCCGCCAAGCGAGCTCATTTTTTTCCATGTGCTACAATGACCATGCGCAGCATGCATGACAAATTTTGTCGTGTTTTGAGGTTGTATGGATTTTTTATGATTTTCCAGGCCAAAAACCCCTAAAATACTGCCCGGACGTGACGCAATGTGCGTTCATTGTCGGATTTCGTTTATTTTTGGCGTGGGGTACCGGGGTGGGGCCCCACACGCCCTGCCAAAAGTTGGGTAGATTTCGTGAAAACGCTTTGGTACTTCATGTGGAAGGCGGTGGTTTCGGTATGGAGGGAGTGGACCCTCAGTCGTGCGTCTCTCCTTCGCATCCGCCAAAGGAGCTCATTTTTTGTCCACGTGCTACAATGACAATGCGCAGCACGCCCAACAAATTTTGTCGCGTTTCGAGGCTGTAGGGATTTTCTAT
>NC_041385.1:16248933-16250411 GCF_002162155.2 Triticum dicoccoides
GGTGGTTTCGGTATGGAGGGAATGGACCCTTGGTCGTGCGTCTCTCCTTCGCATCTGCCAAAGGAGATCATTTCTTCTACATGCTACAAAGACCATGCGCAGCATGAACGACAAATTTTGTCACATTTCGAGGCTGTATGGATTTTCTATGATTTTTCGGGCCGAAAACCCCTAAAATACTGCCCGGACGTGATGCAATGTGCGTTCGTTGTCGGATTTCATTCATTTTTGGTGTGGGGTACCGGGGTGGGGCCCCACATGCCCTACCAAAAGTTGGGTAGATTCCGTGAAAGCGCTCGGGTACTTCATGTGGAAGGCGGTGGTTTTAGTATGGAGGGAATGGACCCTCGGTCGCGTGTATCTCGTTTGCATCTGCCAAAGGAGCTCATTTTTATTCGACATGCTACAATGACCATGTGCAGCATGCACGAAAACTTTTCTCGCGTTTTGAGGCTGTATGGATTTTCTATGATTTTCCGGGCCGAAAATCCACTAAAATACTGCCCGGACGAGACGCAACGTGCGTTCGTTGTCGGATTTCATTCATTTTTGGCATGGGGTACCGGGTGGGTCCCCACACATGCTGCTAAAAGTTGGGTTGATTTCGTGAAAGCGTTCGGGTACTTCATGTGGAAGGCGGTGGTTTCGGTATCGAGGGAATGGACCCTCAGTCATGCGTCTTTCCTTCGCATCCGTCAAAGGAGTTTATTTTTTCACGTGCTACAATGACCATGCGCAGCACGCACAACAAATTTTGTCGCGTTTCGAGGCTGTATGGATTTTCTATAATTACCGGGCCGAAAACCCGTAAAATACTGCCCGGACGTGCAAAACGTGTGTTCGTTGTCGGTTTTCGTTCATTTTGGCGTGGGGTACCGGGGTGTGGCCCCACACACCCTGCCAAAAGCTGGGTAGACTCCGTGAAAGCGCTCAGGTAATTCATGTGGAAGGCGGTGGTTTCGGTATGGAGGGAATGGACCCTCGGTCATGCGTCTCTTCTTCGCATCCGCCAAACGGGCTCATTTTTTCCATGTGCTATGACCATGCGCAGCACGCATGATAAATTTTGTCGCGTTTTGAGGCTGTATGGATTTTCTATTATTTTCCGGGACAAAAACCCCTAAAATACTATCCGGACGTAACGCAACGTGCGTTCGTTGTCGGATTTCATTTATTTTTGGCGTCAGGTACCGCGGTGGGGCCCCACACGCCCTGCCAAAAGTTGGGTAGATTCCGTGAAAGCGCTCGGGTACTTCATGTGGAAGGCGGTGGTTCCGATATGGAGGGAATGGACACACGGTCTTGCATCTCTCATTCGCATCCGTCAAAGGAGCTCATTTTTTTCCACGTGCTACAATGACCATGCACAGCACGCACGACAAATTTTGTCGCGTTTCGAGGCTGTGTGGATTTTCTATGATTTTCCGGGCCGAAAACCCCTAAAATACTGCACGGACGTGACACAACGTGCGTTCGTT
>NC_041385.1:16250915-16258924 GCF_002162155.2 Triticum dicoccoides
TCATTTTTGTCCATGTGCTACAATGACCATGCGCAGCACGCACGACAAATTTTGTCACGTTTCGGGGCTGTATGGATTTTCTATAATTTTCTGGGCCGAAAACCCCTAAAATACTGCCTGGACGTGACGCAACGTGCGTTCGTTGTCGGATTTCGTTCATTTTGACGTGAGGTACCAGGTTGGGGCCCCACACGCCCTGCCAAAAGTTGGGTAGATTCCGTGAAAGCGCTCGGGTACTTCATGTGGAAGGCGGTGGTTTCGGTATGGAGGGAATGGACACTCGGTCATGCGTCTCTCATTCGCATCCGCCAAAGGAGCTCATTTTTTCATATGTGCTACAATGACCATGCGCAGCACGCACGACAAAGTTAGTCGCGTTTCGAGGCTGTATGCATTTTTCTATGATTTTTCGGACCGGAAACCCCTAAAATACTAGCCCGAACATGACGCAAAACGTGCATTCATTGTCGGATTTCGTTCATTTTTGGCGTGGGGTACCGGGATGGGGCCCCACACGCCCAGCCAAAAGTTGGGTAGATTTCGTGAAAGCGCTCGGCTGCTTCCTGTGGAAGGCGGTGGTTTCGGTATGGAGGGAATGGACACTCGGTCGTGTGTCTCTCATTCTCATCCGCGAAAGAGGCATATTTTTTCCACGTGTTACAATGACCATGCGTAGCACGCACGACAAATTTTGTCGCGTTTCGAGGCTTTTTGGATTTGCTACGAATTTTCGGGACGAAAACCCTAAAATACTGCCCGGACATGACGCAACGTGCGTTTGTTGTCGGATTTTGTTCATTTTAGGTGTGGGGTACTTGGATGGGTCTCCACACGCACTGGAAAAAGTTGGGTGCACTCCGCGAAACCGCTGGCAAAAGTTGTGTTCGTTGTCGGATTTTGTTTATTTTTGATGTGGGATCCCCGGGTGAGTCCGCACACGCCATGCCAAATGTTGTATTGGTGTGTGCCATTCGCATGCTTTCATCGTTGCTAAATATTTATTTCCGGACCGACGACTTTTTTCTTGCTATTAAAAATATTTTTTCGTAATTTTAAATATATTCTCATTCTCGGTATTATCATACTAAACCAACAATATCTTACACATAACAAATAACAAACATTCAAACAAACTAACTTTTTTCATTCTAATTTCATTGAACATAGATATATTTTACATACTTCATCCAAACTTAAACGACTTCATTTAAACTTAAACGACTTCATCCAAAAGTAAATGAGTTCATCGAAACATAAACGAGTTCATACATAGTTCATACTTAGAACGACTAAAAAACTACTCCTCGTCCTCGTCGTCCCTACCCAGGAGATCAATGACGTCCTGGCCGTCACCGCCGTCGTCGTCGTCGTCGCTCACCCAGGCTAAGCGGTCCCATTCGATGTCGTCCTCGTCCTCGTCCGGGGCCTCCACCTCCGGGGCCTCCGCCGAGGCACCACAGGCGGAATCGTCGTCGCCGCCTGGATTGCTGCCACCTGCTCGTCGGCCTCCCTCGCAGCAGTCGCCACCGCCGCTGCCACCGCAGACGCCCGCAGTGCAACGAGGTATCCCAGAGTATTTTTGGGATCGCCATCCTCCCGAAAAACAACCTGCTCCGGCGGGGCGGCGGGATCGGCTAGCGCCGACGCAGGTGGTGTAGGGGCCCGACGGCTGCGAGCATCTCGACACCTGCGGGGAGGCGCGGGAAGGGCAAGAAGGTGGCGCCGGTCGCCTGTGAGGTCTGGTGCGACGCCGGACTCCGCCAGCCAGAACGCGCCGATGACAGCGTCATACTCCTTGCCATCCCGAAACGCGTGCGTGCCGAGGATCTTGCAGCAACCGAAGGCGTGCGTCCGCTTCTCCTCCGGGGTCGCGCCGGGCCCGCGCATTGGGTAGCCGTCTTTGTCGATCTTCCAGTCGTGCGGAAGGTGGCAACCCGGCGGCACGAGGAGCCCGTACCGGAACAGCTCCTCCGTCTCCGGCGTGCCCAGGCTAGACGGCCACGCACTCGGGCCATCGTCGCCGACGGTGCCGGAGCTGCTACGGCGGTGGAAAGCCATGTCATCGGCGGGCTTTTCGGAGGTGGACGTGAGGAGGGTGGGGGGGAAGAAGTGGTGCAAGCAGCGACGGGCGGACAGAGTGCTTTTTATAGGCGGGCAAAGGGAAGTGGAACTGGCAGCACGCGTCGCGACAGGGGAGTGGGGGTGGGTGGATGGCGTTAATGCCAACGGGAGGCGACGGGACTGGGCGGCGGGTGGCAGTTGAGGGGAGGGACGGGGCGGCAGTCGAGGGCGGCGGGGTGGCAGTCGAGGGCGGCGGCGCGGCAGTCGAGGGGATAGATGGGACAGGGCGGTGGGGCGCTTGTCGACGGGACGGGGTGTCGGGGCCTAGTCCACACGCCATGACGTGTTTCCACCATTAGACGCGCCGCAATTGACCAACCGACGCATATTGACCACCGACGCACTTTGACCACCGACACGTGTACATGTACGTATCCCCAGCGGGGGTGGGGGCGGGGCTAGCTGGAGGGGGAATGACCATCCTGCCCTTGTTTAAGTTTATGCGAAGGGGTATAGGACGATCTGGACCGTTGATGTATCTAGGGGTTGTACCCAAAAAAAAGTGAAAAATGATACCCCAAAAGAGGAGAAACAAAAAAAATCCTAAGAAAAAACTGCTCCAAGACCAAAAGCGCACATCTCACGCCATGTGGCGGCGTAGAAATGCGCCACACAGCAGCGCTAGAGGCTCAGTGCAGGAAAAGTGTCCACTGCGGCCTCGCTTCGTTTTGGATACCCCTGAGAGGGTGTTTGGTTAGAGGGACTTATTGGTGTAGGGACTTTAAAAAGTCCCGTTAAGTCCCATCTAAACCAAACAGAAGGGACTTATAGGGACTTAAAGTGGGCATTTGGGACTTATAAATAAGACTCTCAAGGAAAGTCTTATAGGGACTTATAGTTGTAATATGGTCATTTAGTCCATGTTAAGTCCCAGGAACCAAACAGGTAGGGACTTTTTGGGGACTTATAACTTATAAGTTGGGACTAAAAAAAGTCCTAAGACTTATGAACCAAATAGGGCCTGAATTAGTGGCTCCTGGGTTGTGTGACTTGTTTTGGCTAGGTGCAATATGCGCAGGTGTTCCACAACAGACAAAAGACACATTTTGCACAAATGTACACTTGTTACAAAATGATAGGATACGAATTCCGTCCAAATGAAAAACAAAGTACACTTACACACATGCAATGATCTAAAAACACATGAACAATAGTATTATTGTTCAGTTATTCAGACAGGGACACGTATGGAGATAGAACGGGCCAGACCTGTGCAGTTACTTGATGGGCAGAGGCTCACCGTTCCACTCCTTGAGGCACTCGAGCATGGGGTCGATGAGCTTGCCCTGGCTGATCCCCACGAACACCTTGTCACACTCTTCGCCGGGCGCGAGAAGCTTCTCCCCAGTCAGAAACACACAACCGAGTTCCTCGCGAACAAATTGGTAGAGCGGGAATGACCTGCTCCCCTTGATCATGTTTGGGATGGGTGCGGTGCCCTTCTCCACGGCGACGCGTGCGGCCTCGATCTCCCGTGGCAGTGCTGATCCCAGCTCCTCCTCCCACTTACTAATCTTGGACAACACCTCCTCGTCGTTACCCCTGCTGGACAGAGCATGCTCGAGGAGCACGCTGCGTAGCTTGTGCATTAGGGGGTAGTTGGTGCTGCAGGGGTCGTCGGCGTAGCTGAACACGTCCACGCGGTCGGTGGCCGCCATGAGAATCTCCTCGATGCTGGGGGCGTTGAGCACCTTCTTGGCAACTTCTGCCATACATCTGTTGACGTTGATCTTGATGTTCCTCTCGAGGTGGCGGAGGTCGACGGCCTGGCAAAGCGCCACCATGTATGTGGAGGACATGAGTTTCAGCATGTCCACCGCTTCTGCAGTCTTCCTGGCCGAGATAAGGCCGAGCGAGTTCACCCCCTGGTTGTGTTGCTCCGCGCTCTGGACATGGGTGGTCACTGGGTTGGCAAGGTATTGGAGCTCAGAGCAGTAGGAGGCCATGGCAATCTCGATGCCTTTGAGACCATAGTCCAAGCTTGGGTTGCGACTGCCAGCCAGGTTTGACGTTAGCCCATTGTTGTAGAACTCATTCACAAGTTCTGAGAACTGCGCGAACATGAGTTTACCAATGTTAGCAATGGCAAGACGAGTATTGTCCATGGACACACCGATGGGTGTTCCCTGGAAATTACCACAATGGAGGGCTTTGCCACGTTTGACGTCGATGACCGGGTTGTCATTGACAGAGTTCACCTCACGCTCGATAGACTTGGTAGCTGCCCGAATGACCTCAATCTGCGGACCAAGCCACTGAGGCGCGGTACGGAGTGCATACCTGTCCTGCTTTGGCTTGAGGAGTGGGTCCATAGCATTCACCATCTTGGCATGGACCATGAATGAGCTACCAACCAGGATGTGCTCCATGATAGCCGCAGCCTCGATCGAGCCAGGGTGATGTTTAAGCTTGTGGATTAGGTGGTCGGTGTACTCCAGTTTGCCGTACATTACCTCACAAAACATCGCGGCCAAAATCTCAGATAGGACAGCCAGGACGTTGCAGTCAAACAACACCATGGCTGCGAGGGCAGAACCCACCGCCGTGCCATTTACAATTGCAAGCCCCTCCTTGGGGTTCAGCTTGAAGAAGCCACCATCTATCCCGGCGATCTTCAGTGCCTCGGCGGCATTCACCATCCTACCGTCATTGGTAACTGCCTGCGCGTTGGGGCGTCCGGTAAGGACACCGGCGATGTAAGCAAGCGGGACAACGTCGCCGCTCGCGGTGATGCTGCCTCGGAGGGGAATCCTGGGGTGTACTCCTTTGTTGATGAGCTTTGTGATGGCCTCGAGGATCTCGAAACGGATGCCAGAATAGCCTTGGAGGAGGGTGTTGATGCGAACGAGCATGGACGCGCGTGTAACCTCTGATGGCAGCTCGTGGTTGCTTCCAATGCCAAATATACCAGCAATGAGATGCCTGCAAGGAAGAATATGGTCAATGCCGGCCGGGCAACAGACTAGTTTAAGTCCTGCAAATTTATTTGTTACACATAAATCTGGAGTTTTGGTACACATGGACCTACTTTTTATAATTTGGAAGAACGTTTCATCAAATTTAGCCTTGTCATTTTTCATAAAAAAAAAACATGACTGCTACAATGTGTATGACATCCGTAAATTGTTCCGCTTTATAACGTTTGCAAGGCTCGTATATTATAATGTCCTTTTACAAAAAATTACATGGATAAGTTTCAATATATCCATGTACAACTGTTCTGGAATATGTTAGAGCATAAAAATACGAATTAGGGTTCGTATGGACCTAGGATCATTCTGTGATTTTCCATAAGTGGTGATTTAGAGCCTATGCTCATCTGCTCCCGCATGTGAACAGTAAATTCAAAACAAATAGCAAACAAACTAAAAAACATATAAAACAATTTGGCATCAAAGATGCTCGAGTGCTCTAGGTGCATGCAAACTTTTTGTGGTGAAATGACATCTAGGAGCTCTCTAGAAAAACGAAATAAATTTTGGATGTCAAAGAAACTTTGAAAAATGTCAATGTTGAGACCTGTTTTTTTTTTGGCTGAGAGTTCCCGTTGACAATGAAATTTTACAAGCACCAAGCGTGCTTCAGCATCTTAACATTTTTTGCTATTTTTATGAATTTAATGTGCATCAGGAGTAGATGAGCCTGGGCTTAGTAATGGATTGCCGCTACATGTTGTCCAACTATGCTCAACAGAAATATCAATTTGACTGTGCTGGCATACTGTTTACCTTATTAGATACTTCCTTCTAATTCTAACCGTACTAATATTAGTGACTACATGTTGCCCAACTATGATAATACTCTATCTGGTTTATGATGTAACACATATTAGTTTTGTTTAAGTCAAACTTTACAAATTTTGACCAGTTTGTACAAAAAAAGAATATCAGCATATATAATACCAAATCAATGCCATTATGTTCATCATGGAATATATTTTCATATCATATATATTTGGTATTGAAAGTGTTCACATTATTATCTACAAATTTGATCACGTTTTATATAATTTGACTTGTGACAAATCAAGTATGAACTATGTATAATAGAGCAGAGGTATATTACTCGAAAGTATATCTTCTGCAACAACAAACAAACTGAATTGGTTTATAGGGAATAGAAGACACATGAGCTCCATGCATGGTTTGAATCTTGCCCTCTGCTTGTTATTTAACTACATCACCTAGTGCGAGATAGTAAAGAAGTACATATGGCAATAAAAAGTGTGGCTATGCATGTCTACTCAAAGTAAAATATCTCATACATGTGTATATTACATCTCAAATTATGATTTTACTTAATTCATCATACCACATTATGCGGATGCAGAAGAAAAATACCATGTGATGTACACATAACCCACATAAATACTTAACAGCATATATAGAATTTTTTTGGGGTCATGTGATGTAATTAATAAGTAACATCATTTGTTCTACTGCTAGAACACACACACACACACACACACACACACACACACACACACACACACACAAAAACCACCTCCTTGGGGCCAAACAAAGATTAAAATACACATATATAACATTAATTTGAGCTGATAGACCTTTTGCTTATTTGAACTTAAATTATTTTCTTATACGGGGAAGTAAAAATTCCGTATTAGCCCTACACAATCATTAATGACCTCTCATATGATCTTATCTCAGCGAGAGCTAATAATAATATTAGCCATCACACAAAGACAATCTAACGACTCTTTTTGATTTAGGACGGCAGAGCTCTATCTTTTGTGTGTGTGGACGTATAAACCTCTTGTGCTCCACTAAATTAAATTAAATTAGCAGGCACACGCCGTCAAAAAAGAAATAATAGCATGCATACCCTGCCCGCCTAGGCAGAGGAACCAATCCACACGACGTTGAGATGTCGAGATGCAAAATTTTGTAGGAGGTGACTTGTACCTGACGAGCTCAACTTGGAGGCCTTGCCCGTCCTTGGTGCGACGGTGGGAGGTGCCGCCGAAGCCTGTGGTGACGCCGTAGATGTCGCCGCCGTTGGCCACGGAGTCCAGGATCCACTCGCTGCAGGCCTTGACGCGGGGACGCGCCTCGTCGGCGAGCTCCACGATGACGTTCGAACCATCCTTTGCCAGGGCGACGGCAGCCACCTGGCCGACGCTGAGGCCGGCGCCCACGATCCTGACAACAGGCTGGCGGAAGTGCGCCACCATGCGCTTGACCTCGTCGAGGTGGCTGCCGGTGAGCTCGGCCGCCGCAGCGCCCCAGGAAAGCGGGTCCTTCTCGGCGAAGAGTCCGTTGCTCGCCATTGCTACGTTGGAAGGACAATGATGGTTTTGATTGATTGAGGATAGAGGATGATGAACCGAGCTCTTGTCTTGGAGGGAACAATGGCAGATGTGATGCTTAAATAATGGTAGGATGGGGTGAGGTACGTCACCGTGCACGCACCTTCAGGTGGTGGACGCCATGTGGTTGCCGCCGGACTAATTCTCTAAGAGCTATATGCTGAACATTACTTCCTAAATCTAGACTAAATGCTTTTCAGATTCTGGTCTCTTGTCTTAGTTTAGTTACATGCATAGTGGGTTTCACTTTGCATGGTTTTGGCAGGGCCTTGTTGGAGTCTCGGAGCAAACCAGAGATTTAAGCACCCATGCATGTCACTTGGCGAGTTTGACCACGTCAACATTAAAAAATTGTTTACTTGGCGAGTTTGACCACGTCGACGTTGTGGCTGGCCTGCTGTAGCAGAATACTATAGTGGTTTTTGTTTCGTTTCACAAGACAAAAAAATCAATGCAATCGATCATGCTCATGGCACTACTACAGGGTGTGTCATTATTAACCGGTCTGTAGCTCAGGTTTGTATCCGTTCTTGACGTTGCTCTTATATGATTCTGATACGTC
>NC_041385.1:16259050-16260105 GCF_002162155.2 Triticum dicoccoides
CTCGGGTCAGTGATAACTGACCGGGTGGTGACCAGTCAGTAATATCCCTTTTCAGTAGAATATAAAAACTGTATCTCACCAACCAGCCGGATTTGTGTCCGGTCAAAGAGTAAACTTTCAATCATAATGAAAACATCCATCAGAGTACAACAAATGATCGAGTAATAAACTGTGTTAAGCTTCATGCACTAGCCAACGCAACCAAACGTTCAAACTGAACTCAGAGGTATGGCTCAAGAGGCTCATACGTGGACACAAAGGGGGGCAGCAACAATTTTTAAATAAATTGCAAAAGGCGGACTTGAACTCAAGACCTTAGCTTTGATACTATGTTAAGCTTCATGCACTAGCCAACACAACCAAAAGTTCGAACTGATGAAAAGGGCTAGGCAATCCACATATACACTTCAACAAACTGGAAGAATTAGTAACATTTAAAGTACCATGGTAGGACCGACCTCATGGTGGTGTACCCTTTTCTGAGCATGATATTGTTGATAAAGACAACAACCTAGGGATCTCTCTTGGTAGTAATGACAAAGAAACTGCAAAATCAATTAATGATCTCCTAGATTTAGAGACAAATAGAGCTGTGGATTTAATACGACATCTAGCAGTGGTAAAACCCATGAATGAAGCAGATATCAATGATCTTAGAGTAACTGCACTTCAGAGTCTCTATGAGGATTTGGTCCCCGCGGAGGGCTTAGAGGCGGAGGAGGAGGTTATGGTTCCAGAGGGGTATGTGGCCCCTTTGCAGCCAGAGGCCACTCCTGACACCGATGCTCATGTTCAAGAGATGAAGGATAAACCAAAAAAACCTGGAAGAGGAAGGTTTATCCTACACCGGCGGTGCGTCGGAGTGCGAGAGTTAACAAAAGAAAAAAAATGATGAAATATGAAAGGAATATTCTGGAATAGCAGAGGTCTAGCAGACTTGGTTAAAATGATATTCCTTAGCGATACATCGGTAGAACAAAAATTAGATTTTATGACTTTATTGGAGACGGGTAGAGATAATTTCACCTCCTAGTTTCTTAACACCATTTCAGGGG
>NC_041385.1:16260502-16293290 GCF_002162155.2 Triticum dicoccoides
TACTTGGGGTGAAGTGCGAAACTTTAGAGATATTGAATGTGGTCCACAGTGATTTTGCTGTTAAATTTTGTGTAAGTTCAAAAATTGGCGGTTTCTGCTGGGCTTTGGTGGTCGTATACGGTGCGGCACAACCAGAGCTTAAACCGGAATTCCTCGCAGATCTTGTGAGAATTTGTGGGGGTGAAAGGTTGCCAATTCTGGTGGGGGAGATTTCAATATCATTAGAAGACAAGAAGAAAAAAATAGTGACAACTTTGATGGAAGATGGTCATTCATGTTTAATATGATAACTGAAAGTTTCGATCTGAGGGAGATTGATCTCACTGGTAGGCAATTCATGTGGGCCAATTCTTTGCGAATTCCTACTTACGAGAAATTGGACAGGGTCCTCACTAATTTTGAGTGGGAACAAAAATTTCCGTTGGTTACGGTTCAGGCCCTATAGAGGGCCATCTCTGATCATACCCCACTACTGGTTGATTCCGGGGAAGCGACCCATGTGGGAAACAAAAATACCTTCTCTTTTGAATTAGGATGGTTTGAGAGGGAGGGCTTCATGGAGCTCATTGCGGCTGAATGGGCCAAAGACATGGGAGGTTCTTCTAGTGTGCAGAGATGGCAAAACAAAATTAGACACCTGCACCTGTTTTTGAGAGGCTGGGCCAAACATCAAAGTGGTATCTATAAAGTGGAAAAGGAAAGATTGACACAAATTATTAATGAACTTGATGTGAAAGTGGAATCCATACTTCTTAATTCTTCAGAGAGAGATATTAAGAATGAGGCTGAGAAGATGTTACAAGCCCTTATGAGAGAGGAAGAGATGAAATGGGCACTTAGAGCAAAGGTTTCTAAGATCGTCCAAGGGGATGGTAATACACAATTCTTTCACATGATAGCTAATTGGAAGCATAGGAAGAAAAATATAATACAGCTAGAACAAGATGAGGGTACAATTGTAGGACACGAGAACCTAAAACTATACATTTCCGAATACTATAAGAAACTTTTCGGAGCACCCGAAGAAAGTTTTGTTTCTCTTGATGAGAATGTGATGGGGGACATACAACAACTCAACTTAGAAGAGAATGAGGTGTTGTCTACTCCTTTCACTGAGAAAGAGGTGTTCGATGCTATAACGCAAATGAAGCATAATAAAATGCCTGGGCCAGATGGGTTCCCGGCAAAATTTTATCAAAAATGTTGGCATATCATAAAGAGTGATCTTAAGCCTACGTTCCATGATTTGTTCGAAGGCCACTTAAACTTATTTCACCTCAATTTTGGAACGATAACGTTGTTGCCAAAGAAGGTGGAAGCGGTTCGCATTGAGCAGTTTAGACCGATATGTCTTCTCGGTGTAAGCTTTAAGATCTTTACAAAGGTTGCCACGAATAGGTTGACACAGATAGCCCATTTGGTCATGCAACCCCCCCAAACTGCGTTCATGCCAGGACGACAAATCCTAGAAGGGGTGGTAGTCCGACATGAAACATTGCACGAAATCCATTCGAAGAAACTAGATGGGGTTGTCTTCAAAGTGGATTTTGAAAAAGCGTATGATAAGGTCAAATGGCCCTTCCTTCAACAAGCCTTACGTATGAAGGGGTTCAACGAAGCCTGGAGGTCTCAGGTGGATTCATTCATATAGAAAGGCAGTGTCAGAATAGAAGTCAATGACGACATAGGTCATTATTTCCAGACATGTAAGGGGTTACAACAGGGAGATTCCATGTCTCCTGTGCTGTTCAACATTGTAGAGGATATGTTGGCAGTACTTATTAGCCGGGCTAAAGAGAGTGTCCAAGTAGGAGGTCTTGTTCCCCATCTCGTAGAGGGGGGCATTTCTATCCTACAATACGAGGATGATATTGTTATTTTCATGGAACACGATCTTGCAAAAGCTAGGAATATGAAGCTTATTTTATGCCTTTTTGAGCAACTGTCTGGGATCAAAATCAACTTCAATAAAAGTGAATTGTTCTGCCTTGTGAGAGATAAAGAAGAACAAGACAATTACATA
This sequence comes from Triticum dicoccoides, assembly GCF_002162155.2. Taxonomy (NCBI): domain Eukaryota; kingdom Viridiplantae; phylum Streptophyta; class Magnoliopsida; order Poales; family Poaceae; genus Triticum; species Triticum dicoccoides. The sequence goes on from NC_041385.1 coordinate 16,262,526, forward strand.
AAAAAATTTGGTTGTGAAATGGGATCCTTACCTTTTAGTTATCTCAGGATCCCAATCCATCATAGACGGTTAACGAACAAAGAATGGAAATGTATAGAAGATAGATTCAAAAAAAGATTAAGCTGCTGGAAGGTCAAGCTAATTAATGTCTTATGGAGGCCGGCTGTTGTTGATTAACTCGGTTTTGACGAGGTTGCCGATGTTCCTCCTATGTTTCTTTGAAGTACCGGTGGGGGTACGAAAAAGATTAGACTTCTACAGATCCCAATTCTTCTGGCAAAGCGATGAGGCCAAGAAGAAATATAGACTGGCTAGATGGGATATCATGTGTGGACCAAAAGGCCAGGGTGGGTTAGGGATCGAGAATTTAGAGGTAAAGAATAGATGTTTGCTTAGCAAATGGTTATACGGACTATCTACGGAGACCGAAGGCATGTGGATACAAATCTTGCGGAATAAATACCTACATACTAACTTTGGCCCAGGTAAATGCAAGGCCCACGGACTCACCGTTTTGAAAAGGGTTAATGAAGACAAAAGTAACTTTCTTTCAGCGGGTGAAGTTCCTAATTGCTAGTGGTACCTATATTAGATTCTGGGAGGACACATGGCTAGGGGAGACGCCTCTGGCTTTACAATACCCTTCCCTATATAATATTGTGCAACGTAAGGAGGATTATGTCGCCACAGTATTAAATTCAGTACCACTTAACATCCAATTTAGGAGATCTCTTGTAGGGGAATGTTGGAATGCTTGGTTACACCTGGTCAGTAGGTTGATGGATGTTCAACTTTCAGACCAGGCGGATAAAATTAGTTGGAAGTTAACCACAAATGGCTTATTCTCTGTAAAATCCATGTATTTGGACTTAATTGACTCCGAGCCATTGTCGAGGTCTTAGCACATATGGAAGATTAAAGTTCCACTCCGCATCAAGATCTTTATGTGGTTCGTCCACAAAGAGGTCATCTTGACCGAAGATGATTTGATGAAAAGGAATTGGGTTGGTAACTCAAGGTGTTGTTTTTTTGATCAAAACGAAACGATTAAACACTTCTTTCTCGAGTGTCCACTTGCAAAATTGTTATGGCGATCTATCCATATAGCTTTTAACATACAACCTTCAATGAGCATAAACATATTTGGGACGTGGCTTAATGGAGTAGACATACACATAGCTAAACATATTCGGATAGGGATATGTGCTTTATTATGGGCTATATGGAACAATAGAAATGATATGATTTTTAATGGTACAACATTCACCAATTTTTTGCAGGTTGTCTACAGAGCTACAACCTGGATCCACATGTGGTCGTTACTCACTCATGCGGACTAAAGGGGGCCTATGGTTATTGGGTGCAACCGCTGGGAGACGGTAGCACGGGCTATCTTCAACTGATTTGGATGGCGAGTTAATAATAGGCTAGGTGTGTAGGCATCGTAGCATGTTCTTTATCGTCGGATGTGGCGCTTTATTGCCGGATGTGGCGGTTTGCATACTTATTTTCTCCTTTTTTGCTCGGACTTTGAGCTTCATTGGATGTTAAGACTCTGTTTCGATTTCTAATAATATGGCTGCATGCATCGACTAATGCAGAGGCCGGAAGTATTCCTCCTTTTCAAAAAAAATGGTGGTCTACACCAACCAGCTGCACTAGGTGGACCAATGCATCATCACATACGAGTGGTTCATGAGGGAGGGCACGTACAAGTTGGTGTTTTCAACCTCAAGTACACGCGCGGGAATGGCAGACATGATCAGAAGGTCGTCATCGCCCAGTTGTGCATGCATAGCATGTCCTCATCTATCACTATTGCAGGGTCACGAGGCCTTATTTATTTGGGCATCAGCTGCCCAAATCTCGCCGACATTCAGAAGCAATATAGGATCATCAACAAGGGAAGAAGCAAGACTCCCTGGCTGACCTAGTCGCAGCTATCATAGACCCATTCTACGCCAGCATGAAGGATGAAATCATAAACAGATGTATGGCACTCGATCTGGGGGAGGGGGGAGATTGGACGCAGAACCCACAAGTATAATTGTGCAATCCTATTTTCGTTATCCTATGCTGATGGAGTTTGTGTATAATATGGACAATGAAAACAACATGCAAAGTTGCTCCATAGAGCTTTTGTTCAGCAAGAAGTGGGAAGTCAAGATGAATCTCGTAGGTAAACTAAGTATATCTGAATGTGCCATGATAAGACACATGCCATATGGTATGAAGTATAATACGTTGAACCTCCATTTCAAAAACATATGATTTATAGGTGTAGGGCATTTTGGATCTCGGCCTCCATGAGGGCCCATTTTTTGAAAAATTCAAAATTCAAAATTTTTGGTTTCAAAAATATCTGAACATTTTTGTACAAGTAAACAAGGATGTGAGGTGTATGTGTGTACGATTTCAAGATGAAATATGTTGAGATGCAACTTGTACAAAAAAGACAAATTCATGGTCTGGGAGGATGAATAGTATCATGTGTTAAATAGCCCCATTTTTTTTTTGCATGGCCCTCATTTCAATGTATTTCATCCTGAAAATTTACACACTTGTGCATTATGCCTTCTAAAGTTTTTTTTAAAATTTAAAAATACTAATTTTCGCAAATTTTGGATTTTGCATCTGGAGGCCTCCATGGAGCTCGGCTTTGAAAGCAATTCCCAATTTTATAGAGCTTTCTATCAAACTGTTCTAACCTGATTTGATATTTTATAATTTAATATTAAATTGTTGAAAAAAAATTAACATGTGTCTGAAAGAATAGTTTTTATTGCTTTACAAGAATATAAATATATACAAAAAAGTGGTCAATAATTGCATCATGGACACGATGTCCATGTCTAAAGATTTTTTAGTAAGTAATTAAGAGCAAAAAAGTTGAATGTAATCAAGATAAAATTACCTTCTCTTCAGTTTCCAATATATTATTGAAGATTCTTTCTTTTCACTTGCTTAAAAATCCATAATTGTTATTTGGTAATTTGTCTAGTAGACCCATTGTCTTTATTAGCATCACAAATATTGTAACATCTAATTCAAACTTGTGGCAATATAAATGTTTGCATACTGATCTAACAATGCAAACAAACTTGTGTCAGCTCACGAAATTTAAGTATTGATCTGATGACACATACAGATGACACATATATAAAAGATGTAGCATGCATATGTAATATTTTATTTAGCACAATACTCTTTAGTGGTTATAGGGCCATATTATTTTCTAGCGGATAATGTGAATATCCATGAAACAATAAATTGAAATAACTCTCCACTCTAAAGAGGGGCATATTAAAAAAATCACTTAGGGGATACCCTGGCGCATTTGCGAGGGCCGCTGTGCTAGTTGATATTAAAGTAGCATGAAACAAGCAAAAAATTACAGATACATCTAGATTGTACAAGATACATGATAGATTTCGGTGTTTGGGTGCAGTATTTAGCAATAAATGAAGATAGAGTTCGATCTATAGAAACATGGACGTATTGTCTACGTAAAGTCATCACAACATATGATATTATATTTCATCAATGTATCCATTGTTCGTTACACATTTATATGCTTGTATTTATGTGCCACTGCTGGTTGGAGAGATGCTACTCATCAACCTATGGATTCTGGACCAATTTTCCTCATTAAATAACCAACACTTTAATTTTATAAATGATCATATTTTTGGAAATTATTTATTTTGAAAATACAAAAATAACTCCAACCACATTATACGCTCACAACTTGTTTCAACTAGCAAAACTAGGAAAATTTACAACATTGCTAGAGCTGTATGTGACACAAGTGAAGTTCCTAATTTGTATCGTAGAGATGTTGAGTGGCGAACTTTTACGGATTGATACATTGACTTTTTAAGTGAGGGGGAAACTAGTCGCTTGCTTCAAACCATTGCACTTGGGCTCCAAAAATGTTTGCTAAGTAATATATCTGATTAGAAACCATCACTACTCAAGATAGGCTCGGTAAGGATTTTGTGCACCTTGAAAATGGTAACAATATTATCAGGGAGAGATGATCAAACTTAAGGAGTCTCATGAGACACTTTGTTTCTCCTACATTAAATTTCTATCCACCCCTCTCTTCCCTCATTGTCATATAGACATTCATGCTAACACTCTTTGTGATCAAACAAATCCAGTTGAGGAGAACAAGAGATTATAATCCTAACTTGAGAAGATCTTAAGAGACAAACACCAGTGAGATATTGAGTCATTAAAATGATACGACTCATAAAAGGGACTTGGTTTCAACTCTAGGTCCAACAAGAAGAACAATGGTACTCCCCGGAAAATAAACTCTGTAAAAGGAGGGTAAAAGGGGAGTGATAATGGTAACGGCAATGGTGTGAGTGGGAATGTACTAGGTGTAACGCAACTCGCGATTAATTCATGGGGAAGTACAACCCATCATATGCGCTTCATAAGAGCAAGGATGTGCATGTATATGCTAAATTTGTTGGTCCATGTAACGTATAGAACATGTTATTTGGTTTTCCAAAGTACTTGTTACTAACGCCAAAGAGATGATTGAAGAATAGGTACCTAAAGTCAAAGCTTAATTGCATCTAGGACTACACCGCTAGTGGCAAGTCATGGATAATTTATAGTGGTTGCACTAATGATATGACCAGGCGAAGGGACAAGCTTTACAAATTTGTGAAAGATATATCTACTACCTAAAATGTTGTTGTTTTAGAATAATACGGGAAAGGTAATTGACTGGGCAAAGTGACAATCAGTAACAATCTATCTATAGAAAACATGATACTCGTCTAATCCTTTCATTATAACTTGCTTTTCATTCAAATAGGAGAGATACAATTATTTTAGGAGAGATACAGTCTCAAATAGGATTGTGGGCATGTTGAAGGCAACATTTACATGGTTAATTTCTCGAAATAAAGCACTTGGCATGAGAGATGCCTAATGGCCATAGCCAACTTGGGGTGGTTGTGGCACCACAAGCTAGTCCACGTTAGTGTGAGAAATCTACAAATTTGAACCCATTCTTGGACTAATCGTGTCTCCTTTGAGAAATTTAGGGTTTGTCGTGATTGTATTGCCGGAAAGATAATTGGGGTGGTTGTGACAACTAGACCTTTGGACCTCCTTCATATGAATCTCTTTGGGCCTCCAAAATACGATAGCCTTGGCGGAAACAATAATTATAGTCTTGACATTGTGGATGACTTCTCAAAGTACACTTTGGTGTTCATTCTTCGATCCATGGATGATACTCAAGATACATTCAAGACTTTCGCCAAGCAAGCTCAACACAAATTTCATGGGACGATCTTGGCAATAAGAATTGTTAACGGCATGGAGTTGAAGAAGGGATACATCATCTTAAATTTTACACCATAAATTGTGTACAACGGATCAATTGGTACCAAAGTAATATTGTAATACTTTGGTACATGTCATAAAGCCTCTATTTTCTAAAAGTGACAATTTTGAGACATTGTTTAAGTAGCATACTGGCATCATGCACGGGGAGTCTCTCCAATGTTAAGCGATGTCATTGATCATGGCTCCACAGGCGGCGACGTCAAAATTCTATCCTTTGCATTAATTGCCTATGCAAGCAAAATAAAAATAAAAAACACAAACACTGTCAGCCACCCAAAACAAATCTGAAGGAACAAGAAGAAACTAAATTAACTAAGTGTGTAATTAAGAGTAAACCATATATAAGCTTACTTGTTTATCCCAATCAGTGTTGCCAAAGGAAATGAAAAGAAGCAACAACGTCTGTGTCACCAATCCGCTCAATATTCCCAACCAAAGCCCCTGCATGCATAGAAGCTTGTTTATACCGACAAAGTGATCACCCAAATATAACACCACCACCACCACCAATTATTATTATTATTATTATTATTATTATTATTATTATTATTATTATTATTATTATTATTATTATTATTATTATTATTATAGTACTACTGCCTCCATTCCGGTTTATTAGGTTTGCATGTATCCCTAGATTGACAACTAGACCGACGTAATACAAGTTAAATATCACAAAAAGAGTATCATTAGAAACTTTAAATTGTATATTTTCTAATGATATAATTTTTTGGCCTATACAAGTCATATTGTATCTGTCAAATTATTGATTTAGGAATACATGCAGGACTAATAAACCGGTAAGGAAGTAATATGTTGGTACTACACTATTAATGTTCATGCTGCTATACTAGTCTCCCTGTAAGGAGACTAGGAATATATATACATACCTTTCCACCAAGATGGCACTTGAAGGTGAAAACCAGTGCTGCAGGGATACCAACTAGATAATACGCAATGAAATTAACAAAAGCGCCAATCTTCTGTTGTCCACAGCCCCGAACTATACCTGTAAAATTAACATAACCCTTTACTCGGTGTGCTAATTTGTGCCACACCTATAGACAGGTTTCCGGTAAAAAAAAAGTACAACTACACGAACTAAAAAACTCATCAAACTTTAGTCCCCATTTGGAACACATGAACTTGAAACGTGCGAATAAGAAAACCGTTGAAATTGAGATGGCGTGTATCAGAAATTCCAAGAGAAACTAAAACCACGAAAAACCCTAACACTCTCTTTTTGATGCAGTCACAAAGAGAAGAAAACACGAGGGAAAACATCATGTTTGGTTTCCTCTAAAATTCCTATGTAACTACAAGCAATTTTAAAAGAAAGCAGGAAGGTAATTCTTTCTTCCAAATGGCGCCAAAGAAACATTTCTTGCAGGAATAATATTTCTAAAATTCCTACCGTATATATGTTTTGTCTATGTATGCTCTAAACGGGGCCACACAAAATCAAAGGCTCTTGATTAGCTCTTCGTGACTTCTCGCTTTGAACGAGTCCAACCAATGCACGTATGCATCCATAGTTAATTACTCAGCCCCGGCACCCCTGCCCGCGCGCTGGAGGATACTACTTCCTCCGTTGCTAAATATTTGTCTTTCTAGAGATTTCAACAAGTGACTACATACGGAGCAAAATGAGTGAATCTACACTCTAAAATATGTCTATATACATTCGTATGTGGTAGTCCATTTGAAATCTCTAAAAAGACAAATATTTAGAAACGGAGAAAGTACGATGGAGTGCAGGCCGCGGCGAAGGTGGCATCATGCATGCCGGCGAGCCATGCAGCTAGCGCTCTGACTGGGTCGTTCCGATTAGAGATCTCTTGCGATTATCACAACGCAGTTTCTATCCCTATCTTGTCCCCATGTCGGAAGACTGTATCTTGTCAAGAGCTCCGGCGATGTACTGACGGTGACTATGGTGACGTAAGGAGCGATGCCTTTTGGCAGGGTTCGCCGGTGCGGCGGAAGGCCTGAGAGACCAGCTTCGACGTCTCAACTTGTAATCTAAGTTGGCGAAAAGGAATCCCAAAGAATAATATAGTTTACTTACTCCTACCTGCATGCTAGGCTAAGGATAACTGATCCCATTCTAACTAAGCTAACCACGAATTCCATAGATTTGTTTGCCCCCAGTCAAAATGATGGGGGTGGTACATACGAACCAAGGAAGTAAAGTACGTATATATACTGGTGTGAAGTGTATATTTTTTTTTGAAGGCGTGAAGTGTATATTTTTGTTTACAAGTCAAACGGTGCAGTAAATAAAGCCTTGTTCCACAACATGCATGACATGCAATCGTATATACCTGAGAGGACGTACTGGAGGCCGTCGAAGAGGACGGAGACGGCGAGGATGAGCATCATGGTGCCGACGTAGGAGACCACCTCCTGGTCCTTGCTGTAGGCATAGCCCCACACTTTGTGCACAAGTACCAGGAGGAGCCCCTCCGACGTGCCCACCAGAAACGCCAGCACTATCACCACGCGGGCCGCCAGAAGCGCCGCACGGGGCCGCCCCGCTCCGAGCTCGTTGGACACGCGCGTGCTTATGGCCGAAGAGAGCCCATTCGGGACCGTGCACACCAAGGAGTTGGTGTTCAAGCTGCACCGTGAAGCACCGGAGATACGTACATCAAGCAAGCAGCGATCATCCATGGACATGGAGTGGAGATCAATCCATCCATCACAAAGAGAAGGAAGATCAACTTATAGTATACCAGATGGAGAGGACGGCCGTCTCGAGCTTGGGGTTGGGGAGAAGGCCGGACAGTATCACCATCACCTCGAACGACCACCACTCCATGCTGCAAATTTTTCACATGCATCAAGGATTTGTCGTCGTTGATGAGTTGAGTGGCACTAGTTCTACTCACCAGACCATGAGCGCGGATGGCACGGCGAGCTTCAAGAAGGGGATGAGGCCGTGGAATGCCTCGAAAGAGAACCCCGTCCAGCTCTTGTTGCACGACGGCGAGACCCTGACGTAGACGGCCAGTATGGAGACGTTGGTGAGGTAGGACACGGCGTTGGCCAGCGCGGCGCCTCTGATCCCCAGCCGCAGCCTGTACACCAGCGCCCAGCACACCAGCACGTGGCTCACCGCGGTGGCGCCGGAGCTGAGCATCACCGGCACCACCAGCTTCTGCGCCTGCAGGAACCGCACGTGGCACTGCAGCCACCCGTAGAAGAAGAGCGCCGGGATCATCCACCGGATGTACGTCCCGGCGCCCGCCGCGATCTCCGGGTCCTGCCCCAGGTGCAGCAGGATCGCGCCGGTGTTGGCCCACACCGCCGCGATCGGGAGGCTCGCCAGGCCCAGCACCAGCATCGCCCTCTGCTTGTACACTCCCAGCATGTGGTGCTCGCTCGCCCCGAAGGCCTGCCCGCACAGGGTGTCCAGGGCGAACGACATGCCCGTCTGCCACGGTTCGATCGACAAGGTAAGTGCAGAGTGGAAGAAGAACATGCATGCATGTGCGCCGTATCGTATGTGAATGTGAGCTTAACTAGCTCGAGTAGTAGAGTACCAGGAAGCTGAAGCCGGTGACGATGGCGAATGAGCTGGCCATGGAGGCGCTGGCCAGCGCGAGCTCGCCCAGGTGCCCGACGAACATGACGGAGATCATCTGGATGACGCTCTGCAGCAGGCATCCCACGATCAGCGGCCCGGCGAGGCGGAGCTGTCTCTTGGCCTCGCTCGTCGCCAGCACTAGGTTCACGGCCACGGCCGTGCCCTTGGCACTGGGGAGCGGCGGCACCGTGCTTAACTCCATGGATCCGCTCTTGGTGCTTCCGCTGGGGAGCTACCTCGGCTCACTCGGTCAGCGTCTCCGTCTCTACTTTTCAAGGTAAAAGATTGCTGATGCTACACAGTATGTAACGGAAGAAAAATTGATCTATATATTAGAAAAAGGACGACTCAGATTCACCAACGGAGTGTTAAGATGTACGTATATGGCTGAATCAGCACAGGAGCTCTGGGGTAAGGAAGAACAGTTCATTTACATGGAGGCTTTTCGGAAATGTTATCTCTCAAACTTTTGCCCGGAGGCCAACCTTGGCGAACGTCATCCCCGCCGTCGCACAATCTTAGCGCAAGGCCAATGCCACGTTAATTTCCTGGAGGCGTTCACCCTGAACAGCGAACGGGCGGACGTTCCTTCTTTTTCTCAAAAAAAAAAAAAACAAACGATGCGCACTTGTAGGGAGTCGAACTAGCCATCTATGCGCACTCACCATTCAGCTGAAGCTAGGGTTTTGTGAACACTTGGGTTCAAACTTTTTTCTGTATTTGAGTAAACTGTGCCCAAGATGAGCGAACACATTTTTTTTAGACAAGATGAGCGAACACATGGAAAAATAAAGATTGCTGGATAGTGGGCTTCGGCCCACTGTCGGATGCTTGAAGGCCAGTGCGAGTTCAGACTCGCCATAGGCGGCATATAGCTTGCGTGGTTTTCCTTGGCATATGAACACAAATATTCCCCCAAAAATTAAAGATGCAAGTTTCATTGAAAATCCATAGCATTGTCCACAGAACAATCAAGATGAGTACTGATAGTCAATCAAACAAAAAGAGACGAGTTCTGGTCGTCAATCAAAAGAAAAAAATGTGAGTACTAATTGTAAAGTTTCCGTCTGAAAGACACAATATTACAGGTTCAGACAAAGAAACAAAATTAACCATAACTAAAATCATTTGGGAGGCACAAGGGTATCCACCATGGAATAGGATTCAATGGCATAGGCAGCACCGGCCGACCACAAACACGAAGGTGTGTTGCCGGTGCCGATGCCTGGAGCCCATTTTGACGGCTATCGAGGAGCACACAAAGAGCAAACTTTAAGAGGGGTTTATAGATGAACGGGTGGGGAACTTGGAACCTGCATGAGTTGTTTCTTTTCTTACATTTTCCACTAGTTCTTGCCTTTCTTCTTCCGCTTTTTCCGCTGGTTTTCTTCTTTCATTTCTCTTATTTGTTTTTTATATTTTACTTTGTTTCCTTTGTTTTGTTCATTTTTTTCCTTCCTATAGTTTTCAATACATTAACATTTTTTGCAAACATGTGATGAACATTTTAACAATATGAGATCATTTTTTATATAAATACGTGAGTAGTTTTTTTTACAAATACTCGATAATCTTTTTTATAAATACGTGACAAAAAAATTTAAATATGTGTTGAACATTTTGCAGATATGTGAAGATTCTGTTCTAACTACATGAAAAACATATTATATATAATCAATAGTTTTTATTACATAATATATTTTCAAAATCATTAATAATTTCTTTTAGAATCTACATGATAGCATTTTTTCACAGTATTTGAATAAGGTTACCGGAGATGGATTCGGCCTAGATCAAACATGTGTAGGCGATTCGTCCAGCAGGTGGGTTCTTATAACCACCCCTACATTAGTGACGGTTTCAATTCAAATTACAATCACGCCACCACTCAAAATTCGTGTCAATCCTAGACTCGCCTTAAACGACGCTGGATAGGGGGCGGGGAGGGGGTGTTTTTCTGCCTTTGGGTGTTTGGGTGTCTCATTTCGTCACATTAGGTCCAGACATGCCCAAAAGATGAATTATTGTTCTATTTTGAAATTTTGCGCAGTGTCCTACCAAGGTTGAAGTGCCCGCACTCTCCTTAGGACAATTAAGAAGTTACATTTAGGGAATATGGTGGGACGATACTTTCTAGACCCGTATCTTTTTTTTTGCGCGGTTAGACCCGTATCCTTAGAAGCATCAACTATCGTAGTCTCATTTCACATGCTAGGGAGGACATGTCTCTAAGTAAGGATGCCGACAGTCGGAGGAGAGGGACTTTGTCTGTGAGTAAGGGTTCCTGGTTGGAGGAGAGCGTCTTGCGGGCATATTTTAACCAAGTCAACCAAAAATAGTGTCTAGAGGCCAGGACCGACATGTCCATTGTTCCCGAGTACACACCCGAACGGATTGAGTGTGCTATTACTTCGGAAGCTATCAACCCATAAGCTAGCCTTTCGTAGATTAGATCTACGCCATTGTAATCGATCTTGTTTATCATCAAAGATACATAGGCAGAAGATATGACTTTTACCCATCCGGGTCTGGACCTGGGTAAAACTGCCGTGTCACCGAGATTCTTTTGGACACCACTCATCTATCTACTTTTTTTATGTTTGCGGTGCATTAGTCGTTAACACATTGGCGAAAGAAACACTCACAACCTTCAACACAGACATGAAAGTAAGAAGATTATAATTAATCTTGATCAGGCAGGACATAAGGATTGTTGATCACCGGTTCCACCCGAAAATGCAACTCAAAAGACATGCATCTAGTACCTAGCAGTTCGTACCCTGGCATGAGATGGATCATATAGTGGGATCATCTTTTCTTGACGTGGCCAGCGGATTGTATCTCGGCCGGAGGCGAGGAAGACGGCAATCAGGCTGACGGGTCGATGGTTCCTTGGATCGTTTTTTGACGCCCGGGCCGGCAGCTGCTCGTAGGCCTCACCTAGCTAGGTCTGTCCACGGCGGCCGCTGGTACCTGGTAGACGATGTTGTTGGGTTTAGCCCTAGTTTCCTTCTCTCTCTCTCTCTCTCTCTCACCGGACTGGAGGTAGAAGAAAGAGGAGCACAGAAGAAGAAGGAGCAGGGCACACATAGACTTTTTTCTTTTCTATAAGCTCAAACTCCACACCGGATACGTGACCAGTTGTAGTCTAGCTAGCCCACAGCCCCACACAACGCACTTAGCGAACTACGCGCGCGCACACGCGCTCACCCGGTGATCCGGCCACTTCGTGCATGGGGCCGTGCAGCTCCTCCAGGAGACCCGACCTCCACGCCTCGCTGTGCTGCATGCACGCGCTAAACCGCTCGGCCTCGCGCACGACGCGCACAAACGCGTTGGACGCGGGCAGCCCAACGGATGGAGCGCGCACACACGACTACTGCCTAATAGCAACTTCAACGGGGCGACCCAAACGGACGCGCGTTTTGTCCGTTTTTTTCCGTTTGGGTCGACCAGGCAGACGTGCGCGTCCACGCTTTCAAATGGGTCGGCTTGACCGCCCAACGGGGAGGCCGATCCAAATGTGTCAGCGTGAAAAAAAACAAATTGCATGAAATAAGCATAAATAAACATAATTAAACATAAAGTGACCGGTCAAACGCCGGCCAAAGTTCACCTAAATCTAATAAACATTAAATGAAACATTAAAAAAGTCTGCGCCCGCCTACTGCCGCCCCGCACGCTGCCCTAGACGTCGTCGGCCTTGCCCTTGCCCATGCCCTCGACGCCGTCGTCGGTGAGGTCGATGAAGACCGGAGCAGGGCCAGCCCACCCGAACGCCGCCTGGTACGCTGCCAGGGCAGCCTCCTCCGGCGTCTGCTGGGGCGGCGGCATTGCGGCAAGCCACGCGCGCTCCTCCTCCTCCTCCTCGAGCTGGAGCGCCTCCGCGTCGCGTTGGAGCATGGCGTCGTAGCGCATCTGCTCCTCGCCGTCGGCCTGCTCCTGGCGGAGCAAGTGCTTCTTCCATCGCTCGAGGTGGGCCGCCTCCTCCTCCGGCGTGGTGGCGAAGTGGACGGGAGGCGCGCTGACCCACTCGCGGTACTGGCCAGTCCACGAGTAGGCCTCCTCCGGCCAAGTGGGTGGAGGCGGGGAGCGCTTACGCGACGGCTCCAGCTCCGGCTCCGGCTCCGGCTGGACGGGCGGCGACGGTGAAGGCGGCGGCACGAAGAGCGGGGAGTGGACGGAGTCCCCCGCCGCCGACAGGGCAAGGGCTTGCTCCAGCCCATCCCAGTGCGCGTCCTCGTCGATGCGGCTAGCCTCCAGCGCGTGCTGCAGGGCCTCCTCGAGGGCGGCTTGGTACTCCGCCTCCGCCTCCATGTCCCCCGGCTCTATCTTCGGGGGCGGCGGTGGGAACGGCGGCGGGACGGCGTCGACACCCGAGCGTCGTTGCTCCTCGTGTTCGAGGACGAACCAAGCCTCCCAGTTGGGAGAGTCGGCGGCGTAATCGGGCAGCCGACGCTGCTCCAGCGTGAGCAGCGCGCGGCGCCGGCGCACCTCTTCGTCGTGGGCCCGCTGGGTCCGCGGAACCGCCGGCACCGGGATCCGGTTTGGATCCAAATGCCAATGGTGCGGCAGCGTCACATCGGGGTAGGGGAGGGGCTGCCTGTACTCCCAGTGCCACCGCGCTCACGGGGATGTGCAGGCGCCGGCGTTCAGGGCGAAAACGCGCCGGCGGTGGAGGGGGAGGGGAAGCACGGGACGACGAGGCGCCGGGGGTGCGCTTGCCCTTGCCCTTGCTGCTGCCGAAGAGACGCATGGGCGCGCTAGGGTTTGTGGTCGCCGGCGAGGAAGCAAAGGGAGTGGTGGGGGCCAGATGTGGACGGGAGAAGTGGATGAGGCCGACCCCGCCGCACGCGTGGTTAAAAAAGGACGCGTGCACTGGCTGACGCGTGGGCCTGCTGTCGGTGGTCGTCATAAATAAGACGACCGGTGACGGTTGGGTGGCCGCCGGGTGGGGACGCGGCGGACGGCGAGGAGACGCGCGGCGCGTCCGCTTCGCGTGCACGTCGACGCATTCCAGACGCAAATTTGGGCCGGAAATGCGTCGGTGCGGACGCGACGCAAACGTTATTTCGGTTTGGGTCGGCGCATTGGGCCGTCATTTTTGTCCACGCCGACCCAAACGTACGCGGGCGAAATGGATCGCCCCATTGAAGTTCTAACAGCCTAACTATTGAGACGAGCGCACACACACAACTAACGCACACCTACGACCAGACCCGACTCCGCGGAGCGCGGACTCGACCTGACGCCCCTACGCCGGAGTCGACCTAGCGCATGCATGCACGCCGGTCGCCACCGTGTCTGGGTCACGGCCTATTCCCAACAGATGGTGCTCACCTCGATGATCGATCTGGTTCCTGAGCGCGCGCCGGCGTGCATGCAAGGCATGCTGTGCAACCAAGAAGGAAGGAGGGAGGGCGGGAAGAGAAATGGCAGGAGCTAGAAGCTGGATGACGGAGGTGGTTTCCGTGGCCGGCGGAGTTGTCACCGCTAGAGCCGCATGCCTCCGGCAGGCCCAAAGCCATGCCCAAGCTGGACTAATTTGAACCTATCGTGTTCCTATGAAGGTTAGATGAAGTAGTACTGAACGACAAATCATTTAGCAGGAGAGCTGACCCAACAGGCCTAGTAATGTAATGAACATCGATCTCCCATTTTGAACTGCACTCGCACAATCTCCTGTGGCATCGCCGGCGATGACCGTTCCCACGCCCTACTGTTCCAGGCATCTAGCTGACCGTCCGCACACCTGCGGTTCCACCTTCTCCCAAGGAGCGGGTTAGCCGAGATGGACAACGGCGATATATGTGACGGTAGATGCGGGACGGCCGGCCTTGGCCTGAGCTTGAGCGCGCTGTTAGAATATAAGTTGTATAGGGATAGGAAAGTGGTTTAAACTTGTATCCCTATCTATCTCTTCTTCTCTCCCGTATCTCCTGTACCTCTCGAGAGGATCACGATCGATCTCTCTCTCTCTCAACTTGTACATCAAGGCTTCGGTCATATAAATACATTGCGGCCCGAGACAAAGGGTTATACGCTTCATCATATGGTCATCAGAGCCCTTCCTCTCGTACGTCTAGCCCTCGAGAAGGAATCCATCTAGTTGATCGGAGAAGAGAGGAACCGAGATCGAGAAGAGAGGTAATCATGTCAGGAACCACGCCATCCACCGCTGCTGCCACCATGCCCGCATCCACCATGAGCGCTTTGTCCACTTTATCCGCACCTTCCACCTTCGCCTCATCTTCCACCTCCAGCAGCTCGCCCTCTCTCGGTCCGCCTCCATCAGAGAAGCTTACGAGGACGAACTTTCTCCTCTGGAAGGCTGTCGTGCTACCTCAGATCAAAGGAGCACAGATGGAGCACTTCCTTGACGCCACAAGTCCGGCGCCCCCTGCCACCATCACCATCAACAACAATGGGAAGGAAGAGCAGGTCTTCAACTATGCCAGATCGATCTGGTTCGCGCAGCAGCAACAGCTACAAGGGTACCTCATGGGGTCCTTGTCTCGAGAGGTCCTTGCCCAAGTAGCGATGCTCCAGACGCCGGCTGAGGTTTGGAACTCCATCCATGCCATGTTCGCTGCGCAAACACAAGCCCAGAAGATCAACACAAGGATGGCGCTCACCAATCTGCAAAAAGGTAATCTAACCATGACAAAATATCTTGGGAAAATTAAAACCCTTACAGATGAAGTTGCCTACGCCGGTGCACCGCTCGGAGACGCCGAGATCATCTCCCACGTCATCGCCGGCCTCGACATCGACTACAACCCTGTGATCTCGGCCTTGGCGGCGCGGGTTGAAGTTGTTACGGTTCAGGAGCTGTATAGCCAGCTCCTGAGCTTCGGCGCCCGCCTCAGCATGCTTCAAGGAGGCAATCTGCGTCAGTCTTCTGTCAACGTCGCCTCCCGCGGACGTGGTCGTGGGCGTGGACAGCAGTGGCGCGGACGCGGAAACAGCAGCGGCGGCGGGCGCGGTGGTAACCAGGGCCAGGCTCGCCCTGGTGATCGCGGCAACAATGGTGGTGACCGCGGCAACAACAACTACAACGGCGGCTACAACGGCGGCCACAACAACAACAACCGGCGGCCTAGATGTTAGCTGTGCAAGAAATCGGGCCATGAAGTCATTGACTGCTGGCACCGGTACGATGAGGACTTCGTGCCTGATACAAAGCACGCAGCTGCAGCCATGCGGGATCACGGCGGAGCTGATGGTGACACGGTCTGGTATGCTGATTCCAGAGCTACGGACCATGTCACGAACGAGCTAGAGAAGCTTGCCCTCCGAGAGAGGTATCACGGCAATGATCAAATTCACACCGCAAGCGGTGGAGGTATGGACATCACCCACATTGGCCAATCTTCTATTAATTCCCCTAGCCTTAAACGTGATCTTGTTCTTAAAGATGTCCTTCATGTTCCTCAAGCCGATAAAAATCTAGCTTCCATGTCTCGTTTAACCTCCGACAATAATGTTTTCTTTGAAACTCATCCTACCTATTTTTCATAAAGGATCGGGCAACGAAGGAGCTCATCCATCACGGTAGATGCATTGGAGGGCTATATCCCATCACATCAAGAGTCTTTGATCGAAAGCGTCACCGTCAAGTTTATTCTGCCATCAAGCCCTCCTTAGCCAAATGGCACCAAAGATTAGGTCATCCTTCTCCAAATATAGTCAAGCAAGTAGTCAATAAAGGCAATCTTTCATTGTCACGTAGTTCCGAAAGTGAGTCAGTTTGTGAAGCTTGTCAATGTGCAAAGAGTCACCAACTTCCTTATCCTTTGTCAAATAGTGTGTCTCATGCTCCTTTAGAGCTTATTTTCAGTGATGTATGGGGTCATGCAAGAGATTCTTTTGGTCGCAAGAAATACTATGTCAGTTTTATTGATGATTATAGCAAACTCACATGGATATATTTGCTTAAGTTCAAATCTGAAGTCTTTTCTGTTTTCCAAGAATTCCAAAAACTTGTTGAAAGACAATTTGATAGAAAGATTCTTGCATTCCAAAGTGACTGGGGAGGAGAATATGAGAAACTCAATTCTTTCTTCCATAGCATTGGCATTATTCATCATGTCTCTTGCCCTCATGCACACCAACAGAACGGTTCAGCCGAACGCAAACATCGTCATATTGTGGAAGTTGATTGTCTCTTTTAGCTCATGCATCTATGCCACTTAAATATTGGGATGAGGCCTTTATCACGGCTACTTATCTTATCAATCGTCTGCCTAGTCAAGTCATTGGCAACACTACTCCTTTGGAACGTTTGTTTCATCAAAAACCAGACTATAGCTCTCTCAAAAAATTTGGGTGTGCTTGCTACCCAAATTTGCGTCCCTACAATCGCCATAAACTTGAGTTTCGGTCCACACAATGCGTGTTTCTTGGCTATAGTAATCTTCATAAAGGATACAAATGTCTAGAAATCTCACCGGGTCGTATCTATATTTCTCATGATGTCATTTTTGATGAAACATTATTTCCATTTGCTAAACTTCATCCTAATGCGAGAGCTCTTTTGCATGCTGAAATCTCACTTCTTTCCGATCCTCCATCTTCTCCTGATCACGGGGGTGAATTAATTAAAACTGATAATGTGGAAAATTCCATGGAAAATTCTGAATCTAATGTTGATTGTGCAGCCACAAGACATGATTTTATGTGTGTAGATACAGCCAAAACAGGACCAGGCGCCAGATCCCAGGCAGATTCTCCTGGCACTCCAGCTGCGCGATCCGAGGCTGATCCGCGCCACAGTCTGACGGGTGCGGGATCCCAGGTGGATTGCCTCGTGTCTCCCGTGACGCCCGGTCGGATGGCCGACAGCCCGCCAGGCGCGGAGCCAACCAGCGCTTCTGGACCGGTGGCCGACAGCCCACCAGGTGTGGAGCCCACTAGCTCGCGCAGCAGCGCCTCGCCCTGCGCCACGAGTCCTGATGCTGCTGGCGACAGGGGGAGCGCGTCTGCCTCTGGGCCGGACGGATCTTCTGCGGTTTCTGGGCCGGACGGATCTTCTGCGGCCAGTACTGCAGCAGCTTCAGTTCCTCTCCGTCATACACGATCTCAGTCAGGTATTGTCAAGGAGAAGAAGTATACGGATGGTACTATCAGGTATGATAAACTTAATCGTGGGTTTCTCACCAGTACTGGTGAACCAACAAACTTGCATGATGCTTTTGCACACAAGGATTGGAAGAAGGCTATGGATGTTGAATATGATGCACTAATTCAAAACAAAACTTGGCGGTTAGTTCCACCAAAGAGGGATGCTAATGTGATTGACTGCAAATGGGTATACAAAATTAAGAAAAGAGCTGATGGAAGTATAGACAGATACAAAGCCAGACTAGTTGCAAAAGGTTTTAAGCAAAGGTTTGGTATAGATTATGAGGATATCTTTAGTCCTGTTATTAAATCAGCTACTATTCGACTTGTATTGTCTATTGCTATTTCCAGAGGTTGGAGCCTACGACAGCTAGACGTTCAGAACGCGTTTCTTCATGGTGTTCTTGAGGAAGAAGTGTTCATGCGGCAGCCACCAGGATATGAAAACAAGAACACACCACATTATGTCTGTAAGTTGGACAAAGCATTGTATGGGTTAAAACAGGCCCCAAGAGCCTGGTACTCAAGGCTAAGTACACAGTTGCAAAAGCTTGGGTTTGCACCATCAAAGGCAGATACCTCATTATTCTTTTACCATAAGAACAATGTTACTATATTTGTTCTTGTTTATGTTGATGATATAATTGTTGCTAGTTCCAGCTCAGAGGCTACAACTTGTCTGCTTAAGGATTTAAAGCTGGAGTTTGCTCTTAAAGACTTAGGAGATCTTCATTACTTTCTTGGAATTGAAGTCAAGAAGGTAAAAGATGGCATACTTCTTACACAAGAGAAATATACCATTGACATTCTCAGAAGGGCAGGTATGGAAAAGTGTAAGCCAGTCAGTACACCTATCTCTACTTCAGAAAAACTTACTGTTGAAAGTGGAGAAGCACTTGGGTCCGATGATGCAACGAATTACAGAAGTGCTGTGGGTGCATTACAGTACTTGACTCTTACACGTCATGATATTTCATATTCTGTTAGCAAAGTATGTCAATATTTGCATGCTCCAACTACTGTTCATTGGACAGCAGTCAAAAGGATTTTGAGGTATCTCAAGTTTACAGAGGGACTTGGTCTTCAGATTGTCAAGTCTTCCTCTATGCTTGTGTCAGCTTACTTTGATGCAGATTGGGCAGGGTGTGCTGATGATAGAAGGTCAACAGGTGGCTTTGCTGTGTTTCTGGGAACAAACCTTGTGTCATGGAGTGCAAGAAAACAGACAACAGTCTCACGGTCAAGCACTGAGGCTGAGTATAAAGCTTTAGCTAATGCAACAGCTGAAGTAATGTGGATTCATACATTGCTACATGAACTTGGAATTAAAGTTCCACATGCTGCAAGATTATGGTGTGATAACATTGGTGCAACCTATCTTTCAGCTAATCCTGTTTTTCATGCATGGACAAAACATATTGAAGTTGATTTTCACTTTGTTAGAGAAAGAGTGACACGCAAACTGCTTGATATAAGGTTTATTCCAACATGTGATCAACTTGCTGATGGATTCACAAAGCCTCTGACAATGCGGAGGTTAGATGACTTCAAGTACAATCTCAACCTTGGCAAATAGGGTTTAGATTGAGGGAGAGTGTTAGAATATAAGTTGTATAGGGATAGGAAAGTGGTTTAAACTTGTATCCCTATCTATCTCTTCTTCTCTCCCGTATCTCCTGTAACCTCTCGAGAGGATCACGATCGATCTCTCTCTCTCTCAACTTGTACATCAAGGCGTCGGTCATATAAATACATTGCGGCCCGAGACAAAGGGTTATACGCTTCATCATATGCGCCGAAGGCAGGCAGCGACGGCCCTCTCTTGCCGCCGGCAATTTGGGAAAGGAAGTTAATTAAGAAAAATAAAGATATGTCTTATTATTTCCAGTGGTTGACCTACCAGGACAGGTGTTGGATCCCTATTGACCCTGCAGCATAATGCGTGCAGGGCTCCCAGCAGGAGAGCTGAAACCCGTCGCGAGTCATTGCTCGCTTGCAAGTCGGAACCAAACCAAAAACAAACCGCGCTCGATCGCACTTGCACGACGGAGAGAGAAACACATCTTGTGCTCTCTACCAACACATTTTTAAATACACGATGAATAACTTCGAGATACATATATAGTGAACAATTTTGCTTTTCAAAGAAGTGACTTGCTAATCAACATTGAGATGGACTCGTTTATTGGGGTATCTACGATCCAGAACAAGGAAAGGAAGTTGATAGATCAGTCTATGCACACATAGTAAGGAAATTAAGTACTCCCTCCGTCCCAAAATTCTTGCCTGATGGGACGGAGGGAGTACTTGAGAGGGCTTCGACATTCTTGTATTACTCATGTATCTCGTTCACAAACTAATACTAGTGATAGGTTGGCTAGATTCGCTAGAGTAGAGGACCATGATTTGGATTGGTTTTGGACGAACTGAAGTTCTCTAGGGGTGAACATGGCCCATCCAACCAAGGAGAACCCAGCGATTATCAGGGCAAGGCACATTAGCTTGGTTGTTGTATTATGTTTCAGGCACTTGACTATCACCACGCCTAGATCGACTACAGAGAACAGACAAAAGAGGAAAGTCTCAGCAACGAGGTCATATGGCCCGTACGGCGGAGAGTTTAGGGGTCCAAAGGAAAATAGTACTCAGTAGCCCCTGAAGTAAAGGAGGAGACAATGCCGTGGATGTTGCGCTTGGTGTGGTGCTCGCCGGAGGACTGGGAGCGGGATAAGGCTGGATGACGAGCCGAACCCGTAGCCGGTGGTGCTAGGTAGTGGCAGAGTCCTAATCTAAGCCCTCCTAAATTTTTTATGTGTTGGACAGTTTTTTAAATAATATATGTGTTGAACAATTATGTTATATGTGTGTTGAACAATTATGTTTTGTTATGTGTGTTGAACAATTATGTTATATGTGTTGAACAGTTTTTTAAATAATGTCGCTCTTTTTTAAATTAAAAAAAGGATGACCTCCGGCCTCTGCATCAATCGATGCATGCAGCCATATTACTAAATAAAAATGTAACAAAGTCTTAAAGTCCAAAGAAGTTCATAAACTGAGCAGAAGTCGAAAAAAAAAATCTGAAAAGCGCCGCATCCGGCGATATAGAACTGAAAAGTGCCACATCCAACGATAAAGAACAAGCTAAGATGCCTACACACCTAGCCAATTATTAGCTCGTTATCCAAATCGGCTGAAAAAAGTCCCCCAGCGTTATGTCTCTACATTCAGTTTTCACAAACAAACAATCAAAGATGCTGCAAAGTGACATTTGTTCATCCTCGCAAGAACTGCAGCAGTCAAACAAGTAGAGTAAAATGAACAGGCAAGCAAGCCAAGTAGGATTACTAGTTATCACTTACCAGTGATCAGCTGCATATATAACCTGCGAGATACATTGGCAAACATTGTCATGGACAGAATCAATCAAGGTCCAACCTTTGAATTGATCACTACCACCAGTTCACTACCAAATCATCAATGTCCAACCATGGTAAATATATATAGCACTCCAGGTTAATTAAGGCGAGTAGTAGATAATAAGGTGACCAAGTAAGTAATCAGCCACGGGGACGGGGGCTCCTGCTCGCCTTCACCTCCTTGTCGATGCGGAGACGGATAACGATCCCTCCTCCTTCCGGCGCCGGCACGTCGGACGGCACTGGCAGGTAGCTGCCACCGGCGCCCATGGCCGCCTCCTCGGAAGGCACCGCGCAGCTCCCCACCTTGGCGTCCAGCATCACGACGTCCATGTGTCCACGGGCGCGTGCACCCACACCTTGCACCTGTACCACGCCGCCGCCGGCCCTTCCTCGTCCGCGGCCGCGCTCACGCGCACCACCTTGACGCCGCGCTCGCTTGCCACGAGCAGGAACAGCTGCTCCCCACCCTCCGCGGCCAGCAGCCGCCGCCCCTGCTCCAGCGCCTGCATCTGGACCTCGAGCACGGACCCGTAGGCGATGCCGGTCACTTGCCACTGGTGGCGCTCGGCGAGGTGGCCGCGGAGCGCGGGCGGGGCGCCAAGGAAGCCGCATCCGGGCTCGGGGCAGCGGCACGGCGCGTGCGGGCACACCAGCCGGTGGTCGCCCGCCATGCAGTACACCACGGAGCTACCGCAGCCGTACGCCTGGTTGGGGCAGGGCACCCTTACCGCCAGGAGGTAGCGGTCGGCCGCGTCGTCGCGCTCGTACGCGTCGTCGCACGCCGGGCACTTGTTGCCGTGGTTCGCGGCGCAGGGACCGCACACCGCGTGCTTCGCCGGGCACTGCATAACACAAGAAGCAAATTTCTGTGTGTGTGAGATGGACCATCTTTACAGTAAAATGCCCTGGCCGGAGCGAATGGGTGTGCAGAGCAGAGCAGTTTTGCATCAAATCGGCAAGCCATGGGTGGTGGTGGTGGTGGGGTGGGGGAGTGGCCACGTGAAGGAGAGACAGACGGACAGAGACATCTTCCGCTCCTCCTTTTGAAGCCTTGCCCGCGAAAAGCTCTGCCTTCTCATTTTCATTTTCCCCAAACTTCATTTTTTCTTTCAGATTCTCATTTCCCCCAAACTTCATTGGATTTAATCTTCCCTCGGTCCCATAAAGCGTAAAAAATGCTCCTATATTATGGGACGGAGGCGGTATTTAAAAAAAACAGTTTTATTTTGTCACTAGGGGGTCTACTACACGTAACTTTCCAAACCCCTTAGACGCCCGAACGTCTGAGCTCCACAAGTCGAATTCATGCAGCTAAGCTGGGCTGTAGTGCAAAAAGGCGAAGCCGAAGAACCGGGCTCCACAAAAACAAAAGGAAAGGGTTGCACGTATTTACGGCCATTTTGCCACCACCTAGGAAACACGTCCAAGGACCAAGTCCTCCAGAACCGGTACCCCACATCTCTCCTGAATCAGCTGCCCTCTCCCTCGACATTTCTCCCCCTCCAACCCTATGAAAGGCTCAACGCCGCCAGTCCGGTCGCCATGCCCGGCTCCCCACCATCGCCGGCCGGATCCACTCCTCCACCTACACATCGGACCATCCCAGCCTCTTGCCCTTTGAATCTCGTCTTGTTGATGCCCAAGGCACCGCTGCCAGCCAGGGGCAGCAACCCCATCGCATGCACAAGCTCTAACTACACCATAGACGCCCGAGAAAGCTCGCCCAAGCAAGGAGCAACATCTCCATGTCATGCAGCCCTGCCCGTTTTTGCCCTTAAATGCGCAAAGAGGCGATTTTTGGTTGCCCCTTCCAATTTTGTGCTCGGCAAGGAGATTCATATGGCTCGTGAAATCCTTTGTCAACAAATTGGCGCTCATATTTTAGTAGGGCGGATGTATGCACAATCAAGAGAGGTGATAAAATCCCAAAAATAACCTATGACACCCCATCGGCCATATATGAATTGCCCACGTGCAGCAGCTACGGCACACCACCACCGACCAGCCATCTCCGTCATCGGGCACCGTCCGCGGACAAAGACCGCCACGCGGTGCTGCTCCTTCGAGAAGAAGACGCCGCCACACTTCGACAACCGGGAGGGGGAAGCAGCGGCAGATCATTTTCCGCGTGGCGGCAGCCTAGTTAGGGCTGTGAAAAAATCCATGGTACTTGGGGCGTCGTTTGGCTTGGCTTGGTTTGGTGATTTTTCTCCACGAACGAACGGCACCAACACATAGCATCCATGGCATGACATCGCCTCGCCGGACCGATTTTCGCAGAAACTGTGATACCGTCATGGGAACGAGATAGGCACCATCAGCTCACAGCTAGCACTTCACTCATTGCAGGGTCAAGCTTCAAAAAGAAAGGTAAAATGCTTTGTACTAGCCACTCACGCCATGGCTTGGATTGCCGTTTCCGTGCAAAAGTATGGATGCCCACTCTTTCAAGAACTACTTCCATACATCTATCTGGTGTTTTTCTCTTCTTTCATGTGTTCGGGAAATTGAAATGTGCATCTCGACAAGAAGAAAAGAATTGAACTTATAACTCGAGCTTATAAAAAATTGTCTACTCATAGCCTTTTACCCGGAGGAATAATAGATCTTTCTTTTATCAAATCAGACTTTAACGGCTTAACCCAAAGGATATTAGAGTAGTCGAATTTGTAGGAGAAATTCCTGCATTTAACATCTCTTCCAACAGCGCAAAAGATTTCCTTTGTTTTTCAAATATCTCTCAGTTGTTCACTTGGAGTTAACAAGAACAAGTTTAGGTAGAAGAAGAAGTTCCTCGCACTCACCGACTATTGCCTGATCTCTTCCCGTTTTTGTTACATGCATATGGCATGTCTGCAATTTTCTCTTCGTAGTTAGCATCAAATCTTGTATATGCATGTTTTCTTTTCTGAGCAACCTGAACTTTCAAGACAAAAATGGCAGCTCCAAAAGTCCGTGTTTATGGTTCAAACAAATCCTGGTATGATATATCTTCATTTCTGGGCCTTATCAAGAACACTCCTGTCCTGAATATCATCAGTTATATGTTTTAGTGATCTGAACTATATTTGAAAAATATGAGACGAATCCAGAATATGAATATGCTTGCACAACATAATTAGGAGAGGATATTCTCAGGGTAAGAAATTCAAGTACGTACCCTCGCCAAAAAGAAAAAACTTCAAACAATTAGCACTAACTGACGACGTTGCTCAACCTTCGCAGTTGTGAATTCCTCTGTGAGCCACAAC
The DNA here is from genome assembly GCF_002162155.2 of Triticum dicoccoides. NCBI lineage: Eukaryota > Viridiplantae > Streptophyta > Magnoliopsida > Poales > Poaceae > Triticum > Triticum dicoccoides. The sequence goes on from NC_041385.1 coordinate 16,287,284, forward strand.
TACAATATATAGTTCCAAGCTCCGCATGCAAAACACAGTTTTAACAAACATCACAATGCAGTTGCTCACAGATTTCAACCTACATATCAGCTTGCCTACTGATGTTATTCAGCCTTCACAGTTGTAAGTTCATCTGTGAACAGAACTGGAATATAGCTTCAGGCTTCATGTACCAAAATACAAAATAAATTTCCACAAATTTATCAGTGTAGTTGCTTTCACAAATTTCAATCTATTGCTGGTAGTTTTCTCAAGGGTCGGGACTAAAGCACGAACCCTTTAGTCCCGCTTCACTTACGAACCAGGACAGAAGGGGCTCCACGTGGCCGCTGCGGGGCGCCCAGGCAGGAGGACCTTTAGTCCCGGTTGGTAATATCAACCGGGACCAAAAGGCCTCCAAGCGTCAGCAGCTAGCAGGAGCTGGAGTTTTTTTTTGGAAGGCGGGGTTTAGGGGTTTTGGAGGGTTAATTTAGGGTTTTCATATTGTGTTAGCTAGCTAATAGAGAGAAGTGTCCTCTCTTATCTCCATGCTTGGTCGACGCTATCTACTGTACGTATAGAGAGAAGTGTCCTCTCTTCTGCTACTATAATTTTGTGGAATGCAACAGAGAGGAAAACATTTCTGCTTAAACATCTCATTGCATAACAACTTCAATTTCAGTACATAACAACTTGACATTGCTTAAACAGCTGCAGTACATAACAGGTTCAACATTGTTTAAACATAACTTAAACAGCAAGAGGCAACCATCTGACTTAACTTAACACCGACTGCAAAAGGCAAGCATTGCTTCAGTACATCACACGTAGTTCTTCAAACACTGACTGCAAAAGCATACTGAACATAAACACTGACACTTAACTAACTGACACTCACCGCATTTCTTCATTTCTGCATCTCCTTCATCTTGTTGATGCGGTCAGAGTGGCGAATGCCGACGCGGATGTAGGTCTCCGCCTCGATTGGCATGCTCATGTCGCCGAGCTGCGGGATCCCCCGCACCACCATGTACAGGTCGTCGTCGACAGACAGCTGCAGCTGTTACGCCACCCCCCTCGCTGTCGTCCTCCACCACCATCGGATCCTGCTCGCTGTCGTCCTCCACCTCCACCACCACGTCTGCACCTGGCTCCTCCTCCCCCTCACTGGACTCTTCCTCATCCTCCTCATCTTCACTGCTCTCTTCCTCGTTGTCAGAGTGGACAATCACCTGCTTCACTGCAGCTGGTACGGCAACCACGACGCCGACGAGACCTTCCACTGGAGCTGGAGGGCGCGACGGCGGGAGCGGTACTCGTACCACCTAGCATGCTGACGTGGATCTGGTGAGTTTTCCGCTTCATTCATAGCCCAAAGGAAAACAACGACAGGAGGAATTCCACGGTCGGCGGGGAACATCGTCTTCTTCTCATCATCCGTAGCCACGGCGATGAGGCCCCTAGCGTGGTCGACGCACATCTGCAAGCTGGAAAACCTATTGAAGATCTCCTCTACGTCCGTCCTTTTCTCTGAATCTCCCTAGCAGAATTTGATGACAGTCTCCTCCCATCGATCTTGAGCACGGCGAAAAGCTCTTGCAGACGACCTCTTCTTAGGCGCCATGGCCGGCCTCGAGAAGCAATGGGAGTGGCCGGATGAGTTGCTTATCCCCTGAATCAAGCCCAAGTGACCAAAATGTTATTTAATTTTATCTAGAACAATAAAAGCACAAAGAATATTGGGTAACAAATGAATTATGACAAATAATTATAAACAGCGTTAGTCAGAAATATAACACGTACGAGCCACGTGATACTGACAAACTTGCCACTTAAGTGAAGTGTGACATATGATTATAAATGATGTTGGTCAAATACATAATCAACACGTCACATTATGATGGTCATTACCCTAGCAAGCTTGCCCCTTTAGCATTCATGTGTGCTTCATAATGCTTATAAAAGAGTAAGTTAAGACTGACATGATAAAGGAATCGTTTTTATTCATTCTTCTAAATAAGACTTGTTGCATCTTCATTAGAGAACCAACATTGAAATGTGTTTTTCATAAATTCTTCAACCAAGATTTCTCGTTGGAAAGAGTCTGGTGGTCAACTATGATGGTATCCTGATTTATAGCGAGCCACTACCTGAACATCATGAGCATTTACATTTGTTTGCTAACCCTGAAATGTGCACATTTTGCGTCGCTCGAGTATCACACTCCTTGGCCATGTTTTGATTATGGAGAGACCTGAAGTGGATGAGGCCAACATTGAAGCCATCAAGAGTTGGCTGACTAAAGTATTCTTCAGTTGACTTTGAGTTTTATGGACGCTTTGTCAAAGAATCTCTATATACTACTTAAAAGAAACAGAACGTTCCGTTTCCCGTCTTACGTCGTATGTCTTCGTCCAGCCTTCGCTCGCTCTGTTGTCCGTGTGGCCAGCGTGCCCTGGCCCAGAAACGCCCGATACAAAGGCATGTAGGAGTCCATGCGTCTCTCAGCCGTCGTCGACCGCTTTTTTCCTCGCACATTCACCGCGTCCGAAATTGGATGCAGTCCCCAATCCGATCTGATTTGATGCCCTTGCTCGTTATCTTCGCCATGGGCATTGCGGGAGCAGGCAAGCCGGATCCGGGCATTGCCTCCTCATCCTAAGCACAGCCGCCACACATACCTATCTCTTCTCTCTTTAAGCCGCCATCGCCGCCCGCCCCCTATCCATCCCAGCAACTCTCTCTGCCCGGTGCTCATCGGTGAGGCTCTCCTCCCCCTCTTCGCAGTGATGGGATTGGGAAACAGTGGTGGTGGGTGTGGATCGGGGGTGACGTGGCGAGCGAGTAGAGACGAGCACGCGTGCTCCCGCAGTCGAGCCGCCCCGCCTCCAAGCAGTTGTGCCCTAGACAAGGTCGTCGCCCCGCCTTTGTGCTGCCATCGGCAGCGCTGAACGAGGATGCCAGCCTGCTCCTTCCCTATGTACCCTAGCTCGCAGGAGACCTACCTCGACGGGGTTGAGGGTCGCCTGCTCCTCGTACAAGGACACCGAGGCAGGCCACCGCGTTGCTGCACATGGTGACGTCGATGCTGGTGTCCTTGACTCCTTTGCTCGCGAACGTGAGGTCCTATTAGACAAGGGTTTTAGGGTTTGTGGCACACCTCCAACGTGGGGTGACTTTTCATTATATAGTCATGTACAACATAATTACAAGTGGGGCCCAGTATATACAGAGTGTAACACCCTCCCTCAATCTTAACCGTGCTCAGAAGAATTCACTAGGTTGAGATTGCGCCTACACCCTTCAAACTGAGGAAGAGGCAGTGGCTTCGTGAAGATGTCAGCAAGTTGATCTTTCGAGGAGATGAACTTGATAAGAAGCAGTTTCTGGGCAACACGTTCCCTGACAAAATGGTAATCAACTTCGATGTGTTTGGTGCGAGCATGAAAGACTGGATTTGAAGACAAATACGTCGCCCCAATGTTATCACACCAAAGCACCGGCGGCTGCTTCTGAGCAATCTTGAACTCTCTGAGCAAGAACTGTATCCAAATAAGCTCTGTTGTGGCATTTGCAACTGCTTTGTACTCAGCTTCAGTGCTATTGCGGGACACCGTTGCCTGTTTACGAGCACTCCAGGCGATCAAGTTTGAACCAAGGAACACTGCATATCCCCCCGTTGATCGTCTGTCGTCCGGACTCCCAGCCCAGTCTGCATCAGAGAACGCAGAGAGAACACCAGAGGGGGCTGGTTCCAGATGCAAGCCATAAGAAGAAGTGGACCGGATGTAACGCAAGATGAGCTTAACTGCAGCCCAGTGAGAGTCTCGAGGAGCATGAAGAAACTGGCAGACCCAGTTGACCGCATAGGAGATATCAGGACGAGTGATAGTCAAGTACTGCAAGCCACCAACAATGCTGCGATACTCAGTAGCCTCATCAGCAGGGAGGAGAGAACCATCAAGAGCAGATAGTCGGTCAGTGGAGGACATAGGTGTAGTAGCTGTCTTGCACTGGAGCATACCAGACCTCCGAAGAATATCGAGAGAATACTTCTGCTGACTGAGAGTCAAGCCAGAACCGGAGGACAAAACTTCAAGGCCAAGGAAATAGTGAAGCTGCCCAAGATCCTTAACAGCAAAGTCAGCACTCAAAGCAGAAACCAAGCGATCCGCAGCATAGTCCGAGGAACTGACCAAGATGATATCGTCAACATAGACCAATAGGTACATAGTAACTGTAGGTCGCTGAAGAAGAAATAACGAGGTATCGGCCAGAGAGGGAACAAATCCATGAGCCCGAAGAGTGGTGCCAAGACGCGCATGCCAAGCACGCGGAGCCTGCTTCAGACCATAGAGTGCCTTAACAAGACGACATAGATGCTGCGGACGAGCTGGATCAACAAAACCGGGAGGCTGACGCATGTAAACCTCCTTCTCAAGAACACCATGAAGGAAAGCATTCTGAACATCGAGCTGACAAAGAGACCATCCACGGGTAATTGCCAGTGAGAGCAGAAGCCGAATCGTGGTCGGTTTGACCACTGGACTGAAGGTGTCCTCATAATCAAGGCCATGGCGTTGCTTGAATCCTTTAGCAACCAGTCGAGCCTTGTATCTCTTGATGGAACCATCAGCATGTTTCTTTACCTTGAAAACCCACTTTGAATCAATGATGTTGACACCAGCCTTGGGAGGAACCAGTCGCCACGTTTCATTCTTAAGAAGAGCGTGGTATTCTTGTTCCATCGCAGTACGCCAGTGTGGGATACTCAGGGCAGCCTGAAAATGCCGAGGCTCAGCAGTAGGGTCGGACTGGGCCTGCGCCATGCAAGTTGCAAGCCAGGACACCGTGCCATCCTTGCGTTCCTTAGGACGAAACACCCCACTTTTGCTGCGTGTGTGAGGACACAACACCGGGGGTGGAGCGGGTGACGAAACCGACGGTGAGGATGATGAAGGGGACGCAGCATCCGTCATGGCAGAGGCTGATGCAGTCGGTGGCGGTGACGACGAAGACACGGCAGGAGACGCTGACCCACTCGAGGGCAACGCCGATCCAGGCGAGCAGGACAAGTGCCGCACAGGCGACGATGATGACGCAGGACTCCCAGGCGGAGACGGCCCAGACGTCGATGGCGGGGGACTCCCAGGCGGGGACGGCCCATGCGTCGTTGCAGGTGACGGCCCAGGCGTCGATGGCGAGGACGCCGGCGCAGACGAGACGACCTGCTGGGCCGATGCGCCAGTCAGCAGTGGCGGCGACTGGGCCGGAGTGGTGGCGCGCGGTGCAGCAGCCGCGGTCACGGGCACGGGCGGGCTCGTTGCATGGGACATGCACGAAGCCAGCCGATCGACGTGAGCGGGCGGTGATGACGTGGCCGTCGGGGACGAGGGAGCCGGAGCGTCAACCTCATCCAAGAGCTCAAGCCGCGCACATCTCCCAATACCTGCACCATGGTTAGACAACAAAGAGGGCGAATGTGCAGCATCTACAAATTGATCAGGCAATATAGTGGATGGGTGCACTGGCGGTGTGGAGCTTGTGTCAGGTGAGGGAAGAGCAGCAAAGGGAAAAACGTGCTCATCAAAAACAACATCTCGGGAGATATACACATGATTAGACGGGACACGAAGGCACTTATACCCTTTGTGAACAGAACTATACCCCAGGAAGACACACTTCTTTGAGCGGAACTCAAGCTTGCGATTATTATACGGACGGAGATGCGGCCAACACGCACAACCGAACACTTTAAGAAACGTGTAATCAGGAGTCTGACCAAGCAAGAGTACAAGTGGAGTTTTCATATGAAGGAGCCGCAAAGGAAGCCTATTTATATGAAAACTGGTTGTAGTAAAAGCATCGCTCCAAAAAAGAAACGGGACAGATGCATGATCAAGCAAGGTTAACCCAGTTTTAACAATATGACGGTGCGTACGTTCAGCTGAACCATTCTGCTGATGTGTATGTGGGCAAGAAACACGATGAGCAATTCCAAGTTTTTCAAAGAAGGTACTGAGGTTGC